>NW_026294525.1:61127103-61447103 GCF_007827085.1 Peromyscus californicus insignis
AAGCGAGATGTAAGGTACCGGTAAGCCACGAGCCACTTGGCAAGGTATAGATTTATAGAAATGGATTAATTTAAGCTGTAAGAACAATTAGCAAGAAGCCTGCCACGGCCATACAGTTTGTAACCAATATAAGTCTCTGTGTTTACTTGGTTGGGTTTGAGCAGCTGTGGGACTGGCAGGACCAGAAAAACTCTAGCTACACCTCTTACCCTGTATTTTAATGTTGATGAAAGTGGGGTGAGAGAGAGAGAGAGAGAGAGAGAGAGAGAGAGAGAGAGAGAGAGAGAGACTCTGGAAAGATCTTGGGAGTGAAAGCAGCCATCAGTCAGTCACAGGCACATCGTCTGTGTGTTCTGAAGCTTCGTGGAGCTGGAGACTCAGTGACCCACTGGGAGGGGCTCAGTGTTGACAGGCAGGTACAGAAGGCTTCCCTTGCTTCTTGTCTCCCATCCTTAGCATCCTGGGAGCCTGGGCGGTCATGGGTTGGCTGCCCAACTCTCTCAAGTCATGTCGTTCTTCTTAGTCAACCTCAAAGCCCTGTGAGTGACCTAAAAGAGGCCTGTTGGGATAGTCCTTTGTACACTGTAGGCAGATGTGTCTCTGTCCTTCTTCACCTGCCTAAGGCACCTTCTGATTGGTTTAATAAAGAGCTGAACGGCCAATAGCTAGGCAGGAGAGATTAGGCGGGACTTCCAGGGCGAGATAGGAACTCTGGGAAAGAATCAGATTTGAGAGAGATTTGCCAGCCATATTCAGGGGAAGTGGGATGTATGGTACTGAGGAGAGAGAACGAGCCATGTGACAGAGTGCAGATTAATACAAGCAGGTTAATTTAAGTCTTAAGAGCTAGTTGGGAACAAACCTAAGCTAAGGCCAAGCTTTCATAATTAATAATAAGTCTCTATGTTATCATTTGGGAGCTGGTGATCCAAAGAAAGACTGGTTATGGAGGCCACTGAGCATAAGTGACCAACCCACAATGAGATGTTCATTAATTCAGTGAATATTGGGAATGCATGTGTTCACTTATTCTGTGGGCATCATGAACTACTGCAATGTCCAGGGCTTAGGGTATCAAACGAGGAAAAGAATGCAAAAATTTAAAAAGAAAACTTAAAGAAAAGAAAGAAGGAGGAGGAGGAAGAGAAGGAGGAGGAGGAGAAGAAGGAGGAGAAGGAAGAGGAGGAGGCTGGGGAGCTGGTAATGTAGACAAGCATCTGCCATGCACATGTGAGGACCTGAGCTGATCCTTCACACAGACTCAGTGGTGCATGTCTGCATATCCCAGTGCTCTTTGCAGTGAGATGGGAGATGGAGACAGGAGAATTCCCAGAAGCCAGCAGGGGCAGCCAGCTGGGCATATATGGCAACAGCTGAGAGGCCTGTCTCAAAAAGGTAGACGTTGAGGACTGACTCTGGAGGGTTCTCTAGCGTCCAGCCTGCACTCACACACACTCACAGACAACACATAGGGATTAAAAGAAAATATAATATATAATATATATTAATATATAATATATAATAAGGAAAAGAAAGATAATTTTCAGCTAAGTAATAAAAAAGAATGCTAAAGTGATTTATCAGGAGTGGATATTTATTTCGCTTTCCTTAGAACTAGCGCTATACCTAGAAAACAGGTAACATGCATCTTTTAGAGTTTAGATTCTTCCAGACATTACAGTGTAGAGTGGTTTGGGGCCACAGGGAAATGTGGGGATGCAGGATTTCTGTCACGCTGCTCTCAAAGTTTCTATAAACCTTCCTGTTACATGACACACTGAGGAGTCACTTGTGTGATGTAAAAGGTGCAATATCAGCACTTGATCTCTGGAATTTCATAGTCTTCAAAAAGCGTACGGTTGTCATGTGATCTTCATAATCTTATGAGGTAGGAGAGGTGATAAGGCCTCATTTGCAAAGAAAAGTCTAAGAGCAACAATGACCTGCCTGGTCCTGTGATTGCTTTCCTGACCACTCTATCCTTGATCTGTCTCAGACACCAAGGGAAACATGTAGAGAACATGTTCTTTCTTTCCGAGACAGGTTTTCTCTGTGTATCCCTGGCTGTCCCGGAACTCGCTCTGTAGACCAGGCTGGACAGATCCGCCTGCCTCTGCCTCCTGAGTGCTGGGATTAAAAGCATGTGCCACCACCGCCCAGCTTGGAGTACCTGTTCTTAAGAACTAGCTTTGGAGTGAAGTAGAAACTCAGACTATTACTGTTTCTTCCCCTATCTCCTCCCCATAACCCTCAAACCAACTGGGTTTCTCATGTTAACAGAAATGGTCATGAAGGTCCTGGGCTGAAAGACTCAGTGACCCTCTGCTCCTCTAAAGCAACCTAATGGCCACCATCATCATCGCCAGAACATCGTTTCCCAGGACGCACCACCAAATCTGCAACTTTGTATCGGCTTTTAAGAGTCTTATCAAAATTAAGGTCATATTCAACGTTATTAGGTAAAATAAAACTTTTCATTTATATAGTAGCTTCTGGAACTTAGGAAAATAGCAAATATTTTCCCACCTCATTAGATAAGATTTGCTTCAATCTGCCTTGACTGTTCCTAGAACAGGTTGGAAAAGGGCTCATCCTCCATGGTTGCATGGTGCTAAGCACCCAGATCTCATCCGATCTCGGCAGCTAAGCAAGGCTGGGCCCCCTTCGCACTTGCAAGGGGGACGGACGCAAAGGCATTGGAAACGGCTGCCGTGTGCCGTGTATCTGAGTTTGACATGATGTCAACTGTTCTTAAAGAAAAAGGAGCAGGGCAGACTGAGCATGTAGAATGGGGGTGGGAGGTAAGGTCCCAGAAGCCCCACCTGAAGGTCCAGTTAGCTGTTCCCGGAAGGAGCGCCCGCTCTTCCAGATCAGCCTTCAGTTCGCTTAGCTTTACGGCCAGGTCCTTCTCTAACAGCTGTATCTTTTCTGTGGAGGAGAGCTTATACACACCATCCATGGTTTCTTGTGCTGCTCCGAATCCCTGGAAAAGAAGAGCATGAAGCTTAGGCGGCACTCTCTGAGCAAGCCTGATCCGGTCGTCGTGGGGCTTTAACCTGCTCCCCACAGTCAGGCCAGCGTGGCCGGAAGGTGCGTGTGTTTAAATTGTCCATATGTATGTACAGATGATGTGTGGGGATGAGTGTGTGTCCACAACAAATGTGTAAAAATCAGAGACGACTTTATGGAGTGGTTTTTCTTTCCTTGCACCTTTTACATGGGTCCCAGGGATAGAACTCAGGTGGCCAGGCTGGGCAGTAAGCATTGTGACCCCTGACCCGTCTCAACAGCTCTCACCCCCACTTTTGCAATGGAAAGATTGGCCGGATAAGATGTGATCTCTGATGCAATCACTGCTTGGTGGACAGTAGGAAAAAGTAGGTTAGAGTCACCGCTGGCCTGCATCATTGCTCAGCTAGGCTAATCTTCAAGAATGTCCGCTCCAGCTCTGACTTCAGAGTTGATTAACGAGACACGTGCTCCCTGCCCCACTTGTGTGGTCTCCACGAAGATGTGTGGGGATTGCACACTAAACACTGTGAGTGACTTCTAACCCCGCTCCAACCCAGACACGGGGTGTCTGCGGCCTCTCTCCTCCAGCCTGAGGTATTTCTCCACAGGCATTTTTGAAGGCGTGAGCTTCTGGGTCTGGAAAATGTCCCAGGAATGAAGAATCTCAGCTTGATTGTGACCCTTGTACATCTGGGCTTGGAAGAAAATTACACTCATTCAATAAAATGTGTTTTCTTAATTTTGCTGCCTCCAATGGACATTCCAATTTTATCATTGAGTAAAAATCCCTGAGGATTTCCCACCCCACCCTTATCTGACAAATGCAACATAATTGTTTGCTAAGCCTTTAGTGTTAATAATTAAATGTGCAAGTTGACAATGTGATCCACGGGTTCGGTGATAGCGTTCTGGCTGCCTACACCTGTTCTGGACACAGGAGTGATGTCTCATTATAGAGACTGAAAACATTTCAGCTTTTCCCCCTTTTGACATTTGTCTTTACTTTTTTAAAAAAAAAATTTCAAGACAGGGTTTCTCTGTGTAGCTCTGGCTGTCCTGGAACTCACTCTGTAGACCAGGCTGGTCTCGAACTCACTGAGATCTGCCTGCCACCACTTCCCAAGTGCAGGCATTAAAGGTGTGTGCCACCATGCTCGGCTCCATTTTTGACATTTGAAAGTTCCTGCTTCCTTCATTCTTTCCTCCATCTTTCCTCACTCCTCCCCCACCCACCCCCACTTTCAGACAGGATCTTACTCTGTAGCTCAGGCTGGCCTCAAACTCTCCACCCTCCAAAGGGCTGGTAATACAGGACTATGGTACCACACTGGGTTATATTTCTGGATTCCTTTCATATATATTTTCTCAAGCCAATCTGTTATCATTTCAACAAATAACTAAGCTATGGGGGTGTTTTGTGCAGAGCCTTTCTTGGGGAGCCTACTTATTCTTTTTATAAATATTAAAAGTGGAATAGTATCTATTTCAGACTGGATTGTGGACCTGCTGAGTCATACGTTTACCATGTTTGGCACACGGCTGGAGCCTAATAAAATGCACTGTTATTGTTCTCAGCCAAGTCAAATGTTCCTCTGGAAAAGATTTGCCAGTTGGCAGCATCCTTTCCAGTCGGGCAAACAGGTCACAGCTGCCCTGACAGCTGCATTCCAGCTGCAGCTGAGAGCCGTGGGGAAGAAGGCTGGTCCTGCTCCCACAGGCCAGACATCCTGCTTTCACTTCCTGGGTAGTTCCAGCACTTTGCAGCTCTGAAACGAGGATATTTAATCCTGGGTTGTGCACTTTCTTTGTGGTCCAGTCCAGTATTCAGAAAACCGGCATAAAGCGAGGCTTGCCTGACAACGGTCTGTGAAATGGACGAGGCTCAGAGGAAGCCATGGCTGATGAGCTCTTGTGTCTAGTTTTTGTTTGTTTGTTTTTGTTTTTCAAGACAGGGTTTCTCCATGTAGTTTTAATTCCTGTCCTGAATCTCGCTCTGTAGACCAGGCTGGCCTCGAACTCACAGAGATCTGCCTGGCTCTGCTGGGATTAAGGGCGTGCGCCACCGCTGCCTGACACTTGTGCCTAGCTTTAAAGAGACTCAGACAAACTGCTGTTTGTTTGGGGGGTGGGGGTGGGGGAGGGAGAGAATGGGTAACACGTATGCAGCACCCACTGTGTGTCAGGAGAGCAGTGGGACCTCACTGAGTTTCACGTGACCCCTTGAGTTTCTTCAGCAGCATTCCGGCTCCATCTGTCCCTGTGGTTTGGATCTGAAATGTATCCCCACATTCATGTGTTGAGAGCTTGGTCTCTCTCCCACCAGGAGGCGGTAGGAACTTGAGGAGGAGGAAGGTCTACTTGGAGGAAGTAGGCCATTACACGCCCTGGCAGGATGTACTAGGAGAGTGAGTGCTCAGGTCCTCTCTATTTCCCCTCTACCTGCGCCCCCACCACCATTCTGCCTCCCCACAGGCCCACAGCAACCCGCCAGGCAACCAGGATTATAAACCTCTGAAACCATGAACCAAGACATACTTCCTCCCTAAGAGCCGAGGATCTCAACCTTGCCCCAGTGCCGGACGGCTGATAGACACGCTGTTTAGGATTTCTGCATTCATAGTCACTGATGGAACTGGCCTGGAGTTTTGACCTAAAGGTTTTGTTAGATTCTGAGATCCGAACCACGCTGGCTTCCTGAAACAAGTCATCAAGTATTCTCTAGATTCTAAAGACAAAATGTATGGCTTGTTATTTCCTCATCAAAGTTTCGGGAAAATCCACTTTAAAACATTTTAATCTTAAGTTTTCTTTGTAGGAAGGGTTTCAATTACAGATTTGTTTATTTTTGTGAGATCTATTTATGTTTATTTATTTTTACTTTATACATATGGGTGTTCTGCCTGCCTGCAGGTATATATGTGTACTAAATGCATGCAGTGTCCAAGGAGGCCAGGAACGTGCATTAAATTCCTGGAACTGGAGTTATAGACAGTTGTGAGCCATCATGTGGGTACTGGGAATTGAACTCTAGTCCTTTGGAAGAGCACTCAGTAGTCTTGACCACTGAGCCATTTCTCCAGCCCCTCCAGATTTAGTTTCTTAAAAGCTACATATGAGCTGGACAGTGGGGGCGCACGCCTTTAATCCCAGCACTCAGGAGGTACAGCCAGGTGGATCTCTGTGAGTTCGAGGCCAGCCTGGTCTACAGAGCAATCTCGAGGACAGGCACCAAAACTACACAGAGAAACCCTGTCTCGAAAAACAAAGAACAAAACAAAAAATAAAAAATAAAAATAAAAATAAAAAGCTACATATGAAGGCTGGTGAGCCGGCCCAGCAGGTAAAGGCACTGTATAAGTCTGATGACCTGAATTTCAATCCCCAGGTGCCATGGCAGATAAAAAGAACCAACTCCTGGAAGTTGTCCTCTGCCTCATGTGTTGTGTCACACACACACACACACACACACACACACACACACACACACACACAAGCACCATGCATGCACACAATCATACTATAATAATATAAAATAAAAATATTAAAGATACTAGATATGTGACAACTCATATTGCTTATTTCCCTTTGTGCCTATTTTAATAAGCTTTCTTACAGACCATTTCATACCTGAAACACATAAGTAGACACATTTTGAAGGCTATCCTTATTTTGAACAGTTTAGTGGAGATATAATTTCCACTGCATACAATTAATCCCATGTAGGATGTTCAGTCAATGGTCTTAGTGTCTGCAGGGTCTTACAGCCATTGCCACGATGACCTCAGAGTTTCTCACCTCCCCACCCCCAAAGCAAAGTGCTCTGATTGGTCTCCGCTCTCTAAGCCATTCCCTCTCAGCAGAAGGCATCCACCGACCCCCTTTCTGTCGCCGACATTCATTTGCCCATTCTGGATATTTCATATAAAGGAAACCATACCATTTGTGGTCTTTTGTGGTTGGCTTCTTTGATTTAGTATGATTTTTTTTTTTTTTTTTTTTTTTTTTTTTTTGGTTTTTCGAGACAGGGTTTCTCTGTGTAGCTTTGCGCCTTTCCTGGAACTCACTTGGTAGCCCAGGCTGGCCTCGAACTCACAGAGATCCGCCTGGCTCTGCCTCCCGAGTGCTGGGATTAAAGGCGTGCGCCACCACCGCCCGGCAGATTTAGTATGATGTTTTTAAGACTCATCCATGTTATAGCATGTACGGACATGTGACTCCTTTGTTTTTGAGACAAGGTCTTGCTATACAGTTCAGGTTGGACTTGACCTCTCCATCCTCCTGCCTCAGCCTCCCCGTGCTGAGATGACAGCATGAGCAGCATGCTCTGTGCTTCACTCCTTTACAATGTCTGAGTAACTTTCCATCGTACAGCTGCATAGCATTTCAGTGGCTCACCGGCTGACGGCTGATGAGCTGTTTCCACTCGGGGCTATGTGAACGCTGCTCTGACAGTTCAGGTATTTGTGTACAAAGGTTTTCATTCCTCCGGGGGTACATACATATGCAGGAGTGGAGTGGCTGGGTCAAATGTTAACTGCTTGAACTTTGTGAGCAACTACCAGATGTTTTCCAAAGTAGCAGCATGATTGTACACGCTTCCGTAAGATGCAAGGGTCCAGTTTCCCGGCAGCCGTGCCCAAACTTGGTGCTTTGGGCTTAAGCTACCACACTCGGTATGAAGTGATATGATTTTCATTTGCGTTTCCTAGTGGTCACTGATGTTGACCATCTATTTAGGAGTTCAGTGTTGACCCCCCTTCCTCCCTCCGCCTCCCTTTTTCTTCTTCTTGTGAGTTGTACGTGTTCCTTTTAAAAAATTCCTGAGTCAGAGTCTTGTGTATCCCAGGCTGGCCTCAAAATCCCCGTGTAGCAGAGGCTGGCCTTGAATTCCTGATCTCCCTGCCTTCACCGCCCAAGTTTGGGGATTATAGATTTGGGTCACCACACCCAGCTTGTGTTCTTTATACCTTCCATGTGTGTGCCATTTATCAGATATACCTGACAAACACTTCCTTCATCCTACAAGCCATTTTTCATTTTCTTGACATTTGAAAGCTTCAACATTGTAATGTCTGTAGACTGTACAAGGCTATAAACTTTTACATTGAGAGTCACGGTTTCTCTGTTTGCTCTCTTGTCTCAATCTGTCTTGGGAATGTATCAATTTCGTTCATGTTTTTGAAGGACTAATATCTGTATTGATTTTTAAGGTCACTCATGTCTCTGGTTGATTTCAGTTCATCACTTATCATTGCTTTTAGGTATCATGTTTAATTTGCTTTTATTTTTCCAGCTCTGGAGATTCGTATCACCTGTTTTATGGTGTCTGTCTTTTCTCCCCAGTGCTGGGGTCCACCCCAGGGCTGCACCCACAGCAGGCCAGTGCTTCACCAACGAGCCACGCTGCCAGCCCTTAACTGTCTGTTAACACTGTCTGTTTTCCCCAAGCCCTGCTTTCGTCGAATCACCTAAGCTTGGAATAGAGGGCCTGCTGTGCATGCATGAGGACTGAGTTCAGATCCCCAGCCCCCACATAAACGCTGGGCAGGCATGGCAGCCTGCCTATAATCCTAGCCTAGAGCTGTATCAGCAAGTTCTGGGTGTGATGGAGAGAGACTTTTTCAATGAGTAAGATGAGAACAGCAGCCTTGGATCAACACCCATATCTGACCACATCACATCCATACATAGCTCCCTACAGGTGAACAAGTACACACACACACACACACACACACACACACACACACACACACACGCATACACACGCACACACAGTTAGTTGTGCCCTTTAGATATTTCAGTTTGGCTCTGTAGCCTCTTACATCATGCAGCTTCAATACCCTGGCCAGTGTCTCGAGAGGAAAGCTGGGCAAATGTCTCCCGGTCGCTTGGTCCTACGAGGAGCATCACGTCCTCTCGGCCCCTGTGTGCCCTGCTTTCTCCTCAGGCGTGGACTCCTCAGGCTCTTGACTGACAGCTTGCCTTTTCTCTCCTCTCATCTTTGAACTTCTGTCTTTCCAGGATTTTGAACTTAGGATTTTCAGCCTCCGTTGATTCAGAATCTGGCCAGCACTTGAGGAAGAGACCTGCCCTGTACTCCCTACAACAAGTTTCCTAACAGAATCACAGGACTGCAGATTTTACCTTCCTGTTCCAGTCAGCCCCCAGTCTCCTTCATACATTTCCTCATTCAGCAGAAAGTCAATGTATATTTAAAAAAAAACTTCAAGACTATAAACAGGCTGGCCTCAAACTCAGTCTCGCAAGTGCTGGGATTGTAGGCGTGAGCCATCCTGCCTGGTTTTCAGACTTTACATCCAAGTCTGCCATTCATTTTCTTGAACCACGATCTTTTTTTTTTTAATTTTTTTTTCTGTTTTTTTCGTTTTTTGTTTTTTGTTTTTTGTTTTTTTGTTTTGTTTTTCAAGACAGGGTTTCTCTGTGTAGCTTTGCGCCTTTCCTGGATCTCGCTCTGTAGACCAGGCTGGCCTCGAACTCACAGAGATCCGCCTGGCTCTGCCTCCCAAGTGCTGGGATTAAAGGCGTGCGCCACCACCGCCCGGCTTTTTTCTGTTTTTTTGAGACAGAGTTTCTCTGTGTAGTTTTGGAGCCTGTCCTGGATCTCACTCTGTAGACCAGGCTGGCCTTGAACTCACAGAGATCTGCCTGGCTCTGCCTCCCGAGTGCTGGGATTAAAGGTGAGCGCCACTGCCGCCCGGCTCTTGAACCACGCTTTAAGAATCTTCTTTGACCCCTCTTTGCCATGTTTGGGTTCTAGACCGAGAGCACCACCAAGACCAAACTGGAAACGGCTAAGGATGCGAACAGTTCGGCCTGTGCACTCACCTTCTGCTTCTGGAACCTCAGACCTTCCAGGCTTTGTTGCTTCCATGGCAACCCCCACCCCAAGGGCAAATGCTTGCTGCCGCTGCATGTAGAGCGGTCTGAGATGTTTCTACTCTAGCTCATTACAAAGACACTCCTGGTGGTGGCCCAGCAAATCAACGTCTGGACTCACCAATGGAATGTGCTGGGATTTGAAAAATACTGGTGAACAGATCTCCTCTCTGAAAGAGGGCTCATCGAAGGGGTGTAGAAGTCTGCCTGTATTTTTATTTCTTTCTGGCATGCTGCGGTCAGAAAGTGATCTTTTTCTGTCTTTTTCTTTTACTCTTTAATTCTCTGTTGCCCTCACTGTTGTAATTGTCCTGTCAGAATGTCTCCCTATTAGACAAAGATGACAGCTTTCCTTCAAAAAAGCTTGTTTTCCAATCCTTTGTTGTCCCCTCGAGTGAAGACAGATCTCCCCAGCGTTTGTTCGTAGAAAGCTTCTGTAACTACCAGGGAGCAGATGCACGTGTGAAAGCCGACACATCGCCCTGCTGCAGTGAGCATGTGGACCCCACAGTAGAAAAGGAAGCACGGCAAACGAAAGCAGCCCACGGTCACTCATCTTCAGAAAAACAGTGAAAACCAAAGAAACAGAGCTGAGAATATGTGACATTTGAGTGCTCATCCCTAAACAGGACACTTATAGCAAGCATCCCCTCCCAGGCTCGAGGACACTGCACGTGAGGAGTCTGAATCTACAGACAGGGAAAGAGGCTATGAAATGCCATCTTTTGGCAACGCAACAGCCATTATACTCACAGCCTCTCAGCAACAGTGGATGACTGGGTGTACACACACACACACACACACACACACACACACACACACACACAGATCTCTTCACAGCCGGGCATATATGGAGGAGGAGCCTAAGGAGCCCTACTCCACACTGATGAGTCAATTGCATACCCCCTGGTGACCCCACCAGACTCCAGTGAATAATCCCAATACAATGGTCACACAATGACCCTGATTAAACTGAATGGTCACAAAACAACTCAGAAGTCACGGATCTGGGAAAGGAAAGAGGGGATCTAGGGAAGAGGGGCTGATTAGGGGTGGGAAGACATAGAAGTGGGCATAAGGAGAGTGACCAGGATGTTTTCTATACATGTAGGAAATTGCCAAAGAACTGATTTAATTTTTTTTTTGTTTTGTTTTTTTGTTTTTCGAGACAGGGTTTCTCTGTGTAGCTTTGCGCCTTTCCTGGAACTCACTTGGTAGTCCAGGCTGGCCTCAAACTCACAGAGATCCGCCTGGCTCTGCCTCCCGAGTGCTGGGATTAAAGGCGTGCGCCACCACCGCCCGGCTAAAATGTGTAGCCCAGGCTGGCCTCGAACTCGTGATCCTCCTGCCTCCGCCTCCTTCAGCAAATCCTACCGGCGTGCGCCACCACAACCGGCTAATTTTTGAAAATAAGGTTTGTAATAATAAAAATGTAAAGTATTTAGAAATAAATTTTTTTAAATGTAAAAAACAAACCTTAAGCTTTGTGAATATGTAACCCCTCTATTGTCAACACTGGCTGTGATGGCAGGGGGGGGTCTGTGGTGATCTTCCAAGGTGATGGCAAGCATGTGAGATGGTCTTCTCTGCCATGAACAATTGCAAAGTTGATGTCCACAAACTCTTAGTATTTTTATGAGGCAGTCCTTTCAAAACTTGCAGTTACTTACAAATTATCCTTCAAAGTAAACTTCTCTGGTTTTGTTTATTTTTCAAGACAGGGTTTCACTGTGTAGCCCAGGCTGTCCTGGAACTCTCTGTAGACCAGGCTGGCCTCAGATTTAGAGATCTGCCTGCCTCTCACGTAGCCCAGGCTTATTTTGAACTTGCTATGTATCTGAGGATGACTTTGAGCTCCTGATACTCCTGCCTCTACCTCTCAAGTGAGATGCCTTTAAAAAGTGCTTCCCCCTGCCGGGCGGTGGTGGCGCACGCCTTTAATCCCAGCACTTGGGAGGCAGAGGCAGGCGGATCTCTGTGAGTTCGAGGCCAGCCTGGTCTCCAAAGCGAGACATTAGTGCCTTGACTAAGAGCCTTTACTCATCATGGCCCTGTGGCTGTTTCAGCAGTCAGTAAGAACCTGCTCCCTTTCCTGTCTGCACCATGCCACGGACCCCCTTAATGTGAGACCAGCCCATCCTCAAACAGCCCAGTCTAGGCAGCTGGCAGCAGAGGGTGCAATGGTTCTTACTGTAACAACAACCTTATGGCTTTACTCCACACAACAACCAAAGCTGTCCTTAAACTTCACACCAGATGCTCCAGCTTTATGAACAGACCTACACATGAACCAGACCTACACATGAACCAGACCTACACCAAATTCCTTTGTATGTTAAGCATCAATTTTTTACTCATACTTACATAATTAAATTAAGCATTAGAGTAACGCTCCTGTGCCGACTAATCTTATGTCTACTGGACATAGGCTAAAGTAATTGGAGAAGAGAGAATATCTATTGAGAAATCCCCAAAGCCAGATTGTCTGTGGTGCATTTGCTGGATTAGTATTTGATGGATGAGGGTCTAGCTCACCCCTGGGCAGGTGCTCCTGGGGGTATATAAGAAAGCAGGCTGAGCAAGTCATGAGGAGCAAGGCAGTAGCAGCACCCCTCCATGGCATCAGCACCCCTCCAGTATCCCTCCATGGCATCAGCTCCTGCCTCCAGGATCCTGCCCTCACTTCCCTGGATGATGGACTACAAGCCACAGGGTGAAAGAAACCCTTTCCTGCCTAAGTTGCTTTTGGTCTCAGAGTTTTATCACAGCAGTGGAAACCTGAGACAGAACTGAATCAGGAAAATAGCTCAAGAATGATGGTTAATCTGTGCAGTAGGAAGTCTGGAGAGGCCATCCTACTCCAGGGTTAGGAAACGACACAGCTATGAGGATCTGCAGAGCAGGGATTCACTGTGACTCGACACATTTTAAAGGAAGGCTCGGCTCTTCCAGCTCCTCGAAGATGACTTCTAAGTTCTTGGAATTTCCCGCCCGGTAGGAGTATTTCTGTTCACCTGGAGCCTTTGGCTATGGCAGATAGCCTAAGCTAACAATATGACTTATGGCAGGGACATGGATAGGATCAGCTTGACTGCTGGTGGAGCTGGATGCTGAAGGTCAGCCATACAGGCTGCCAGCCCTGCCCATGTGACCAATGTACCAAGCTTAGAGGAGCTTCCTGTTGGCAAACTCAGAGAGCAGTGTCACAAACACTGCTGGATGAGTGACTTCATTGAGGAAAACAAAACAAAACAAAAACCACCCTAATGCTTGAACCTGCTGCTCAGTCTCTGGCTTATGCAGTTTTGAGAGAGAAGGAGGTTGAGACAGGTTTTCTTAGGTAGCCTTGGCTGGCCTCGAACTCTTCCTGCCTCAGTCTCCAGAACGCTGGGTTTACACACACATGCTAGGTCCTTCATGTGCCTTATCGGTTGCTGATTTTACCCTGTATCCTTTTCCTGTAATGAAGCATAACCAGGAGCACGGAAGCTTTCTGGGTTCCAGGAGTCCTGCTGGTTTAACCACCGAACCCCCCGAAGGCCATCTTGGGGATCACTGGAAATGAAATACTGATATAAAATGCTACAGGAAGTCATCATGGCTAGTTCATTCTCCAAGTGAACGAGATCTTCAGCCTCCCCTATAAATCTCTTGACACACTGCATCCCCAGTCTGGGCAATGCTGATGTCCAAAGACACACGATGACTTTCTCAGATATGGTAATCATTTGAATTGTTTTCTACTGTGGAGAAAATAATGAATTTGGTAATTCTATAGGGTTTTCTCTTCTAATTTTCTTATTTTTAATTTGATATATCTTCCTTGGACTCTCTTACAAATCTCTGCACATAAACTTTCCTAAATGATTTAACTTCTAAATAGTTTATGGTTTTTTTTTTTTTGGTTTTTCGAGACAGGGTTTCTCTGTGTAGCTTTGCGCCTTTCCTGGGACTCACTTGGTAGCCCAGGCTGGCCTCGAACTCACAGAGATCCGCCTGGCTCTGCCTCCCGAGTGCTGGGATTAAAGGCGTGCGCCACCACCGCCCGGCTAGTTTATGGTTTTTTTTTTTTTTTTTTTTTTGGTTTTTCGAGACAGGGTTTCTCTGTGTAGCTTTGCGCCTTTCCTGGAACTCGCTTTGGAGACCAGGCTGGCCTCGAACTCACAGAGATCCGCCTGGCTCTGCCTCCCGAGTGCTGGGATTAAAGGCGTGCGCCACCACCGCCCGGCTAGTTTATGGTTTTTAACTTCAGCATATGGTAGTCTGAAGCAACAGTGTTTTAGTTGGTCTGGGTGTCCAGTCTTCGGACACTAGGACATCCTGCTGTCATCTACAAAGTCTGTGACTGGACTGTGTGATCAAGTTACAATAGTCTACCCACACATAGGTCACAGCCCTCTTGGCACTTGGGAGCTTGTTATGATTTAGAACAGCAATGGTCCCTAGAAGTCTCGTGTTGATGGCTTGGTCCCCGTGTGGTTTGATTACAAGACATTCTCCTTGGGCTCACGTGTCCCCGGCTGGCAGTGCGGTAGGGGAATGTCGTGGAACCCTTAGACGATTCGTCTTACTGGAGGAAGTACACCGCTAGGTGGGCTAGGTCGCCACTGAGCCAGGCCCATCTGGCTCTTTTTTCTCTGCTTCCTGGGTGTGGATTCAGAGGGTCAGCCAGCTTTCTGTTCCTGGTGCCGGGCCTTCCTCACCATCATGGACTCCATTCCTCTGAACTGTGACCCAAGACAACCCTTTCTCCTGGAAGGTTTCTTCCACAGGGGACTTTATCATAGAAGAAACCACAACAGTCCCCGGAAGTGGGGTGCCGGAGACACAGGTGCTTTGGGAGGAGAAAGGATCACAAGGGCTGACTCATCAGCAGAGAAACCCATCTGTGGGTTTTGGAACTTTGTTAAAAAAGTGAGCTCTCTTTATTTCCCAGAGGTCACAGCTAAGAGACCTGCCCTGTCACCCCCAACCCCATCCCATAATATTTTGCCTCACCCTGGAGCCACTGTGACTGGGGCACGAGAACACAGGCAGAAAGCTTTGCAACTGTGAGCTGACATCTGAACGGACTTTCTCAGGTATTCTACTACAATGCTGGAAAACGATCACCAAGTTTATTCTGTAAAGGACAGAGGAACAAAGTCCCGTCTAAAAAAACAAAAACAAAACAAAACAAAAAAAACCCCGATAATATTTCGACCATTTAAATCACATGACAAAAACGGATCAAAACCCGTCCGACCACTATCAACGCTCTCAAGTCCATAGAAGAGCGCACCCCGCCGGAAAGAGCGGTGCTTGGAGATCCAAGCAGCCCCAGATGTCCCTCTCCAGGAAGAACTTCCCATCTGTGCTGGATTTCTCCACTTTTCATTAGGAACTTGGCTAATTTCTGGGAAAACTGAAGGCAAAAATGCTCTTCACATGCTCAGGCATTTCAGTATGTAAAACATTAATATTCTTCTGCATCTAGCTCATCTCTGAAAATATTTTAAGGCAGTAAAGATACTTTTGCTAGAAACTAGTCATAAAACCAAAAACAATCTCTAGGATTCTCAGGAGAGAAAATTTAACTTTAAGTGGGTTTCCTGTGTACCAAAATGGCTTATGTTTTAAATAACACAGTGATGAAAAGTGAAATGCTTTCAAGCCAGCCAGGACTATTTTGGACAACTGCCCTGTAAACATCAGTCCTGTATTTCAGGCAAGGAATGATTCACATTCTGTACTAGCTCAGTAATAGGTTTTTCCAAGAAGTGACCTACACTTCACCGTACATTTAACTTTAAGGAAACCAGTAAGAAGGAAACAAACAGAACACTTGCAAGGTTCTCTAGAGCCTGGGCTCACGAAATCAGAAGACGCTCAAGGGTGCCTTATTTTACCGTCATTGGAAGGGCCAGCCTACTTTCCAACCCTTTTCTCATAAAGACTAGGAGCTCTTCAAACTTTTTTTTTTTTTTTGGTTTTTCGAGACAGGGTTTATCTGTGTAGCTTTGCGCCTTTTCCTGGAACTCACTTGGTAGCCCAGGCTGGCCTCGAACTCACAGAGATCCGCCTGGCTCTGCCTCCCGAGTGCTGGGATTAAAGGCGTGCGCCACCACCGCCCGGCAATCTTCAAACATTTTAAACATTTATTTTGTTTGTGTGTGTGTGTGCGTGTATGTGCGTGAGGTGTGCATGGAGGTGCGTAGGTTCACCACAGTGCGTGGGTGCTGGGTGTGGCCCTCTCATGCTCCCGTAAACACGCCAGGTCATTAGCCTCAGTGGCAAGCACCTTTACCTGCTGAGCGGTGTCGCCAGCTCAGATCCTATCTTTAACTGTTGAAGCAACTTTAGCATGACGAACTGCTTCTAAGTGGGTAGAACTATAATGAGGGCCCTTCTTTTGCTGACTTCTCTACAGTAGTTCTTCAGAACAATGTTGATGTGGCCACAAAGAAATCTGGAGACTACAACAGTCACAGACTTAAAATGAAGAATTAAAAGCCACAGAAACACAAACTCCCTCTCAGGAGTTACTTAACAAAGCTATTTTTGAAATAAGCTACGTATCTTTTCTACTAACCCATTATAAAATTGGGAACATGCTGGGCGGTGGTGGCGCTCGCCTTTAATCCCAGCACTCGGGAGGCAGAGCCAGGCGGATCTCTGTGAGTTCGAGGCCAGCCTGGGCTACCAAGTGAGTTCCAGGAAAGGCGCAAAGCTACACAGAGAAACCCTGTCTCGAAAAACCAAAAAAAAAAAAAAAAAAAAAAAAAAAACAACTGGGAACAGGCAGACCGCTCAGCATAAAGTCACGCTTGCCAGGATTGCTACAATGTTGCTGTCGCAGGCTGTACTTTTTATGACGCGCTGACTGTTGTTACCAAGACAAATGGGGTTTGCCCATTTCAGACTGCAGACATGCGCACCACAAGTCTTACCTCTCTGCGGATTATAAAACAGACACAGCACCCGAAGAACGAATTTCTTCCCTAACCCCAGACCCCTCCGAGTCCACAGTGGGGTGGAGTAATGAGGTCACTTGGCAAACAATTTTGTTAATTTATTTATTTGCCTACATTAGAAAAGCAGTCTTTCTGATGTAGGTGAGCCAGTGTTTGGAAATCGCATCATGTAAACCAGGAACCCCAAGAGTTTGGTTAAAACGGGCTTCCATCTGTAAAACACACCAAATAAATTCATATTAGCCCATGTGGGCTAACCAGCAGACTTCCACAGCCATACAAGGAGTCCGGAAGCATCTCTACTCTGAACTGGCCAGTCCACACTTATATGGCTCAGAGATACAGCCTGTGTTTAGTATGCCCAAAGCCCAAGATTTGGTCTGCAGCATCATGGGAAAATTAAAACAAAACTATACTCCACTGTTTACAAAGTTTTGAGAACATCATCCACCTTTACCACGTCTGCAGCACCGTGGCACCGCTGATGTCTGTATCATTTAAACAGGGGCTGGTTGGGACTCACCACAGTGCCAACCCACAGGCAGGATATGGTCTGTAGCTGTACAAACAGATCTGACCCAACCAGCAAAGTGAAAAGGTGAGGAACTGACCGTGGCTTCAATTCATGAGAAAAGCTATCAACCATCTGCATAACTGTGTGCAAGTCAGTAGTTGTGGTCTTTGGAACACACCTTTCCTATGTATATATTATTTTTCAGTTTTATCTAAGTCATGAATGCTTACCTCTCTTCCCAACACACTCTCTTTAATGTCTCATATGTTGATATCTGGTCCTGCCTTTGAATACGATACTGCTAAAGGACAGGCTGGGGACATGCGTCTGAAACCCTAAACAAGCCGGTACCTGGTACTGTCAATAAACAAGGCCAGGAAGAGGTAGAGGGATGCTGTTACCAGGAGAGAGCAGGTAAAATGATACAGAGCAAGATGGAGACGCAGAAATCACAAACAGGCCAAGCCCAAAGCATCTGTCACGAGGAGAAAGAACAAACACTGAGCAGGCGTGGACTCGTTTGGGTATCTGCAGCGGCCATTGCCCTGTCATCTACTGTTCCTTCTCTTTATTTACACTGTTCCATATCTCACCTGTCAGAATTGCTGCTCTTGAATCTCCCATTGCCTTTGATACTTTGACATAAATAGGTGTTTATTAGAGAATATTTATTAAATGAACAAGTCAAATACAGCAATATCCAATTGAAGAACCCTTGGCTCTCAGTTCTCGTCTTCAAAGTGACATCACAGCACTAAAGGAGGTGTCTTTCTAAGGGCCCACTGGCAGTGGAAGCCATTCCAGCCCTGCCCCAAGCAAACAGTGCTGGGCTCTTCTTTCCCAGGGGCTATAAAACAGGTCTCGAGTTCTTGAAAGCACCTGAGCAGAACAGCTGACCAGGTGCCCAAAAGCACAGTGCCCAGCCCAGTACTCAGATAAGGTCACTAATAAGGTCAGGTTAGCACACGTCCATGAACCGTAAACCGTTTAGTTTCAAGATCTTAACTGGCTCTGTGATGCTCGAATCACGCAACACTACATGAAACAGGAGCTCCGATGAGCTGCAGAGTGAAGCTGGTTTTATACTCAGAAAAGGGCTGCAAAAAGTATGAAGAACGAAAAGGGGGTTTGCTACCTCAAAGCCAACTCCCTTGAGGTGCGTGGGAGTGCACTGCTATGGCACAGTGCTTGGCTGGTGTGTGCGAGGCCCGGAGTTCAGTTCCCAGAACCACAGAAACAAAACAAGAACCAGGGCTGGAGACGGCTCGGTGGCTGAGAGCACTGGCTGCTTTTCCAGGGGACTCCGATTTAATTCTCAGCACCCACTCATCTGCTCACGACTGTCTAACTCCGGTTCCAGGGGCTCCAATGTCCTCTCTGGGCCCTGCAGACACTGTATTTACATAATGCACAGACATACATGCAGGCAAAACACCCACACACATAAAATTAAACAAACAAAACCCCAGAAAACAAAGACAAAAACCCGACCTTCTATGTGAGATGGAGACAAAATACCTTGGGTTATTTCAAGTAATTTGCTTTTGTAAAGATTAAAGCAGAGGAAATCTCATTAATAGACCTATTAAAATTGGTCTATTGGGGGAATTATTCTCATTGTTACCTTTTATTTCTGAAAGGCTAAATAACTTAGTCTTGATTTGTTACCTTTGGGGCCGGAATAACTTTTAGGCTGATCTGCTGGGACCCTGTGCAGGAGCTCAGCCCAGAGCAGTAGCCTCCTACAATTTGTAGGCAACAAATCATCTAATAAACATTTAGTGAGATACCATTTTTGGGCCAAGCACTGTGCTGGATGTTACAGGATGAGCAGAAAGAACCTTGCCCTCAGGGCTCTCTGCCTATGGGAAAGACAAAAATAATCTACTCAGTGAGTTCAAGGACAGCCTGAAGAATGAAGAAAAATTAGACAAGCAAAATCCAAAGAACTCTAGGCAGAGTGTGGTCAAGAATTCCGCTTCTGGGGTTGGGGATTTAGCTCAGTGATAGAGCTCTTGCCTAGCAAGTGCAAGGTCCTGGGTTCAGTCCTCAGCTCCAGAGAAAAAAAAAAAAAAAAAAAAAAAAAGAATTCTGCTTCAGAGGCTGGGCGGTGGTGGCACACGCCTTTAATCCCAGTACTCTGGGAGGCAGAGGCAGGAGGATCTCTGTGAGTTCGAGGCCTGCCAGGGCTACAGAGTAAGTTCCAGGGAAAGGTGCAAAGCTGCACAGAGAAACTCTGTCTCAAAAAACCAAAATCCAAAAAAAAAAAAAAAAGAATTCTGCTTCAATCGACTATGGTGGTGGACGCCTATAATCCCAACACTACAGAAGTTTGGGGCCAGCCTAGAGAAACAATTAAAGAAAATTTGGCCTAAAGTTTCTTTCCCCAGAGTTAGATTTCATTTTCCTTTATAGGTTTATTGGGTGTGGCCTCCTTATTCACACAGACCCACTGAATTCCCATCTGGTACAAGAAACACTGAATGTCATAGGCAATTAAAATGATCAGTTAGCATTTCTAGCACTACATTGATTATTATCTATTCATAGAGAAGTTTGTAAACACGTAGGAATTATTTACTCCACACCAATAACATCAGCCCATGATCTGTCAGCCCATGCATCTTTGGCTGTGACATCCATTCTATTGTACAGAACTAACCAGCTCTGCCCTGACAGACTGCTCCCAACATTTAAAGTCAAATACATAGGGGGCTGGAGAGACGGCTCAGTGGGTAAAGAGCTTGCATTGCTCTTCCGGAGGATCTGAGTGAGGTCCCCAACACCCACATCAACCTGTCCCTCCAGCTCCAGATCTGACACCCAGGCCTCCACAGGCATTTGAATTCAGGTGCACTTACCCACAAACAACACCACATACACATAACTAAATTCATAGTCTTTTTGAAAAATCAAATTTGTATTTAATTTTTTGACAAGTCATTATAGCTTAAAAATACTACTTTATGAACTGGCCACGGTGGCACATATTTTTAATCACAGGACTCAGGAAGCTGAGGCAGGAGGATCAAGAGTTCAAAGTCAGCTTGGGCTACACATCAAGACCCTGACTCAAACAAAATAAAACAAAAAACCTATGTTATAGTTAAAAACTATACTTTTGTTTTTGTTTTTGTTTTTTTGGTTTTTCGAGACAGGGTTTCTCTGTGTAGCTTTGCGCCTTTCCTGGACTTTTAAAGTAAAGAGCTACAACAAAATCTTTAAAATTCTTTTCAGAGCTGGGGCTGTGGCTTAGTGTGTGCCCAGACTTGGAAATCATGCCTGAGGCCCTGTGTGCCATCCCCATCCTGGAATCCCCAAACGATTTTTCAAGTACACCCCCTCCCCAGACAACCTACTTTAACCTTACACCACCCAGAGCTGACTTCCCTCCAGTATAACGCTGCAGAAACTCCCGCTGCCGGCGACCCGCTCCCAAGCAGCTCATCCTGGATCCCAACACCCCCCAGTATTAGGAAACTCACGATACCTGCTGCTCCAACACTGGACCTTTCTGGCTTCACAGTTCCATGAAAGCTGAGACCTGCCTTGGCTAGAAAGTTCCAGTTCTATTTTTTCCCCCAATTTCTAATTAAATAGAACCCAGACAATTCTTTTTCAGTGCAGTGAAAAAAATCAATGAAATCATTCCATGTTCCAGCAAGGAAGTTGCCTCAGCAACTCTAACACTGCCCAAAGAATGTCCCATCCAGGAAAGAAAGCTTTGGCTCCACCCATCCAGTCAGGAGCGCTGGCAAGCAGGTAGACTGAAAATGTTTGCCTTCAGTAGTTACGGTGGACTGACAAAACCATTCTTTACCGTTTCTTAGTGATTAAATGTCACCTCAACAACCAAAACAAACTCCAGAGTGACTTGCGGTGTGATCATGTTATTTCTGCCCCATAGTGCCTGGCAGCATGCTCTACTCCTCCCTTAGGAACCTAGGCTAGGAGGCAAGACAAAGTCACTTCCACAGAGACGAGAGATAAGTAAACAGATTTGAACACGCCAACTCAGTTACTTAGAATATATCCACGATGTTGCTTTTAGACCTCAAGCTTTGTAAACTTGTGTTTTATTTTTCTGCTCAGATTCAAAAGCATCTAGAGCAGTAGTTCTCAAGCCTTCCTAACGCTGTGACCCTTTAATACAGCTCCTCATGTGGTGGAGACTCCCCAACCATAAAATGTTCCTTGCTACTTCATAACTGTAATTTTGCTGTTATGAATCATAATGTAAATATCGTGTGTTTTCCAATGGTCTTAGGTGACCCCTGTGGAAGGGTCATTCAGCACACACCCCCAACCCCGCCACCCCCTGTCACGACCCACAGGTTGAGAACTGCTGATTTAGAGTTTTCCCTAAATGCCAACCCTCTGCTGGGTGCTGTACTTCTTACAGCAACCTAATGAGGCAGGACTGGAAGGCCCCTTATAGGGAAAACCGAGGCTCTACGGAATCCTTGCCTTGTACAGACGTCAACAGTGGAGACTGACTTTGAAGTCTTTTCATTGTGAAATTCTAAGTGTTTTTCTATCATACTATACTTTTGAGACAATCCTCAATTCTTATTTGAAACAGTCAAGTATTTCTAAATGGCTAAAATTTTTGTATGGTGATTTGTTTTAGCAATACATTTTTCTTTTTTATTCCGTGCTGGGAGTTGAGCCCAGGCCAAACCCATGACCAGTTAGTAAAAATCCAGCCCTATTTCCACACAAAATGACTTTATTGGTAAATGAAGAATGTTCAGCCAGTTTCCTAAGCACTCAGGAAACAAAGGCAGAGAAAGAAAAGGGCTGTGTTGCGGCCCTGGTTGGGACTTTTTCCCTTCTTTCTAAATTGAAATGACAGAGCACATATTCTCCAGGAGGAAGGTGGAGCTAGCTGCTAAGGTAGCAGGATGGAGTTGGACGTAAGTTAGATGCACTGGAGAGAGCTTCTGCTCAGCTGCAGACGCTCTCCACAGTCCCTATAGCTAACTACCCGTGGTCCTGTAACCCGGCACTCCACACCATGAGAACCAGTCACAGGTTTCCTCTTCCCCAGAAGGTCCACAGTTAACCTATTTCTGTTATGCACACCTTTCGATGCTTCCGAGGAAAACAGATTGTCCTTAAAAATTGCTTTTCTGGGCTGGAGAGATGGCTCAGCGGTTAGGAACACTGGCTGTTCTTCCAGAGGTCCTGAGTTCAATTCCCAGCAACCACATGGTGGCTCACAACCATCTGTAATGAGATCTGGTGCCCTCTTCTGGCCTGCAGGGATATGTGCAGACAGAACACTGTATACATAATAAATAAATAAATAAATCTTTAAAAAAATTTTTTTTTTAAAAATTGCTTTTCTTAGGTGGGGCATGGTGACACACACCTTTAATCCCAGCTTTCAGGAGGCAGAGGCAGGTAGATGCCAGGGCTACCTACTGAGACCCTGTCTCAAATGTATATGTAAAATAAACAAACTGCCCTCTATGGCCAGGCATGGCTGCACATGCCTATGACTGTAACATGTGGGAGGTGTAGACAGGAGGAGCAGTTTGAGATCAATAACTATAAAGTGAGTCCAGGGACAGCCTGGCCTACTGTCCCAAAAAATGAGAGCCAGGTGGTGGTGGCACATGCCTTTAAGCCCAGCATTTGGGAGGCAGAGGATTTCTGTGAGTTTGAGGCTAGCCTAGTATACAAATTAAGTTCCAGGACGGTCAGGCCTGCACAGAAGGACCCTGTCCTAAAAAAAAAGAAAGAAAGAAAGAAAGAAAGAAAGAAAGAAAGAAAGAAAGAAAGAAAGAAAGAAAGGAAGAAAGGAAGAAAGAAAGAAGGAAAGAGAAAACAATTGCTTCTTTTGCTTGCTTTGAAGCAGCTCTTTGGGCTCCTGATCTCCAGTGTTTACACACTCAGAACGCATAGTCCCCATCCCCTGGGAATTCAGGTAAATACACACTCCAGTTGACCCTTTGGAATTGGCCCATTTCTTATACCTCCTCCCTAATTCCAAGTTTTTCCCTTTATTATAGCTTTTTGTCTAGTTTCAGTTGATGACATCAATTTTCTAGTTGTCCCAGAAGATAAAAAGATAAGTGTTCCAAAGATATGTACTAATTTCCATAGGCTTCTAGAAAGACAAAAAGTGTAAATTTATTGTAAAACATGTATACAACAAAGAAATCCATTGTGACATCACTGATTTTAAAGTATAAAAAAAAGACACCACATTTACCTAATTCATTTTCTCTTGTGGATAAAGTTAATTAAATGCCTAACTTCTTATAAAATCCCATTATCTTCTTGGGTCCTAGACACCCACATTGTCATATACTAATGAAAATCACAAACAAAAACCCAGGAAATGGTACAAAAGAGTAAGATAAACCCAGTTACTGGTGTTGAAAAGGAAAGCAGATTTGGAAAAGAGAATGGGAATAGAAGATGAAGAAAGCTGAATTAATGTCTTCAAAAATTAATCAATTATGCATTACTTTTTATAGCTGTCACATCAAAGCCTAGTTAAAGGCATTTTCACAAAATTGAAGAATTATTGTGTTTTTCCTTTTCCAAACAAGAATACTGCTGAGATTTAAAAAAAGGTAAGATGGCCATTCCAGGGACGTTAAAGGACTCTCATTTCGTATTGATCCTAAGTGACACTGTGGAATGGCACTCGGAGTTCAGATTCAACTTGATTTGAATGAGTGTCCACTCAGTAGCCTTCTTCAGTTTACCTCAAGGAGTTGCTTCCTTGGTTAATAGCAACAACAAAAAGCAGCCACTTCCTAGTCTGGGGTTCTTGGTAGGTCATTAGCCATTATTCTGAAAATACACAACTTCACATTGTATAGAGGCCAGAAACATAACTCAAAAGTTCCCGAAAGTATATTAAATAAAAACCACTTAGACACGTAAGCTCTCACTGGTGAGGTTCATTTAAGGTGACGTGTGCTATTGCCGTCACTGTTCCCACTGGATGTCGTCTCTTCTCAGTTTCACCTGGAGATTGTGAACCTGGACTGGATGAACGCTGCTGTTTTTCTGAAAAGGGTTAGTTTCATTCAAACATTTCCTAGGACTATTTTTCTTTGGTCCTTTAGGGTTGCCAGCCTCCCAATGGATAGAAGGGTCATTTATCCTTGAGCTCTGAACTTTTTGCTGCAGTTTACGGACCTGTAGAGAAAAGAAAATCTAATGTTTTAGGTAAAAATCAATATAAATATACTCTAAAACAGATGACTAGATTGGAGGATTTAAGATTCCGTCAAAGGTTTCAACTCAGCAAGTTCCTCGTGACCACAGCAGACAGCACTGCTCAGCAGTCGGCTAACACTCAAAGGCCCTGGCTTCAGGGAGCTGTGGCTCCGGTGAGTGAGAGGAAGCCAGAGGTGACGACAGGGAACAGCTGAGCTGGCACAACTCTGAAGACTGCGTGCATGTGAGAAGGTCAGAGCGGGAAGATGGGGTGGGCAGGACGAGGAGCAAAAGGCTCCTGGTGGGAACTAGGGCTCCAAGAGAGTGGGGATTTTTTAGGTGATATTAACAGCAAAGTAAAGAATTGGTGCTAGGAACAAGTGTTTACTTGCCTAGGAGGCAATTTTTAATTAAAGATTAAATTTATCATAATAAAAGCCTTGAACACTTATTCAAATTATAAAATGTATAGAGATTGGGTAAGTCTAAAAATCGTGATTATTCTTCTATCTCAAGTTTCCTCTATGTAATTCCGAGAATGGGAACAAATTGTATAGTCTTTGCCCCAGCACAATCATATTTTTTTTAAGCCAGTAAAATGAAAATACATTTTTCTTTCTTGGCTATAAGTATAATGAACATAGTAATATGCTCTGGAATAATCCTTCTGTACACTGTGAATATGTATTATTCTCAATGGTTAATAAAAAAGTGAGAGGCCAGTAGCCAGGCAGGAAGTTAGTAAAAGCCAAACTGAGAATGATGGAAAAGAGGGCGGAGCCAGGGAGACGCCAGCCAGCCACCCAGGAAGCAAGACATGCTAGAGGACATGTAAAGCCATGAGCCAACATAGATTAATAGAAATGGGTTAATTTAAATGTAAGAGGTAGTAACAGGCCTGAGCTATTGACCAAGCATTTATAAATAATATTAATATTAAGCCTCTGTGTGGTTATTTAAGCAGTACTGGCATGGGGAGTAGGCAGTCAGGACAGGAAAACTTTTGACTACAGTAATATTCAGAGTTTTTACAAATCACTGTCTTATAGAAGTATGTGTGTGTGGCAGCATCGGCTTGTCTGGATGCTGACCCTCCCCAGGCAGAGAGCTGCTTGAAGTACATGATATGATGTGAGGTTTCCTGGAAGGACTCCCTTCTGTCAGCAATGTCAGAGTGTTCTAAGTTCAGCTATGGATGGAGTCATTGTCTTAGAGTAAAACATTATACCCAGGATCCTTCTGTTAAAATATTGACGGTTATGCCATTCTTAGTTACTGAAACATGAGTACAGAATGCCCCACTCCTGAATTCTACTAGCTGTAGGTTGCCATGGAACACAATGCAGCCCAGCTTGTGTCAGGGGAAGGGAGAGAATGGCTTCAGGATGGTGGTACCAGGGTCTGTATGGTGCCACATCTGTGGGCACAGAGGGGGAAGACAAGAGGAAAGAATGCTGGAAGGGTAACTGGAGGGACGCCAAGGCGACAGCCACTGTTCAATTTCCTCAAGGTCTGACCCACACCAACTCTTTTGCTCTTACTCTTGTCTGGAAGAACTGAAAAGGAGGACCAAGTCATTACAAGCAGTGACGGCTCTCTGTAAGAGGACCAAGTGACTCCTGTGTACCTTTTAGTACACCATACCCGCAGACTTCCAATGTGACACCAAATCCACAAGTACATTGCAGAATATTTAACTATGCAAAAATGTGTTGCATTAGTTTATGTTGCAGAACATTTGTTTGTAAAGATGTGTTGTACTTGTTTAACTATGTAAAGATGTGTTGCTGTTTTACCTTGCCTGCCTGAGGCACCTGATTGGTCTAATAAAAAGGTGAATGGCCAATAGCGAGGGAGGAGGTATAGGTGGGATTTCTGGGTAGGGAAAGTAAGTAGGAGGAGGAATTTAGGCTCTGAAAGAAAGAAAAAGAAACACCAGGGAGACGTCAGTGGCCAGACAGACAGACATGGAGGAAGCAGGGAAGCAGGACATACAGAATGAAAGGAAGGTAAAAAGCCCCAAGGCGTGCCGGGCGGTGGTGGCGCACGCCTTTAATCCCAGCACTCGGGAGGCAGAGCCAGGTGAATCTCTGTGAGTTCGAGGCCAGCCTGGTCTACAGAGTGAGTTCCAGGAAAGGCACAAAGCTACACAGAGAAACCCTGTCTCGAAAAACCAAAAAAAAAAAAAAAAAAAAAAAAAAGCCCCAAGGCAAACTGTAGATGAACGGAAACAGGTTAAATTAAGTTAAAAGAGCTAGTGGGGCCGGGCGGTGGTGGCGCATGCCTTTAATCCCAGCACTCGGGAGGCAGAGCCAGGTGGATCTTTGTGAGTTCGAGGCCAGCCTGGTCTACAGAGCGAGATCCAGGAAAGGCGCAAAGCTACACAGAGAAACCCTGTCTCAAAAAACCAAAAAAAAAAAAAAAAAAAAAAAAAAAAAAAAAAAAAAAATAAGAGCTAGTGGGACAAATCTAAGCTAAGGCCAAGCATTCATAATTAATATTAAGTCTCCATGTCTTTATTTGGGAGCTGGTTGGCGGCCCAAAGAAAATTCCAAATATACATAGATTTCTAGTAGCTCTTTTTTTCTTTCCCACATTGTATGGCAATTGTTTTTGTGTCCTGAAGACCAGCAGTTCTAGAAGAGTAGTGTGTGTTTGTTTCTTTGTTAAAGAAAAGTATCCTTACACTGTCTTGATGCTTCTTGAGTTTGGAGATCTGGTCTCCTTTGCTTTCCATCTTCCTGACTAATTGCTCCAGCACATGCTCTGCGTCATCAGAGACTAAATGGCTTCCAGCTTGCAGCATCTGTTTCCGTAGTTCTTTGTGTTCCCTACAGAGAAAAACAAACCTCAGGGCTGGGGATGTAACTCAGTCAGCGAATGCTTCTCCACACATCAGGTCCTCTGTTCAACACTCAGCAATACAAATAAATAAGTAAACAAAACCACAAAAGTAGTATTGTCTGACATGACACATGGATTATTTCTGCTGATTAAAAACAGAGCAAATACAAGCCAGGTGGTGGCGCATACCTTTAATCCCAGCACTCAGGAGGCAGAGGCAGGAAGATCTCTGTAAGTTTGAGGCCAGCCTAGTCTACAGAGTGAGTTCTGGGACAGACTCCAAAAACTACACAGAGAAACCCTGTCTCGAAAAACTAAAAACAAACCCCAATAAACCAGAGCAAACATCAAATACTGTTATAGATCATCTGTTGGTCACATCTAATTTTTTGCTCAACTATGAGTTTTAGTTAAGAGTAAAGTATTAATCTTCAAAAATCGTCATTAGGATAAATAAATCATGATAACCATAATCATTTAGAACTATCTCAGTATCTAGCTGTTCAACAATCTAAAAAACAATCTAAATTCTTGGTGTTCTCAGCTAAAAAGAACGAACAGTTCTACAGGGCTTGGCCCGGGGCAACCCACGGTCCTCTTCGGTTCCATGTCTGGGACTGGAGATACTGTCAAGAGAACAGTCACGTGTGCAGCGGCAGTTCACGAGCTCGGCCAGTCTGCCACCTAAGTCACGTAGTTCTGATGTGTCTGTTGAAATGTATTTAAGCATGGGATATAACACAATGACTCTTGTGCAGATCTTCCTTACTGGGGATGCTTCCAAATTTGTAATGCAGACCAGGCAGGATCTAAAAGGAATGATATTCTTACTTGCCTAATGAAATAACCCACATAATTAAAAGATTTTAAAAGAAAAGTGTATTCTCCTTCTAAAAGCTCTTCTGAGTTCTAACCTAAAGTCTTCAGACTCGATACATTTGATTCACAGTATTTATCTATCAGTCTAAATCTCTGGAATACAAGAAAGTAGTAATTAGACATAGTTAAAAAGTTAAATATGAGAGTAGATACAATGAAAAGTAGTATCAGTGTTTGTAGAACAAAACAAAGTAAGTCCACATGGCCAGAGAGGCCTTAAGAGTGTATAGGTGGGAACTAGAGAGATTGCTAAGGGGTGGAGAGTGTGTCCTGCTCTTGCAGAGGACTGGTACAGCCCTGGGTCCCTCCAGCTGCAGGGAGCCCAGCTCCTCTGCTGCGGTCTGTGAGTGCACATACCCACTCCCACACAGTGTTTTTTAAACCGGTGAGAGTAAATCTTCATGAAATGACTTTATAGGTGACAGTGTTCCTAAAAGTGACAAGAAGACATGTATCTAAATATGTACGGTTATTTTAATAAAGAATAAACACTTACACAATCATCTGGTCCAATTCCTCTTGCATTGCCATCAAAAGTTCAGACAGATTATCACAGATGGAAACGGGCTCTCCTGAGCTCAGAGGTAGAGCTTTGGCCTGGGAACGTGTTCTGAGAGCCTTGGAGAGAGTCTGCGGCTCAGGGACTAGAGCAGGTTTCTGAAGGTAATACAGCCCATGGGGGTGCATCATCTGCAGAAGGGTTACAAGCCTGCATTAGAGGAACAGCCCACAATGGACAGCTTGGAGAAGAAAGAGCTATGAACAGACTAGTGCTTGTCAGTCTACGCGCTGGTTAGATTGCTGTCACCCCGACACACACTCAGGCCATCTGGGAAGAGGGAACCCCAGCTGAGAAATGCTGCCATCCCCTGGCCTACCGGCATTTTCTTTATTAATGATTGATGCGGGGGGGGGGGGGGGGACAGTTCACTGGGGGCAGTGCCACCCTTGGGCAGGTGGTAAACTGAGCAAACCATGGAGAGCAAGGCAGTAGGAATCATTCCTCCATGGTCTCTGCTTCAGTTTCTGTCTCCAGGTTCCTGTCCCAACTTCCCTTCATGGAGGACTGTAAACTGAAATAAAGCCTTTTCTCCCCAGGATGCTTTTGGTCAAGCAATAGAAAGCTACTGGGTGGTGTATAAACAGCATTTGAAGCAAAGTCGTTTTGCAAAACCATGATCTTTATTTTTACCCTCTTACCTTTTCCCTCTCCAAAAACAGAGCTCTAAACCTGGGGTCCATCTGCTGAGGTGGTTCTCGTTTTAAACACTTAGTTTTCTAAAGGTTGGCAAGGGAAAAAGGAAGCAAAGTGCTATTTTAATGTATATTTATGATATGAAAAACTCTCAAAAGACAACAGCAAGTGTAAGTGTAATTTGAATGTAGGAGCAGACATGAATAAACATTCAACTGGTGAAGACACATGAAGAGGTGGTCAACAACCTTGTGATTAGGGAAACTCAGGCTAATATAAAATACAAAAACCAAAAAGGAAACATTACCACATGTCCATTAAAATGGGCAAAATAAAAAAAACCAGCGATGATATCAAATATTGTCAAGAATGCAGAGAAACTGCATCACTTGCATATTGGTAAAACCACTTTGGATGACAAGTTGGCAGTTTCTTATAAAGTGAAACATGTATTTATCACATGGCCTAGCAACTGCACTCTTGAGGAATTATCCTAGAAAAATAAAAACTGACGTTCACACAAAAGCACCACCAACACACACACAATAGCTTTACTTGTGACGGCTGAGAAGCCGCCGCCGCAGGGACGGATGGAACTGTAGGAGATCCTTGACACTGGTCAGTGTGGGAGGAAAAGTGAATCTTTAACAACCCAGAAGGAACTCCAGGGACAAAGGCAACCCCCAAAGCTCAAACTGTGTAACTCTATTTGACTTTTCCTCTCATTGGGATACAGTCTCAATATCTACCGCAGGCTGGTCTCAAATCATGGCAATCCCACTGCCTCAGCCTCCTCAGAACTTAGATTGCAGACATGTGCCACAGTGCCTGACTATACAGGATTCTTGAAATAAGAAAACCACAGAGAAGGCAAACAGAGAACCCTGGCTGGGGCTGGGGGAGGCGCCTCAGGCTGGCAACACAGTGGGGAGGGAGAAACGTTGGGGATCTTGATTACTGTGATGGCTGCATGAATCCACACACATAATATAGATCTATGTAACTCTCAGGCCTCTCAGTTACCATTAGAATTCCACCTCTGCCTCCACTGTTCCTAAAACCCTTCAATGGGTGCCAACCACTTAGAGTGAAAGTTCAAATTCAACACCACCACCCAGTTTTAGACAGGAGTCTCACTGTTGGCCAGCCCAGCCAGTAACTTACTACGCACTTCAGGTTGGTCCTAACACAGGGCCCTGCTCTCAGCCTTCTGAGAATAGGAACTGTAAATGCACATCACTACACCTGGCTTTAAAAGTTAGCTTTTTTTTTTTCCCTTGAGACAGTGTCTTATTAGCCCGGGATGACCTTGAACCCCAGATCTTCCTGCCTCAGGCTCCTGCACACTGAGAGTATGGCTGTGCATCTCTGTCCCCAGCAGGACTATATTACAATACATCTCTCCTCTCCCCAGTGTGTTCCCTTTAGGATTCACAGGCTGACTGCAGGGTGGTGGCTCTGCATCACTCCCCATGTGTTCTTCTGTCTACATAGTGCTAGAAGACTCAACACATCCCTGCTTGTTCTTGAACTCCCGAACTTCCTGCCTCAGCCCCAGCCCTGGGACTCTAAGCATGTGCCATCATGCTGGGTTTATCTGTCTCTGTCTCTTAGAGACACTGATCTAAATACAACAAAACATGTGAGATGAATATTCACTGAGACATGGAGACACAGTATCAGAGATAAATGGGCACTCCTGAACTCTGACCCTATCTCCAGCCATGCCAGAGCTCCTTTTATCTTTAAAAGGAAACATGGGTATTTTCACACCCCATGAGCTTGCCAGTGGAATCAGTGCTTTACTAAGTGATTTTGCTGTTAATTACCCTCTTTTCTTTCAGAAGGTATATTTTCTTTCTTATATTCCTTTTATCATCTCATAGTTTCTACAATAAATATATAAAGTTAAAATTCTATCTTATCAGATAAAAGATGGCACTAAACAAATATTTAATAAAAGTTACTGTTCCATTTGCAATTTATTTATAGTGTTTCTCTATTTGGATTTCCAGTTCAAATCCCATTACTCAAATAAGACATTAAAAACAGATTAAGGAAATAAGCAAAGTAAGTGGTTTTCATTATTATAGCTATAACATTATTTTTTGTTTTTCTGTTTTTGTGTTGTGGTCTATATGTTTGTATGTTTGTGGGCACATATGTGAGGAGTGTGTGTGTACATGTATGTGCATACATGTGGAGGCCCAAGGTTGATGATGAGAATCATCCTAGATTGCCTTTCTACCTAATTTCTCGAAGGCAAGGCCCTATAATCAAACTCAGAGCTCACTAATATGGCTAATTTCTCTAGCCAGCTTGATGGCGGTTTCCTTGTTTCTACTTTTCAAGGACCTAATTACCAGGGGGCTGCCATGCCCACCAAGCATTTAAGTAGGAGACGGACTGCATCCCTCATGCCTGCTCAGCAAACAACCACCCCTGAGCCATCTCCTCAACTCTGAACATAGTTATAAAAATTATTAAGGGCCAGGGACACGGCTGGATGTGTAAGGCCCCTTCTCAAAGCTCTGACGACCTGAGTTCAACCCCTGGAACCCACATGGTGGAACAAGCCCTGCAAGTTGTCCTCCGACTTCCATTTGCATGCCATGGTACCATGTGTGGTGCACACGCACGCATGCACACCCACACCCACACCCACACATGCGTGCACACACACTAAATAAATAAATGTATAACAAAATGCAGCCAGCTAGCCAGGTGTACATGGCATCCCATCCACTCAGGAGGCTCAGGCAGGAGGACTGAAGTCAGGGTCAGCCCAGGGTACATGGCAAGTCTAAAGCCAACCTACCTGCTGGTGGGTAACCCTGTCTCAAATATTAATAAAGAAAATTTAAATCTTTGTGTTTACTGTATATGTATTTATATAAAGCAGCATTTAGGGTTTTTTTTTTGAAACAGAGCCACATCAGGTCCAGTCTCTCTCTCTCTCTCTCTCTCTCTCTCTCTCTCTCTCTCTCTCTCTCTCTCTCCTCTCTCTCTCTCTGCCTGGTGCCTGTGGGTCAGGATGGAAAACTCTCAGCTGCTCGCTACTTCCCACCATGATGGTAATGGACTGAACCTCTGAAACTGTAAGCAAGCCCTAATTAAATGCTTTATTTTATAAGAGTTGCCCTGGTCATGTGTCTCTTCACAGTAACAGAAAAGTAAGTCTTTTATCATAAATATCTTCTAAACCTTTCTGGAAAGAAGCAGACAAGATTAAAGGGAGAATAAATGTATACCATAAAGTTAGGAAGCAACATCTGCGGAAGCTGTCTATGAATACCTTGGGTGGCTTCTTCTTTTCCTTACAGTGCTGTGAATGTGAAACTGTAGACATTAAAATTTTGCTGATTTCCAGTCCAGTTTGCAGCTGTAAAATTAAAGAAATAATTCATAAGACCAATCTGGAACAAGCTTCTTTATATGTAATGAAAGTAGAGATCTCAGCTTCTGAGTATAAAACACTCTCTGAAGCCAAGCATTGCTTAGTTGCCATTACTTGGATGGCGCTGAAGCAGGGTTGCTTGAGCCTAGGAGCTCAGAGTCAGCCTGGGGCATTGTGAGACTCCGTGTTAAAAAAAAAACAATAAAAATAATGTCCCAAACCCAAAAATCTTTTGAGGAAGAATATCCCATAATACATTGGTTTGGTAATTATAATTATTTTCTGTTTATAATAGAATAAATTAAAGAGAGAGAGAGAGAGAGAGAGAGAGAGGTGTATGTGCATGTGTGGTGTATGTGCATGTGTGGTGTATGTGCATGTGTGGTGTATGTGCATGTGTGTATCTCAAGCTGAAGCTGCTGTATGCTAGGAGTCAGTTATCTCAACTGAGAATATTATGTATGTGCAGGGTTTTGACAATGTATCCAAGTATATGGATGCACTGGCTAAGTGAGAATTTTGTTAGCATAGCGAACCAGACAGTAGTAACAATCTGGAACGCCTGAACCGAGTATGGACTAGGGTTTCGGTCATGAGAATGAAGTATGCAAAGATAAGCAGTCACTGGATAGACTAAGGGTGCTATTGACCTCACACGCTTTGTCTTGAAACAGCTTGCGCTGATGTTCCTCTTCCTTTAGTTTTTCCTCTAGATACTTTATCTTATCCTGCAAGAGAACAAACACCTATGAAAACCAGAGCCAAGTGTCCTTTCCAAGATGGTGCTAAGGGTCTAGACTTTTAAGAGGTAGCAAGTTAGAGTACAAAGTAAGAAGAAGGAATGGCAAAAGATGCCAAGCTTCCTCTTGGCTTTCTAGCTATGCTTCCTTCCTTGCTATTACTTGAGAGCAAGTGAAAGCAACTAAACCCACAGCTTCATTCGCAGCCACCACCAGATCCACGGAGAACAAACCCATAGCTTCATTCGCAGCCACCACCAGATCCACAGAGAACAAACCCACAGCTTCATTCGCAGCCACCACCAGATCCACAGAGAACAAACCCACAGCTTTATTCGCGGCCACCACCAGATCCACGGAGAACAAACCCACAGCTTCATTCACGGCCACCACCAGATCCAAGGAGAACAAACCCACAGCTTCATTCACGGCCACCACCAGATCCAAGGAGAACAAACCCACAGCTTCATTCACGGCCACCACCAGATCCAAGGAGAACAAACCCACAGCTTCATTCACGGCCACCACCAGATCCACGGAGAACAAACCCACAGCTTCATTCGCGGCCACCACCAGATCCACAGAGAACAAACCCACAGCTTCATTCGCGGCCACCACCAGATCCACGGAGAACAAACCCACAGCTTCATTCACAGCCACCACCAGATCCACGGAGAACAAACCCACAGCTTCATTCGCGGCCACCACCAGATCCACAGAGAACAAATCCACAGCTTCATTCGCGGCCACCACCAGATCCACAGAGAACAAACCCACAGCTTCATTCGCGGCCACCACCAGATCCACGGAGAACAAACCCACAGCTTCATTCGCGGCCACCACCAGGCCCACGGAGAAGAAACCCACAAGCTTTACTACAGCTACCACCAGAACCACGGTGAAGCTCCCGAGAATGTTACAGCTTTTAAAGCTATTACGGCTGTGGGTCTCAACGTTCACTCAAAAATAAACAATAGCAATGTTGGCCACGTGCATGCAATGGGGGAGAGTGTGGTCACATGCATGTGATGGGAGCAGGGCAGGAAGACACCTGAGAATGGAAGGCTTGGCCCTGGTTCCTGAAGAGTTGATGCTATGCTCTGCCGAACAAGGATTGTGATAAGCACAAGGGCTAGCAAGTCAGCCCAGCAGGTAAAGTACCTGTCACACAAGTCTGGTCACTTGAGTTTGATCCCTGGAACCATGTAGAAGCGGAAGGAGAGATCCAATTCCACAAAGCTGTCCTCTGGCCTCCACACATATGCCATGGCATCCATGCACCCCCACCCCATCATTCACATACACAATAATAAACTTAAAGGATGCTAAAAGAGTGATACACAAGCAAAGTAGCAAAGCAGTGAGAACAGTTTGAAAAGGACCATCATGCACTGCATCCCTCACACACATACTACATCTTATGTTGTGTGGTTCAGAACAGGAACCATGACAGAGTGTCAAAGGAGAGCTCCTGAGTCCTGGAGCCCTGAACATGGGCTACAAAGAGGACAAGAGGTTCCAGAGCAGTTCTCGGAAGTCAGAAGGACTGGGGCGGGGGTTGGGGTCGGGGTGTAGGACAGGCAATAGAGACTACCTAGCTAATACTTTAGGTCAGACACCTGACGGAGATGCTCTGCCATCTTAGAGTCAGACTTTGGTGTCAGCAGACAAGCTCACTCAGGCCACGACAGAACACACTTTCTCCGATTTCTGAGAACTGTACATGAAGTGCTCTAAATCCCGACTGCTCATTCCCATACCATGGCAGCTCTGCTTCCCGCTGGTGCCATCACCTCAGAGAAGCAGAACTCACCTCAGCAGTCTGCTGAGTGGTTGTCAGTCTGAAACACTCCTTCTCTAAGACATCGAGCTTGGCAAGCTTAGCGTGCAGCTTCAGCTGGTCTTCTTCTTTTTCCCTTTGAAGCTGGGCCTGGAAAAGATGAAAAAACCATCTACATTTGGCAAGTGATGCCAACAGATCAAGAGTAACATGGTTTCTGAGAAATCAAAGTCTAACATAATCAGCTGCTAGAAACATGTATAGACAGGTATACACGTCAGGCGCTTACAAGCAGAAAACAAGAAAATCAAACCCTTCTAAGGAGCAAGTGTAATATGTGACGAAATGTCGTTGAATTAGCACTGAGAGAATAAACCTCTTTGCGTCCTTATACAACAGTGGTACTAGGGAGAGCATCACACAGAACCTACACCGAAGAGCTGAGGTGTGACTCCGGTGACAAGCCCACTCCCAGCTCCAGCCTCTAACACAGGAGCAGCTGGGATAAAGCACAGCAGGGAGTACCCACACACATGCACAGGGAGTTCCCACCCACATGCACACGGAGTTCCCCACACATGCACAGGGAGTTCCCACACACATGCACACGGAGTTCCCCACACATGCACAGGGAGTTACCCACACACATGCACAGGGAGTTCCCACACACATGCACAGGGAGTTCCCACCCACATGCACAGGGAGTTCCCACACACATGCACAGGGAGTTCCCACACACATGCACAGGGAGTTCCCACACACATGCACAGGGAGTTCCCACACATGCACAGGGAGTTCCCACACATGCACAGGGAGTTCCCACACACATGCACAGAAAGTTACCCACACACATGCACAGGGAGTTCCCACACACATGCACAGGGAGTTCCCACACACATGCACAGGGAGCTACCCACACACATGCACAGGGAGTTCCCACACACATGCACAGGGAGTTCCCACCCACATGCACAGGGAGTTCCCACACACATGCACAGGGAGTTCCCACACACATGCACAGGGAGTTCCCACACACATGCACAGGGAGTTCCCACACACATGCACAGGGAGTTCCCACACACATGCACAGGGAGTTCCCACCCACATGCACAGGGAGTTACCCACACACATGCACAGGGAGTTCCCACCCACATGCACAGGGAGTTACCCACACACATGCACAGGGAGTTCCCACACACATGCACAGGGAGTTCCCACACACATGCACAGGGAGTTACCACATACATGCACAGGGAGTTCCCACACACATGCACAGGGAGTTCCCACACATGCACAGGGAGTTCCCCACACATGCACAGGGAGTTCCCACACACATGCACAGGGAGTTCCCACCCACATGCACAGGGAGTTACCCACACACATGCACAGGGAGTTCCCACCCACATGCACAGGGAGTTACCCACACACATGCACAGGGAGTTCCCACACACATGCACAGGGAGTTCCCACACACATGCACAGGGAGTTACCACATACATGCACAGGGAGTTCCCACACACATGCACAGGGAGTTCCCACACATGCACAGGGAGTTCCCCACACATGCACAGGGAGTTCCCACACACATGCACAGGGAGTTCCCCACACATGCACAGGGAGTTCCCACACACATGCACAGGGAGTTCCCACACACATGCACAGGGAGTTCCCCACACATGCACAGGGAGTTCCCACACACATGCACAGGGAGTTCCCACACACATGCACACGGAGTTACCCACACACATGCACAGGGAGTTACCCACACACATGCACACGGAGTTACCCACACACATGCACAGGGAGTTCCCACACACATGCACAGGCTGTTTTACAGGACTGTTTATTACTAAATTGTAATAAGGGCCAACTGTTGAGGGGCAAAGAAGAACATAAAAATGGCTCTAAAAGGGAAAGTCTACTAATGAGAACAAAATGAAGAGCGACCACTAAAAGCAGTCTTGGCGACCTATGGCCCAACAGTGCCATCTTAGAGAAGAGAGGGGAGTAAGACCAATGCCTACTGGAGAAATACAGGCTAAAAATATTCCAAATGTAATTTAAAACGTTGACACATTAAAAAAACACCCCAAAACACCAGAAATAAAGTAGAGTCTACACACAGGAAACCAGACAGAGGGGCATTGTCAGAACACGGTCCAGAGATGGAATCGTCCGAGGAGATTTCTGAGTGCTTGTGAGAACACCTCAAGAAAACAAGGCAACAGTCTTGGGACCTCAGTTGTTCTTGGAATGTGCTTTTGTGTTCCTCCCAGGTGTAGCAGATAGGAGTGAGTCTACGCAGATCACTCATTATTGCTTGCTGTTGTTATTCACTTAAATGTCTACACTATCCTTGATATGTCTCTATGGAAAAACATGGTTTTGTCACATACGGCTTGTCACTGTGATTGTATACAGCCTGAACTCATGAGAACTCTACTCAGGTGACCTTTCTTAACCCCCAGAGTATAAACTGTCTGAGGCTCTGAATAGAGTTGGCTATTGTATGAGACTTTAGTTGGCTTCATTTATCGTCTCCATCCCCCTAGGACCCACCGCCTCTAGAGCAGTAAACACTGCATCAACTATGAAACTGCTGAAAATTAAAAATAAAGAGAAAGTCTCACCAGCATCCTGAGAAGCAGACACATCACACACAGAGGGAAGAAGATAAGAATGGCCATTAGATACCATGAAAGCTGAAAACAACTGAGACAAAATCTTTTTGTGCTCAAAATATAAAGCTGGGCATTATTGTACACGTCTGTAATCATAGTACTCAAGCTGTTGAGGCAGGAGGATCATCGAGAACCAGAAGCCAACCTAGGCAATAGAGCAAGGTCAAGGGCCAGTCTGCACTTTAGAGACTATCTCAAAACAAGGCAGTAAACAAAAATAATAGCTCCCTCAAACAATAACAATAAATAAACATACAGGGCAAGAGAGATGGCTCAGAGGGTACAGGCACTTGCTGTTCAAGCCCGATGCCTGAGTTCAATCCCTGGAACCCACAATCGAGGCCCAGTAGGATGGCGTGCATCTGTCAGCAGAAGCCGAACTGTGCAAGCTCACAGGCCAGTTAGCACGGAATATGTAGCTCGGCTGCAGAGACAGTGAGGCAGACCCTGCCTTAAAACAAAAGGAGGAGAAAATGGACATCTGAAAAGTGTGCTATCACATGTGTGCTCCAACACCACACACTTACACACCTAAACACACACACACACACACACACACACACACACAGAAAATGGACATCTGAAAAGTGTGCCATCACATGTGTGCTCCAACACCACACACTTACACACCTAAACACACACACACACAAAACAGACAAACAAAATATAAAAGCCACAAACTAGAATTCTGTATCTAGCAAAAACACCTTGCACAAATATGTCTGAAATAAAGGCTTCTCCAGGTATAGAAATGCTACGAGAATTTTTAGCATTCATTTTTATCTTCAGACTGAAGGAAACTCAATCTAAGCAGAAAAATGAAAAGCACTGGAATTAAGATGTAAATAAATATAGATTTTCTTTGTAATTTTCTTTAAAGGACAATGAGAAATGTAAGAGTGCTAATAATGAATCACGGGTTGATTTATAACATGTAAAGTAAATGGAAGCTGTAGTACAAATGCGGGTAACTGGAGGCACACCGTAGGAAGGGTCTTTCATGTGAAGTGTTTATTACTAATTCATGGCAGACTGTGGCAGTCAGAATACAGCTATCTGGAGGAAGAGGAGATAAAGATGTTTAAGAAGAAGTCACTAGAGCTAGGGTACTGGTTCATGCCAGAAACACCAGTCCCTTGGAAGGCTAAGGGCGGACGACTGTGAGTTCAAACTGACCCTGGCACCAGACTGAGACCTTGTCTCAACACAAATAAATAAACAAGTAAAAATAAACGAGGAACGGGTAGAAGAAGTAACTCAACAGTGGAGCACTTGCCTGGGAGGTACAATGTCCACGGTTCAGTTCCTCGCACCACACACACAAGCATGTGTGCACACAAAGAAGTCACTAATAAGATTTGAGAATATTTTTAAATGAATGAAATGAAAATAAAAATTCCCAAACTCTGTTGGGTAAAGGCAAAAAATGTGTGGTAGGGACTTGATAACTGTAACTACAGAAATATAATAATTAAGAGAATCAAGGGATGCCTCGGGGTGAGGTAGATTGGCAGCTGCCTCCGAGTGACTCCAGGAAGAGCCAGACCACAGAGAACAGACTATTCCAAAGAGAGAGAGAGATGCGGAGCCCACCACAAGTCACAGAGGAGGTGACAGGACAGGGGAGGAAGGGCAAGGGAGCCAACAGGAATGGGCAGCACACGGCTTTAGTGAGGCTCCTGAGCAGGGGAGGGAGACTGATGTTTCTCCAAAAGGTAGGGCAAGCAGGCCGCATAGTGAAGCAGCTCTGGGAAGCTACCAATCCATCTGGGAAATCTATCAGATGGTGACTCCTCTTGTGTGACAGATCAACGTTTAAGGAAGCCCTGTCTGTCTTTCCCCATTTCAGAGGGCTGTGTGCAAGGGAGCCGGCCTAATGTTTTAAGACTGAGCTTTCTGGGGACCTGAAAAACAAGCAATGACCACAAGGCAGGGAGTAGCCGGGACTGCATGCTGCAGCCCCTGGGAAGAGGCAGTTGTGGCGGGAGAGGGGGTCACACCAGATGTTAAGAGGTTCAGGCTGTAGAAAGCTAGGCTCTGACAGGGAAGGGGTGGCGGACGGAGCTCCACCTTATGGTGGTATTTTACTTGTACTGAAATGTGATTTTAATTGTATGTTAATAAATAAAGTTGCCCAGGGGTCAGAGCTATTAGAGCCATAGCAAGAGTGTGGTGGTGGTGGTGGTGGTGGTGGTGGTGGTGGTGGTGGTGGTGGTGGCGGAGGCGGTGGTGGCGGCGGTGGCGGCGCACACCTTTAATCCCAGACAGGCAGTGATGAGGCAGTCACGTGTTTGGGTTTACAACCAATGAGAAGGCAGAACAGATAGACTATATAAAGACATACACACAGGAAGTAGGCCCCTTTCGGAGAGCTCTCTTGGCTGAAGAGGATCCCTGAAGCAGGAAGGCTAAGGCTCTTAGCTCTGACCTCTTGGCTTTCTTCTCTGAATCGGCTCTGTGTTTCTTATTTAATAAGACGGTTGGTTACATCTACATTTGGCGCCCAACGTGACAAGAATCCATTAAAAACCGCTTAACTTGGCTTGGCGACAGGTCCGGTTTACCACCTGGGCAGCTGGCTCCCTAGCCCGGGCCCAGGTCAGCTTGGCCTCAGGCCAGACTAACCTTGAGCTACTTGCTTAAAGCCGGTGCTACACACAACTCAGACTTGCCCTGCCGAACAGGGCCCCTGCCTGTAAAGCCAATGCATGTGGTTGGAGCTTAAGGAAGCCAGAGCCAAGCCTTGACTGGGCTCAAGTGGGAACATGTGGCTGGATTCAAACTCTTAGGCAGAACTTGTGGCTGTGCTCTCTCTCTCTCTCTCTCTCTCTCTCTCTCTCTCTCTCTCTCTCTGGATTCACACCTCGGACACTAGGTGGCTGTTTTGAAATTTCCTCGGATTTCTACTGTTCTATGCAGACTTGGTAAGTCACTTAACATATCAGATATTTTAAAGGAAACTATTTAAAAGAGAAATTTTTTTCCACATTAAAAAAAATGGGTAGCCGGGCGGTGGTGGCGCACGCCTTTAATCCCAGCACTCGGGAGGCAGAGCCAGGCGGATCTCTGTGAGTTCGAGGCCAGCCTGGGCTACCAAGTGAGTCCCAGGAAAGTCGCAAAGCTACTCAGAGAAACCCTGTCTCGAAAAACCAAAAAAAATTTAAAAATAAAAAAAAATGGGTTTTCTGTGTACATTGGAAGAAAATTGGGCTTTGTTTGCAATTTTAGGCAGTCTGACAATGGAACAACTATATGAGAAGATTAATGTTGATCGAATTATGCAGTTTATTACTATGCTTATCCTCATTTTACTATTTAAAAAGCTAGTCAATTTAAGTGTCAGGATGACAGCTTTAGAAAAACTTGTTAAATCTGTAAAAATTGAGACAGAAGAAATTAACAGTGAAGTTGCTTCAAGATTGGATCATAAGGTTACAGAAAGAAAGCCTGTTTTCACACAGTCACTCTTAATTTGTCCAGTAACTGTACAGCAGTTGCCTAATCAAATGACTACACAAAATATTTGGGCTCCAATTGAAATGTTAGATTTACAAAGGTTTAAGGAGGCAATAGTATCTTATGGCATGCATTCCCCATATGTAAAGCAAATGTTAAACTCTTGGTCAACATATAATAGGATTGTACCACAGGACTGGCGGGAGCTGGCACAAGCTGTTCTTGAACCCAGTCAAAGGCTTCAGTGGCTAACTTGGTTCAAGGATGAAGCTAAAACCATAGAAAAACAATGGAGGGATAAAGGAATACAAGTCTCCCAGGATCAGCTTATTGGAGGTCAATATGCTTCAGCACAAACACAATGTTTATATGATGTCCAAACCCTAATTTTATGCTGAACAGCAGCCTTGAATGCATGGGACAGAGTTGAGGAACCAGGAAAAAAACTGAGTCATTTACAAAGGTTATACAAGGTCCAAAAGAATCTTTCACAGATTTTTTACAAAGACTGGCTTCAGCAGTAAAGAGAATGGTCCCAGATTCAGAAGCGAGTCAGATAATAATTGAATCTTTGGCCTTTGAGAATGCGAATGCAGCATGCAAAACAATAATCAGGCCATTAAAGGCAAGATCTGCACCTTTGGAAGATTGGATTAGAGACACGGTTAATGTTGAAGCTTATGAGCATGATGATATGTGGGTAGGAGAAGCAATTTCAAAAGGTTTGAGGAATGTTAGATGCTTTGGATGTGGAAAGCAAGGACATTTGAAAAGGGACTGTAAACAGGTCATTCCTAGAAACAATGTTTCTTCAAGGAACAATGACAACAGAATGCCCCTTCCTTCTGGAGTATGCAGAAGGTGTGGTAAGGGAAAACACTGGACCAATGAATGTAGATCAACAAGGGACAGACAGGGTAATCCTTTGCCTCAGTCTTCGGGAAACTCCCAGAGGGGCCTCATGCAGACCCCCATAGCAAATCCAGTTCAAACCTTTCCTGCAGTCGTAGAGGAAACCCCTACTCAGAGCAATTAAATAACCAAATGCCTATTGGAATAAATCATGCTGGTCAGGATGATGAAACAGAGAGAATAGAAAATTCAGGAGAAAACATAAAGAAAATTTTTTGGCAAACTTCTATTAATAAACAAAGACCAAAATTATCGATAAAAATAAATGGTGTTTTGTTGTCTGGTCTGGTAGACACAGGTGCGGACGTTACCATAATTGCACCAGAATTTTGGCATCCAACTTGGCCTCTTCAGGAGGTAAACGTTCAACTGTTAGGAATTGGGACATTATCTCAGGTGAAACAGAGTATAAGATGGCTTGAATGCATAGGTCCAGAAGGACAGAGAGGAAAATTAAAACCATCTGTGTCTAACATAGCTATGAACCTGTGGGGTCGAGACTTGTTGCAACAATGGAATACTCAGATTAACATCCCTCCAATCTCAGAAACAAATCATAAACTAGCACATGCTTCTGAGAGAAATATTAGAAGGCATTATTCTGAGTGGTCACTAGCCATCCATATTATACAAGAACAGGGCACAACAACTGATGATCTTCCAAAGACACCAACAGTTCTACCTTTAAAATGGTTAACAGACAAGCCTGTATGGGTCCAGCAATGGCCTTTAACAACAGAGAAACTCCAGGCTTTAGAAGAGCTGGTAGAAGAACAGTTAAATGCTCATCATATTGAAGAATCAACCAGCCCTTGGAATTCTCCTGTATTTGTTATTAAAAAGAAATCTGGTAAATGGAGAATGGTAACAGACCTTAGAGCAATTAACAAAGTAATTCAGCCAATGGGCTCTCTACAATCTGGAATTCCTTTCCCTACTCTGTTACCAAAAGGATGGCCTCTCATAGTTATTGATTTAAAAGACTGTTTCTTTTCAATACCCTTACAAGAAAAAGACAGAGAAAGATTTGCTTTCACAGTGCCTACTTATAATAATTCTCAACCGGTTAAAAGATTTCAATGGAGGGTTCTCCCACAGGGAATGTTGAGTAGCCCAACTCTGTGCCAATATTTTATACAATAGCCATTGGAAGTGATACGTAAAAAATTTCCTAAATCTATAATTTATCATTATATGGATGATATTTTATTAGCTGACTCAAATGCAGATACTTTAGAAAGAATGTTTGAAGAAGAAAATTTTGCCTTGCTAGGGATTACAAATTGCTCCTGAAAAGATACAAAGGGGAGATTCTATTAATTATTTAGGATATAAAATAGAGCTACAAAAAATTAGACCCCAAAAGGTGCAAATTAGGAGAGATCGACTACAGACTCTTAATGACTTTCAAAGATTATTTGGAGATATTTCTCATCTATTGTTGGGGTAAAAAATGATGAACTGCATAATTTATTCAAAACCTTAGAAGGTGACAAGGACTTAAATAGTCCAAGAGAATTATCACCTGAAGCTGAGAAAGAATTGGCCTTGGTAGAAAAGAAAGTACATGAAGGGCACGTGGATCGTATTGATCCAAAGCTGGATTGCATTTTGATTATTTTACCTTCTAGGCATTCTCCTACAGGAATATTAATGCAGAGGGAAGATATTATATTGGAATGGATATTTTTACCAAATAAACCAAATAAAAAATTAAAAACTTATGTGGAAAAAAATCTCTGACTTGATTTGGAAAGGAAAATTGAGACTTCGTCAATTAGCAGGAATAGACCCAGCAGAAATTGTCGTACCTTTAACTAAGGAGGACATTGAAAAATTATGGACAGAAAGTGAACCTTGGCAAAGAGCTTGTAGTAATTTTTTTGGGAGAAATTAACAGCAAATATCCCAAAAGTGATAGAACTGATCTTATAAAGAGAGTTGATTGGATCTTGCCTCGAATTGTACGGGAAAAACCCATATCTGGAGTTCGTACATTTTATACAGATGCCAACAAACAAGGAAAGGCAGGTTACAAATCAGAAAATTTAAGTAAAATGGTTCAAAGTCCTTATAATTCAGTTCAAAAATCAGAATTGTATGCTATTCTGTTGGTATTAATGGATTTTTCAGAACCTCTCAACATAGTAACTGACTCAGTATGCTGAAAGAGTAGTATTACATATTGAGACTGCAGAATTTATCCACGATGCTTCAGAATTAACTTCACTATTTATTTAATTACAAGATACAATCAGGAAAAGGAGTCATCCTTTATATATAACTCACATCCGATCCCATACTGGCCTGCCAGGCCCTCTAGCACAAGGCAATGATGAGATTGATAAATTATTAATAGGAAATGTGCTGAAGGCCTCAGAATTTCATAAAAAACACCATGTCAATAGTAAAGGTTTAAAAAAGGATTTTTCCATAATCTGGCAACAAGCCAAAGAAATAGTAAAGAAATGTCCTACTTGTTCCTTCTATAATCAAACACCATTACCAGCAGGATGTAACCCAAAAGGTACTCAAAGGAATGAAATCTGGCAGATGGGCGTGTTTCATTTTGCAGAATTTGGAAAATTGAAATATGTACACCATACCACTGATACTTATTCAGGATTTCAATGGGCAACTGCTTTGAGTTCTGAAAAACCTGATTCTGTAATCACTCATTTGCTAGAAGTCATGTCCATCATGGGTATACCTGCACAAATCAAAACTGACAATGCTCCATCATATGTCTCTGTTAAAATGAAACAGTTTTTTGCTTATTACAATATAAAGCATATTACAGGCATACCACATAATCCTACAGGTCAAGCAGTTATAGAAAGATCAAACAGAACTCTAAAGGATATGCTAAATAAACAGAAAGGGGTAACAAAACCCCCCAGAAATACACTGCATAATGTTCTATTAACTTTGAATTTTCTTAATGCCAATGAGAAAGGAACAACAGCTGCAGAGAGACATTGGATAATAGAAAAAACTACAGAATTAAATCAGCCTATATACTTTAAGGATGTGCTGGCCTCAGAATGGAAACCAGGGTATGTGTTACGTTGGGGACGAGGTTTTGCTTTTGTTTCTACAGGAGAAGATAAGCTGTGGGTAACATCACAATTGATAAAGGTTCGATTTGAACAAGAGAAACCTCTTAATTAGAGGAGGTGATAGTTCATCAACCAGTATGAACATCCAATTTAAACTAACTTATACCAGTAACACATGCCTTTTCATTTAATCAGATAATAACTTGCCAAAAAGGAACATCCCCAAAATTAGTCTTGGGGAAAGGTTTTTGTTTTTGTCTTTTAGGAGAATGAAGGTTAAGGAATCTGAAGAACACTGGACAAATGAGACAACTGAAGAAAAGGGACAAATCATCTATCCCAGGAAACAGAGTGAAACGGCGTATGGGTATATCATCTAAAAATTTTTTATAAGTCTTCCTAAATGTTTGTTTCTGCTCTTCTCTAAAGAAATTTAACACTATTGGTCTTCTAATAGTCCCAGTTCAATTAAAATTTAAAGCTGACTTTGGAGTTGGAGAATGGCTCTCTCCTTCTTTAAACTCAAGCATATTGTTAAAAGGAAAATGTGCCGGGCGGTGGTGGCGCACGCCTTTAATCCCAGCACTCGGGAGGCAGAGGCAGGCGGATCTCTGTGAGTTCGAGGCCAGCCTGGGCTACCAAGTGAGTTCCAGGAAAGGTGCAAAGCTACACAGAGAAACCCTGTCTTGAAAAACCAAAAAAAAAAAAAAAAAAAAAAAAGGAAAATGCAAACTCCCTGTATCATGCCAGAATAAAAGAGCCATCTTCTGCTATGGGACAGGAGAAAAGCCAAATTAATTAAGGGACTATTCTATTACTAATCTCAACTCTTTGATTCTGTTCTGATTCTTTAAACTTTTCTTAAAGTATAAATTTTACAAGATTAATATATATAGATATATAGATATATATACATTTTAAACTTTGTTAAGATATGAATGGTCATATAGAGTACTAATTCTAGAAAAAAGGCTTCAATTAGCTGCATATATATGTCTTTGTGTTCGAGTCTCTTATCAGTTTTCTGCAGGAAATCATGGCCAGGCCTAACATCAACTGAAGTCTCCAGGAAGAAGATGGGGCCCCACAACAAAAATAATTCCACGTGGACAATAATAATATCACTAAATTGACAAACATCATCTACAGATCAGCTTTGAACTACAAGGTGCTCAGAGCAATTTTGAGATGACTAGCTGAGATGATCCAGTCTCAAAGACTACTTGAATAAGGACCTGAGATAAACCCTGAACTTTGGCATTATACACAGACTGGATAATGAAGGATATAGTTACCTTTCCTAGAATTTGACAATTAACCTAAAATTTTTCTTTCAGGATAAAGATAACTTCGCCCATACCCAGCAGGAAGCAATTTTAAGAATACGATGCCCACATTCCCAAAGAGGTGGTGTGGGGCAAGTGGTTTTTTGGTCTTTTTAATAGGTTTTGGGTCTGGGATAATTTTCATTGTTTAGGGGGGTTGGTTACAAGTTGTTGTCAAGTGTTAGGAAAAAGGCTAAGCAAAGGAGATTAGATTTAAGGTTCTTGTTTTTAAAAAAAGAGAAAGAAAGAAAAGAAAAGAAAAGAAGAAAAAGACAATTACTAGTTTTAAATACTTTACATTGGATTGGATTGTTTTATATTGTATACAAATTATATATATTGAAATTGATATTGTTAGAAAATGCTATATGTATATTTCTAATTGTACTTATACCATTCATTTATCAATGCAATTTTCTGATCCTTGAATGTTATTATTACCAACTATTAGGATATAAAGAAATGAAAGTTAGTAGTTAGACATTACAATAGAACTTGTAGTCACATTAGATATGTTTTAAAAATTGAGCAGATATATTTTAGATCGGTCATCTTCAAACCCTTCAGAGATCTACAGAATATGGCATTTAAAATGTTTTAATAACTTAGAAAATTTTTCTTTTTTGTTATGACTACGAGACATGTCGGCTCCTGGCAGTACCAATCTACTTCAGAGAAAATATGGGCATTGAAGAAACTGCATATGGAGTTAACTTTTATTGTGGCAAAAGTTAGCCACTGGACAACAAAGTATCCTCGAATCAACTGCTGACAAAATGGACAGACAGGACACGAAACAAAGGACTACTGATTCTTGCCAAAACAAGTGTGGTTATGGCTTTATCAAAAGGCATCTTCTGAGGCCAGGACAATATGGCACCATCCCTGAAGTGGCCTTCGCAATTCACAAAAGGTATAGTGCCCTTTTCTTTGAAGGCAGCTGAACAGGCAGTGGGCTGATGGCTTCTGATGTGCTATGGAACAGCAGCTGAAACAGTTATTCTTGAAGAGTAACTAAGCTCACGCTTCTCAATAGTAGACTGGCATTTAATCGAGGGATGTGGAAAAGAACAGGATGCTGAGATGAAGCCATATTTACACAGCCAAGAAGAATGGACAGCTGAATTAAAAAACCATCAACAATTTCCAGAATTTAAAATCCTGAATCATGACATGACACTAGTGGAATTCAGGTGTTTCTGGTACATGGACTGCTCTCACCCAATGTGAGGTTGAATTGTTGACCGTGTGTACATCCTACTTCACAAATGAGTCTGTCAGATACGCTAAGCCTATAGGCTGAAGATGATGCCCCAGCACTGCAGAGAAACCTAAACCTCAGGTGACTGTCCAGACAGCTGGCTGTTTCTGTCAACTCACAAATTTTTTGGAAGCTGCTTGCATGTACTTCCTGTTTTTATTTTTGTTAGCTAATATTATTTCCTTCTTGGGTCTCTGAGGGAGTTGAAGATTAGTTAATTATAGTTGAAGGTTAGTTAGTTATAGTTGAAGATTAATTAGGATAGAAAGTGAATTAGATACATTTTGGACTTACCAAAATAGGATAGATAATGAAACTATTTTCTCTGAATTTGTCAAATACAAATGGACTAGACATTGTTTAGGTATTTATTACTTGTATATATTGTATATAGTTATTGTACTTTTGTATATAGTTTTTCTTTTGTTAGTTATAACCTTTTCCTTTTTTTCTTTTTATTAAAATAGAAAAGGGGAAATATGGTGGTATTTTATTTGTACTGAAATGTGATTTTAATTGTATGTTAATAAATAAAGTTGCCCGGGGGTCAGAGCTATTAGAGCCATAGCAAGAGTGTGGCGGTGGTGGCGCATGCCCTCAATCCCAGCACTTGGTAGACAGAGCTAGGTAGATCTCTGTGTGTTCAAGGATACAGCCAGCATTGGAGACACATGCCTTTAATTTCAATCCCAACCATAGAAGACCTGGAAGTCTCTATAGACAGGCAGTGACAAGGCAGTCATGTGTTTGGGTTTACTACCAATGAGAAGGCAGAACAGATAGACTATATAAAGACATACACACAGGAAGTAGGTCCCTTTTCGGAGAGCTCTCTTGGCTGAAGAGGATCCCTGAAGCAGGAAGGCTAAGGCTCTTAGCTCTGACCTCTTGGCTTTCTTCTCTGAATCGGCTCTGTGTTTCTTATTTAATAAGACGGTTGGTTACATCTACACCACCTCCTCCTGAGGATGGGAGCAGGCTCCATTACCTGAAGATAACTGTGGACAACTGGCAGCCCTGAGCCTGAGGTCAGCGGATACCAGACCCCTGGAGCCACCTATGTGCCTTGTAGCTCAGGACCAGCAGAGTACCTGGCAGAGCTGCGTGTCTCCCAGAGGGCAGTTCATGAGAGCACAAACTGTGGCATCAGAAAGCATGGAGCCTGGACACCCCAAAGATTTCAGGGCTCTGCATGCTCCCTACTCATCTATTTTTAATTTTAACTGAACAAATGTTAACTTCATAGCCTACTCTGCATCATTTTCTGTCCTGTGTCATTAGCGCCACAGGAGATAGCTTTAATCAATCCGTGTGTCTTTTTCTTGTTTGTTGTTGTTGGTTTCTCCTCTCTTAGAGTGACTGAGAGTTACATCAGAAAGAGAAGGCTGCTCACGAAGACCCCCAAATAAAACCAGAAGAATGCCATACCAACAGATATGTAAACCACGCGAAGCACGAAAAGGGGAGTACAACACCCCCAAAGATCAGACCCCCTCAATTAACAAGTCTAAACAAATGAGGGGTTGAATGGAGGAGTCAAAGTCTACTTGCTAGCAAGAGAAGACATGCAGCAACTTTAAAGAACACAGAAGCAAGCAGAACAGCAAAGACAGGAACTCAGTTCGGGATGTGGGAGATAAAGTGAGAAACATGAGCAACTCAGGGAAGAAACCGCCATTTGGGGGAGGAGGAAACCCAGCCGAAATGTTAGAAATAAAAAACTCCATTCGCTAAACTGAAACACAGCACGCAGTCGCTAGCGCAAGCAGAGTGAGGACATCAGGAGGGGAGGAAAGGCGGAGGGACTTTACTCTCAGACTTCAACAAAGGACAAGCAAGCAGGAACACACCTTTAAGAACCCTGGGACAGAAGCATCTACCAACTCTAAGACTCCCTCAGGCAGAGGAGGTGAGATAAGAGCTAACACCTAATCTTCACTGTCAGCTTGACTGGATTTGGGATCACCATGGAAACACACTTTTGGGTGTTCCTCAGATGGTGTTTACAGAAAGGTGTAGAGAAGAGGAAGGCCCAGTCTGAATGGAGGGGCACCAACTATTCATGGGCTGGGATCCCAAACTGAATAAAGGAGAATGCAAGCAGAGCTTCCTGACTGTGGATGCAAAGTGACCAGCAGGCTCCCATTCCTGCCACGGTGAGGAATAAGCTTGGGTAGAAAGAGACCACCATGGGAACTGATGTGTCCGGACACGGCAGAACTGCAGTCTTGAAAAGAGGTGTGCTGCTCACCGGCACAGGAAGTACCCTGGGTTTTATTCTAATTCAGGAGGTGACTGTGGCCTTTCCCCATTGGCTGGGGTCCAACCTCACAGCCTTTTGCAGTTGGCTAGTCTAAAAAGAATCAGTGCACGGGAAATGAAGGGGGGAAAGGTCAGCAACTTTAATCCTAGAACACAGCAGGGCCTTGTGTAAATAGAGGTTCTTTCTACAGGGTGTGGGTGTGTGTGTGTGTGTGTGTGTGTGTGTGTGTGTGTGTGTTAGTTAAAACATTCATATAAAAGTTTTACAAAGTGGAAAAGACAATGCTTGACTCTTCCACATGAGTGTTGTGGTATTTGATGGAATAGTTCATGTTTCTTATCTTCCCATGATGGTCTGACTGAGTCAAGGCTGCCTCTGTCAGGTGTCTGTAGCAACAACAGGAAACGGTACTGAAGTGTGGGGCTGTCCAAGTGATAAACCTGACTACATGGTTCTTAGGTGATCCGAACTAGTTTACGGGAAGAATGTGAAAGAGCTCAGAGCTGTGACTTAGAGAAGTCCTAGAACTCTATAAGCAGAGCCCAGGGGCCGCTCTGGGGAGGCTAGAGGAGAAAACCGATAAATCCACAGTGGTGTCCCAGTTCATGAAATTCCCAAGAGGAACCGGACTTGATGATAGGAAGCGAGCTAGAGGCCGTCCACACTGCAGTCTAGTGACAAAGGGGCACTCCTTCCGCCCACATCCTGGGATCTCAAGTGAGGCTGAATTCAAAAGTAGAGGACAGGGCTCAGGACGGCTGGTCAGTTACGAACACTTGCTACTCATGCAGAGGACTTGGGTGTGGTTCCCAGTACCCACATCTGGTGCCTTATAACTCTCTGTAACTCAAGTTCCAGAAGATCCAAGGCCCTTTTCTGGCCTACTTAGGCACCCACACAAGTGTGCATATGTGCTTGCATGGAAGGACACACACACACACACACACACACACACACACACACACAAATATTTTAAAAAGTAATATATTAATTTGTTTGGTAGAGGAAATTTCAAGGGAAGTTTTTGGTTTTGGTTTTGGTTTTAGTTTTTGGTTTTTCGAGACAGGGTTTCTTTGTGTAGCCCTGGCTGTCCTGGATCTCGCTCTGTAGACCAGGCTGGCCTCAAACTCACAGAGATCCACCTGCCTCTGTCTCCCAAGTGCTGGGATTAAAAGCGTGTGCTACCACCGCCTGGCCTCAAGAGAAGACTGTATTCAGACTGTGGCATGGTTATTGCCTACTGCATTGAGAGAGCAAACAGTGGACCAGACAAACATGAAAATGTGCAGTGCAGTCAAGAAGAGAGCACTGAGCAAATGCCGGGTTGCGGCCGAGGTGGGATGGACAGTGATGCTAAGTGTTAGAGATAACAGTTCCATTAAAGAGAAGCCGAGTCCTGTCCTCGGGACAATAGGAAGGGTGCTATGGGGGTAAGACCTGAGCCATGGAAGGTTCCAGCTTGTGAAAACGCAAATTCATTTGAAAGCTGAGGGTCTGAACTGGGAACGCCATTAGAAGAAGGGCTCACTGTTTGCAAACAACTCTGTAGGCACACAGAGACCACACTGGGGTCCAAGAGCTCCAACCACATCTTGGGTTGGCAGAAGAACTTGGCAGTGTCATCCACATGGTCTTGGGTTTGCATAAATGAAAGATGGAAGAGTGAGAGGTCATCAAAGTCTGCACCAAGATGCCTTAACGACCACTGAAACTAGGCAATGTGTGGCAGGTTCCAAGTTCCTGCAAAGGGGCCCGGAGAGGCTACTGCATGAAGCAGTCAAGGTGAAGCCTAAACTGCAGTGAGACTCCAGGATGTTGGAGATGTCAACATCATGGGACATCGCAGGAAAGTCACAAGCGTATAGTAGACCTGGCCCAAGGGAGAGGCTGTGTGCTGCAGGCAGGAGAGCTGGAGGACATGACTCCTCAGAGAGGCTGTGTGCTGCAGGCAGGAGAGCTGGAGCACATGACTCCTCAGAGAGGCTGTGTGCTGCAGGCAGGAGAGCTGGAGCACATGACTCCTCAGAGAGGCTGTGTGCTGCAGGCAGGAGAGCTGGAGCACATGACTCCTCAGAGAGGCTGTGTGCTGCAGGCAGGAGAGCTGGAGCACATGACTCCTCAGAGAGGCTGTGTGCTGGAGGCAGGAGAGCTGGAGGACAGGACTCCTCAAGGCTGTCACCAGTCACCACACATACAGCACAAGTTTGGTGCTGGCCCTGCTGACTTTCAGTCTTGTTCTGGTTGATCTTTTCTTGTATGGCCCCACTCTTCTTTTGTAATGGAAATGTCCACTCTATATCACTGCATGCTGGAATTCTTTGTGATTTTATAGGAGCTCAAAGTGAAGAGTTTGTCTTGAGTCTCAGAAGGGATTTAGGATTCCAGAACAGTGTTGGACTGTTAAGATTACAGGCACTTACAGAGATGGACTAGGAGTATTTTATACTATGAGACGACAGTGAGACTTTAGGAGGCATGGGGTGAAGTGCTATGATCTAAAGCACATCTGCGTGGGTATCAGGTTGATAAGGCATGCGACTGTGGTGGCTAATCTTCACTGTCAACTTGACTGGACTTAGAATCACCATGGAAACACATTTATAGGTATGTCTATGAGAGTGTTTCCAGAGAGGTTTAAATCAGGAGGAAAGACCTACCCTGAATATAGGTGGCATCATCCCATGGGCTGGGGTTCTGAAGTGAGTCAAAAGGAGAAGCAAACACTAGCCCCCATCTCTCTCTGTGTCCTGACTGCAGAAGATGTGATGTAACCAGCTGCCTCATATTCCTGCCGCCATGCCTTCCAGCCAGGACGGACTACTACACTGTAAACTATGAGCCTTCCTTTGCTTTAGTGCTTGGGTCAGGAATCCTGCCATAGAAATGCAGAAAGCAATACAATCAATGAGCTACAGCAAAGCTTTCCCCAACCTAGAGAAAGAAATGGACATCCAGTGTAAGAAGCATCCCCCGCACATATACACACAAAGGTAGTTAGTCCAACAAGGGCCCATATTTCCTGAAATTTCCCCTTCTCCTTTTCGCTAATTAGCCAATCACGTCAGACTGTGAGGTCAAGCTCCCACCAATGGGAAGAGATGCAACCACCACCCCTGCCAGGGGTAAAAGGCAGGCTTGCAGGCTGAGTGCTACTTCTAACCCAGTTTGGATTCTAGAGCACCCTTTTTTCAAAAAGAAATCATCTTGCCCTATTACTTTCAGGTTCATATGCTCATGTGTTCCTTTGTGCAGCACTGAGACGTCCCCCCCGCCCCCCAAACTTCCAAATACAAGGGGTACTCAGGACTCCAAATTGACATGCCTCAAGAAGAACCACTCCATGACACATCACAGTCAAAAGACCAGAACTCCAGAAGAAATGATATTCCAAGCAGCGAGAGAAAAACAGCAGCAAAGGCAAACCCATCAGAAAGTCAGACCTCTCAGCCAGGAAAAGCCCGGAAGCCAGGGAGCATGGAATGATGCATTTTAAGTTCCAACAGCAAGTAATTGCCAACCAAGATGACTACATCCAGAAAAGCTATCTTTTAAAAATGAGTGAAGAAATACATTTGACAAGTACAAACTCAAGTCATTTATGACTAAGCCAGCACTGGGAAAGATGAAGAAACTCAACACACATGCCATAAAATCAACACAAATATCAGCTTTTCTTACATTAGTTGTGAATATCCAAGAAAGAAACCAAGAAACAATTCTACCCACAGGACGGAGAAGTGGGGTTCAGTGGAGGACTTTGTGGCTGGGAGTGTGGCCCTGGCCTCCACTTCATTGCTGACAGCAAGGTTTCACTTCCCTGTATGTCCCTGCTATGAGGCCACAGGCCCAAAGCAACCATGGACAGAAACATTTAAATGGAAATAAACACTGTGTACTTTCTTTACTTATCTATTTTATTTATGTATTTCTATTTCTTTTGAGTTAGGGTCTGTCTATGTAGTTTTGGAACTCACTATGTAGACCAGGCCAGCCCTGAACTTAGAAAGATTCACCAGGCTTTGCCTCCATCGTGCCAAGCTTAAAGGTGTGCGCCACCACACCTGGCAAACTTTTCACTTCATGAGGTAACTATCTTAGGTGCCTCTTGACTGTACATATGATTTTAATCTTTAGTCAATTTTGCAAAGTGCTCAGCTACCACATCTTCAAGAATTACTTCTACATCAGTCTTCCTCTCCATTTAACACCTCCAGTTATATATATATCCGGTTAGATCTTTCTTGCTCTGACATGTTACCTTTTCCTATTTCCTGAATGGACTATAACTTTGTCCTTTTGTTGGTCTGGGTGGTAGGTGTCCATTTCTTGAGTTCCAGCAGATCTACAAGTTCTAAAATTCATTTTTAATATTTAGTTCATTCTCAAAGCTGCTTGGCCATATTATGGTTTCTAACACTCTAAAGAAAACGTCATCTTCTTCCCCTGCCTCTTTTTCCTTTTGATACAGAGTCTAATTATGTTGTCCAGAGCAGGCTCAAGTCTTCCACCTCGGTGACTCCTGCTTCGGCTGCACGGCCACCCCTGCCTGTCCTGTGCTGGCATCGCTTCCTCAGCACTAACTGTGGGAGCGTCTCTGCGTCCTGTGGATGCCCATCCTGCTCTGAGTCCCAGCTCAGCTTGTCTTCCAGGCTGTCTGCTTCCTTACTCAACTTCACAGAGCACACAGCCTGAGGTTTCCTAGGCTTGCTGCTCTATGTAGGCCTTACGCTGATTGCCTGAGCCAGAAGGGCAGCTGTCAGAGGTACTGTCTCAACTGCCCCCTCTGAAGTCACAAATGCCTTCAGAAGGAACGAGCCAAAATATCAGGCCAACCCGTGGGGATTTACATCTGTACACAGTCTGAATCAGTCATTATGCGCTACCTGGTTAACTCATGAGCTGCCTCCCTCCCCCCTCACCTCCCCCACCTCCTCCCTTATTTCTTGTGCTCTTCTTCAGATTATCTGTTAATTTTTTCTTGTTTTCATTGCAAGGCTGCCAGCCTAAATGGTACAGTCTACCATCGCTTTAGGTGAAAATCTCCTATACAGCCTTATATCTCCCTTTGGTTATAATAGGAAAATTTCCCCAGATTACATTCTTCAAAAGACCATCCTCAAAGGAAAGAATGGGTACCTGCTGTTCTAGGATCATAGCCTTTTCTCGTTCTACGTTGAGAACCATTCTCTTTGTGTATTCGAGTTGCTTCTCTAGAAGAACACAACGAGACTGGGCTGAGCTTAACTGGATGCTTATATCTATGAAAGACAAAATAATGAGTTAATTAGCTGATTATTACATAGATTAGGGATTTAGTCATAGCGCAAACTCAACCCAAAGCTCAAAGTGACTTTGTGTGTATGAGGTGTGCGTACACACACAAGCCAGAGGAGGATGTCAACTGTCTTTCTCTGTTCCCTCTCCCTTATTCCCTGGTCAGGTCTCTCACGTGACTGGAGCCATTGGTTCAGTTTGCCTGGCTGGCCAGCAAGCAACTGTGCTCTGCCTCTCTTTCCCGCCACCCCAAGCTGGAGGTCTGGGTACTCCCAGCCATGGTCAGCTGTTTTAGAGGGGTGCTGGGGACTAACTGTGGCCTCCTTCTTGTACAGTAAGCGCTCTTACTCACTGACTCATTAATGGGGGTCTGAGAACAACCTGTGGGTTTCAGTTTTCACGTTCTACCATTTCAGTCCTGGGAATCGAACTCAGACCGTCAAGTTTGGCAGCAAGCAGCCATAGAACTGGGTCTCTCCTCTACTCCTCTTTTTGTTTTTATAAAAAAAAAAAAAATGTGTGTGTGAAGCAGTCTTTCACTTTGTAGCCCTGGCTAGCCTGGAACTTGCTATGTAGACCAGGCTAGCTATGAACACACAGAGATCTGCCCTGCCTCCCAAGCACTGAGATTAAAGGTGTGCCCACCAAGCCTGGCTCTCTCCTCCCCTTCGAACTACTGACCACTCAGTTAATTCTAAGAGGGTAAGTAACCAGTTTTTAATCCTTTCACTTTCATTAGTTTAATGTTGTTCAGTCTCATTTTTTTCTCATTCTTCATTCTATTTGCAAGGTGAAACACAAACAGGCTTTATGTATGTGGGTGAATGTTTTATCAGGAAAACAAAAAAGTTTGAAGAAAAAAATTACACAAAGAAATCACACTCTAAATTTCTTATCGAATGCCCTTTCCCTAATTTCCACAGAAGTCTCTACCTATCTATCTATCTATCTCCTTTAAATAGTCCTATATTCCTCAAGTTGAATAAAATTATTTTCCATTCATTTTTATTTTTATGTTGTTTAATTACTATCATTGCTTTATATTTCAAATTAATGTCCAGCAAAAATATAAAGTATTATTATGGGTTTAGCTGGTTTTATGATTCACTCTAAAAATATTATAATTTCTCAACACAACTTGCCTAAGTTTTTTCTTTTGACTCGAATATTTATGAACTGGGGGCTGGGGATGCAGCTCAGTCTAGACTACTACAGCCCCTGGACTGCACAGAGTAAGCCTGGTGGTGCACACCCAAAATTATGGCACTTGGTCTGGAAGCAGGAGGATCAGTCGTGCAAGTTCAAGACTTCCAGGGGGACGTGTAAGACCCTTGCCCCCAACAATGTATTTGTGAGCTAGGATAACAGATATAATGCAGGCAAGTTAAAATTACATTAGCTTTCCACAAATATTAAAGTGCCTCACGCGTTCTATGACAGTAAGAGCAGAGATGTTTGGGTAAGTCAGTTTCCCCTGGGCTTACTGCTGTCGAACTGAAGGCTCTGGCATCCCCACGTGCTGAGAACCATCGTCCTTTACCTTTCTTCTGTTTAATCAGTTCCTGGTGGGCTAGATTCCGCTCATTTGTTTCATTCTCCAAGGCCTTCTTATACTGCGCCGCCTCTCGGGACAGAGAGTTCAGGCTGTCTTCAGCCTGAGTCCGCTCCAGCTCTAGACGGTAGATCTTTTCCTGGAGCGTTTTTAATGCTGAAACAAGTGCTATTGAAAAGAAATTTGCTTGATGTTTTAAGTGAAAGTTTTTGAAAACTTAATAATAATAATAGTAACTTGGGCAACAATAAAAATGAATAGTGTATATTTGCTAGTAGCCAGAAAATATATAAGTTGATATATAATACCCATAAAATGGAAATGATTCTATAAAGGGATACACTTTCTATGGTGTATCTTGTAAAAATAATAACCTACTACTGGATTAAGTGATTTCTAGGACTGAAGCACTTGATACAAGTGTCACCTGGGAGGAGGAACCTCAAGTGAGAAGATGCCCCCCACCAGACTGGCCTGGGGGAAGGCCCGCGGTGCACCGGAGGGAAAGCCCGCGGTGCACCGGAGGGAAGGCCCACGGTGCACCGGAGGGAAGGCCCATGGTGCACCAGAGGGAAGGCCTGTGCTGCGTTGTCTGACTAATCATTGACGTGGAGGGCCCAGCTTACTATGGCCGTGCCCTCTCTGGGCCGCTCATGGGTACTATAAGAAAGCAGCTGAGCAGGCATGAGGAGCAGACAAGTAAGCAGCATGCCTCCGCAGTCCTGCCTTGAGTCTGCCCTGACTTCCTTCAGGTATGGATGGAGTTCCACCTGAGAGTTGTAAGTGAAATAAACCCTCTCCTCACCAGGCTGTTTTGTCACATCCATAGAAACCCTACCTAAGACAGCAACTATTATTACAGATTTTTTTTTTGAAGGGGAATGGTCAGCTCTTATGAAGTAATTTGTAAAGCATAAAGTATTTCTGGAGTCATAAATGTTTTCTAATTCAATTTTAAGGTTCTCTTAAGTTTATGTTTAAAAAGTTGCAATAGTCATATTTTATAGTTACGTGGACATAATGGCTTCCAAAGTGATTTACAAGGATAATTTTGGATATGTGAGTTCTGACTGCTGCTTGAATATGATACAACTCCACTTCACTCACTAGCATTGTGATTACCTAGGTTAGAAGGACTCCAAATCTGAATTTTTATTCTATCTTTTATTAGTTTATTTATTTACCTTTTTCTGTGTAGTCCTGGCTGTCCTGGAACTCACTCTGTGGACTAGGCTGGCCTCGAAAGGAAATCCGTTTGCCTCTGCAGCCAGAGTGCTCAGATGAAAGGTGTGGGCTTTAAAACCAACCTGGCTTTGACTTTTTATCGCTAAGAGTAGTTTTCTGTTATCATATTTTTATGACAAATGTGAAATATTTATGAGCTTGTTATATTAATCTTTAGCTTATAGCTGAAGAAGCCAATATTTTAAGGAATGGTGAAGGCTCACAGGTCAGCAGCAGACTCGTGCTTACCAGGTCTGTGAGTATTTAATACATAATCACACTATTTTCTACACAACAACAGTGAGGTCTGTTCCATGCCATGTCCTGCTCCAAATTTTCTGTAAAGTTTCATATTAATATTACCTTGGTTGTTTGGACTATTAAACATTTTAGAAGTGACTTCTGAATTTACAGGGTGGCAATTCTGAGACACTTCATTCTGGGTGAACGATGGAAGATACATTCTTTCTGGAGGGTTAAGATAGCTCCCAATTACACTTTGTGATAATTCAGAATCCATTGTCTGTGGAAAACAAAAGAGACACAGTATACTGTCACTGTTTCCATCTGAAGGACAGATTCAGTACATAAAAATGATGCAACACAGTTATACACTACATAGTTTTATCTTTATAAACTTAATTATCACAACTTCAACTAGATTAAACTCAGCAGTAACAGAAAGAAAAATGGCTGCTGAGGTAGTTTGAATGTAATAGCCCCATAACTTATAGGGAGTGGCACTATTAGGAGGTGTGGCCTGGTTGAAGTAGGGGTGGTCTTATTGGAGGAAGTGTGTGACTGTAGGGGTGGGTTTTGAGGTCTCCTATGCTCAAGCCACACCTAGTTCAGTTCACTTCCTGCTGCCTGCAGATCAAAATGTAGGACTCTCAGCTCCTTCTCCAGGACCATGTCTGCCTGCACAATGCCATGTCCTGCCATGATGATAATGGACCTCTGAACTTAAGCCACCCCAATTAAATGTTTTCCTTTATAAGAGTTGCCCTGGTCATGGTGTCTCTTCACAGCAATAGAAACCCTAAGACAGACTTGCTCATAGACCACACTGGTTATGAACTTATAAGCCTCCCTCTTCGGCTTCTAGAGAGCAGGGATTGCAGGTATGTATATAGTGCATCTTGGAATTTCCATATTATGTTTTCATTTTTTTGCATTAAGAGCCAGGGCCTTGCGCATGCCTAACAGGTACCCTACCAGTGAACTATATTGTAGCAATTCCTGGTTTTAAATTCACATTTCATAAAAATGAGGAATTCTTTTAGGTTCATTTTCAATCATTTTCTTCTGGGAATGTGGCTCAATGTTTGCCTAGCATGTGAAAGCCCTTGTTTTGACCTTTTATGTCACAAACAAATACACACCCACTCTTCTGCAAAGATGATTTCTGTTCATTCCTGGTAGGTTTCTGCAATGTCTGAACCCCATTTAATTAACTTTTAGATGAAGACTTTTTTTTTGATGAGATATAAATTCAAACTTGAAATTCACATGAGCAAGGACTGTGATGAAAAGTTCTCAGGACAGAAGGGCCACTCCAATCAAAGCCAAGGTTGAGAATGGGAGTGTAAACAACCTGTGGACTGAGTAAGAAGTATGAGAACATAATTATAAACATAAGTACACTATAATTTCAAGCTTAAAAAGAGTAGTGACTTTATAAAACTACCTATAATGCCCATTAAATTCCAGAAACTCAGAAGCAACTTAATCTTCAATGATCATTACATAAAATGTGTTAATAGGCTCACTTATCTTATAGTTAATATACTGATCTTTTGACATTGAAAATGATCTACTGAGTGTAATATATAATTAACTTTAAGACAAGCTTTTGTACATTTGAAAGAAAAAAACTCCCTCATTTTGTGCCATCACAGTAAGATGAATCCTGGCAAGAAAAATGCAGAGCAAACTTTTGATAAGTGGGATATTTTGCATGGTCCTATAGTGAAGCCACATTGGTTGCGTATAATATACAGAAAAAAATAATTATATAGAAAAACCAAGTAACATTGATCAATTGATTCAAATGAGCATCGCCTGTGAGGAGCAGTGGTTACCACATGTTTCTTGATAGGCAGTCCTAAGAAGCACACACGAACCCCTGAGCTGGCCAGGAGCACATCTGCATAGCAAATGGGGAAACATTACAAAAGCCCCAAATGGCAATCATTCAGTTTTTAAAAGGGAGGAGGTGGGCGGTAATTGCTTTCTTCAAAAGTGTTAATGTCATAAAACACAATCATATATCCATATGTACATCTCAAAGAGCTGAGAGCAACCTCTCCAGAGAGTGCTGAGGCCAGTGTACACTCATCATCCTAGCACTAGTCCAGGCCAAGGCAGGAAGAGCATGAGTTTGATGCTGCTAGTCTGGGCAACACAGGAATACCCTGTCTAAAACAAATAAACAGAAAGAATAAAACATAGCCAGCAATATTTACCAACCTAAAAATCTCCATTGGCAGGTGAACAAAATGTAGTATTATAATGTACACCCAAAGCAGAATGCTAGTCTTGAAAAGGAAGCAAATTCTGACATACCGTCTATTAATGACCTTAAGGATATTATGTTAAATGAAACAAGCCCTACACAAAATGATGACACCTTATCATTACATTTATAGGTGGTATCTTAGTCCAACTCAGAAACAGAAAGCAAATGGTGGACCCAGAAAGGAGTAGGTTCTACTTTCAGTTTTTCCAGAGTAGGGTCTAGGGATTGGATGCACAGCAATGTGTGCTGGGGGAGAAATGCGTCAAGACAAGGTAAGATCTATGAGTTCCAGAACTAAAGCAAAGAGAGTGCCATGATGGGAGTGCAGAAGGAAAATCGCTCAGCTTTCCCTGACAAAGTCAGAGTGGACTTGAAAAGGGCCATTTAGATAAATAGAGCAGAATCAACAATCAGACTTTTGCACTCTCTCACAACCCACTAAAACAAGATTAAAACAATTTCCAAAGAAAAATAAAAACACGCAAAGAGATCAGGAGAGTAACTACCACACTCTGGAAAAGAGCCAGCAGATGTATAAATAGCCATGAAAAGGCAGACTCCAGCCCAAATGAGTAGAGAGACTTAACTTCAGACTCAGAAGCCCAACGTCTAGGAAACACCTACACCTCTTTAGGTGGCAGTTAAGACTGAAGAGTAGAGAAGTGGGTGAAACTCAGACGTAATCACATGCCCAGCCCTCCACTCACCCCCCACCTCTTCCAGCAGCCTTCATCTGGGTGCCATACCCTCAACTGGGAAGAGCATAATCTTTGTTTCTTTTCTGTTTTTTCTTTTCCCACCTCTTTCCCTTTAAAAAGATTTTTGAAGGACTGTCCCGCCTTGTCTTGGCAAAGTTTGGCAGTCACTTTCTTTTGTGTCCTGCTTGTCCAATTTGGGCAGCATACTGTCAGCAGTCGAGGCAAGGGCAACTTCTTGCCCAGTGGTTAACTTTTGCCACAAAGAAAATAAACTCCATATGGAATTTCTTCAATGCCCATCATCTTCTCTGAAGTAGATTGGTGCTGCCAGGAGCCAACATGTCTCACCGTCATAAAAACAAAAAACAAACAAACAAAACCCAAAATACAAAAACCCTTATGTTATTAAAACTTCTTAAATGCCATATTCTGTACATCTCTGAAGTGTTTGAAGACGACCTATCTATCTAAAATATATTTCTGTTTGACCTTGAAAACATACTAACACGACAAGTTTGATTGTAATAAGTGACTACTAACTTGCATTTCTTTATCATCCTATATAGTTTTATCCTATTTCTATATCTCCTCTTTTTCATTTTAGAATGAGACCCCTGAATCTAACCTCCTTTGTCCAGCTTTTTTCCTGACCATGACCATAATGACTTGCAACCAATACCCCTAAACTATGGCAAATATCCATAACCCACTGAATGACCAAAAACTACCCACCTCACCTCTTGGGAATGTGGGCATTGTGTTCTTAAGGTAACTTTCTGTTTTCTGGGGACAATGGCATCTTTAGTGAACCCTGCAAAAAATTGGGATAATTGTTGAATCCTGGGAGAGCTAGCTGTAACATTTGTTGTCCAGTCTCTGTGTAATGGGAAAGTGCAGGGCTTATCTGAAGTCTTAGCTAGAATAGTCTGTGAGGCTGGAACATCTCAGCTAGCCACCTTGAAATTGTCCTGAGCAGTTTGTAGTCCAAAGCTGATCTTTAGGTGGTATTTGTCAGCTTAGTGGCATTACCACAATCCAGGTGAAATCATCATTGTGGGTCCCATCGTCCTTTTGGAGACTTCAAAGGTTGCTGTTAGGCATGGTCATGGTTCACTGCAGAAACTAAGACATTTTAAATGTCATATGCAGCAGATCTCAAAGAGGTTAAAGGACTATAATTTGTTATGTACATTCAGAGTACAAAAACTTTAATTTCTAGTTACCTGATAGAGATTCAAACCTGAAATCATGTACAGGAAGCTAGATGAAGCATTTTTCTAGAATTAGTACTATATATGACCATTAACATAATGATAAAAAGTTTAAAATACATATATTAATCTTGTAAATTTTGATATAATAATCATACCTTAAGAAAAGTTTTAAAGAGTCAAAATAAAACCAAAGGATCATGAGTTTAGTGGCAATAGAATAGTCCTTTAATTTTGGTTTTTCTTCTGTCCCACATCAGGTGGCTCTTCTGACATGAGACAGAGATTTTGCATTTTCCTTTTAACAAGCATGTTGGGTTTAGAGAAGGAGAGAGTCACATTCCAACTCCAAAGCCAGCTTCAATTTTTAATTGGACTGGGACTACAAAAAGATCATTTGTATTATATGTCTGTAGAGAACAGCAGAAACAAACATTTGGGAAGATGTACGAAATTTTATCCTGTTGGAAATGTGATATACCAACAGGCTAATTTACTCTTTTTCTTGGGGCATTTTTTTCCTGGATGACTTGTCCCTCTGAGTGCTGGGATTAAAGGCATGTGCTACCACTGGCTTTAAATCTATAAAAGATTATATTAAGCCTGGCTTAAATCTATAAAAGAAATACAAGAAAAAAGTTCATAAAGAATATCAAAAAATAAAAATTAGTAAAATAAAAGAGCAATATCAAATGTGAGTCTTTTCTATCAAATACTATAAAACTTGCATCTAAGACAAGGAATAAAATCTTTGCCTCCCCTTTATGCAGATGTTTTAATACCCACCCCCATTGCTCCATTTTAGGAGTTTGATGACCTGGACAGTGACCTCTTTTTCCTTCCTTCATTTTCTGTGCTCCAGTTCTTTTCAGACTAACCAGCTGAATAAGATTGTGAGGTTGGACCCCAACCAAGGGAAAAAGTACAGCCACCATCTCACTAAAAACCAAATGCACTTCCTGCCTCAGTGTGTGCTGGCTCTTCTGGATCACACCCTCTAGATCAGAAGTAAAGTTTTCTTGTCCCAACACTTCAGCTGGAATGGTGGTCTCTTTCTCTATGATCCTGAACTCATTTCTAACAAGCATATAGCAACTGAGAAGTAACTTGCCCAAGGTCATACAGCTACTAGATAGCAGAGCAGGGCAGTGAAAGCAGGCAGGCTAGATCTGAGGAGGGATGACTCAGTGGTTTAGAGTCCTTGCTGCTTTTGCAGAGAATCCAGGTTCAGCTCCAGCACCCACCTGACTTGGCTGATAACCATCCATAGCTCTAGTTCCTGAGGAGCTGGCACCCTCTTCTGACCTCCAAAGGCACCAGGCACATACATGGGACACTGACATACATGCAGGCAAAATATTTATACACATACAATAAAAATATTGTCTTTAGCAGATCTATGTAAGCTGTTTAGGTGGTTCAGCACTCAAGAATGGTTTGAAGTAAAATAAGCATTTGAAAGTCAGTGATGTATAAGTGAATATTCATTTAGAGACCATACACGTGGCCCATCTCTAAGTGTGCCCTTCAGTTACTTGGTAAAGAATGCCTCTTATGGGTGGTGGTGGTGCACGCTTTTAATCCCAGCACTCGGGAGGCAGAGGCAGGCGGATCTTTGTGAGTTTGAGGCCAGCCTGGTCTCCAAAGCAAGTTCCAGGAAAGGTGCAAAGCTACACAGAGAAACTCTGTCTCAAAAAACCAAAATAAATAAATAAATAAACAAATAAATAAACAAACAAACAAATAAATAAATAAATAAATAAATAAATAAATAAATAAAATAAGAATGCCTCTTAGGCCTGACCCAAGTTCACATAAACAGAAATAAATACTTTATATTAACTCAATTGAGTCTTATGCAAATTGAAGATCACCAAAGAGGAATCAAGAGAGAACTATCTCACATGACCTTTATTAAAGTGTCTGCACTGAGTGTGGACAGTTTCTGAAAGAGATGGAAAGGATCAAGGGAGTGTCTGGTGGTCAAACACAGCCTCAGTTCCATTATAAGATGCCCTGTTCTTTTGTGCACCACAAGAAACGACAATTCCAAGACAGAAGCGCTAGGAGAGCATAAAGACTAAAGACGCAATGAGGAACAAATGGAAAAGAAACCCATCACTCAGAAACTGACCCAGGTCGGTGAGAGGGCTCCCTGAGTGGAAGCTCCGGGCAAAGGACCCGAGTTTGCTCCCCAGAACCCACACAAAGGTGGATGGAGAGAACTGACTCCACAAAGCTACCCTCGTACCTCCACATTCATGCTGTGCCATAAGCAACCCCCATCACACACAATAGAAAAAAAAATAAACATTTTAAACATTTTTTCAAAATAAAAAAATAATACAAAGGAAGCTTGAAATTTTCTAGCTAGATGATAGATTTTTATATAAAAACTGATGTTCTGGGGCTGGGGCAATGGCTCAGTGGGTAAATTGCTTGACACACAAGCATGAGAACCCCAGTTTGAGTAGGCAGAACCCACAAAAAGCCAGGTACTTAGTGTCTGTAATCTCAGTGCTCCTAGAGCAGGACCAGAGACAGACAGGAGAGTCCCTGCAAGCGGCAGGCCAGCTAGTCTGTCGTAGGTAGCCCACAAAGAAATCCTGTCTCCAAGTAAAAGGCAAGGTCCCACAGTCAGCTGTCCTCTGACCTCCACAAACAAGCTGTGACGTGTGCCCACACTCACACATGTGATACATGGATACATATATACAAACATACACATGCACACACAAACACACAGAAAGATTAAAAAGGAAAGAGTTAATATCTAACACAGCTCTGCAACCTGAGTTCATAGTGTCAGCAAGGCCAAGAACAAAACCACACAATAAATTTAAAAACCTTTCAGACAAGAGTTTAATTGAAAACAGTCCCAAAGGGTAAGGGTGTAGCTCAGTTGTGGAGTACACTGTTAGCATGGGGAAGGTCCCTGGTTAACCTCTAGTACCTCCTCTCCCCACAGACGGCATCGAGTTGGTCCATCACAGGCCTCTCTGAAGTGGTTTGTGTCGCACGAGCAAATACCACAGATCTGTCCTCAATCCCAGCCAATTATAAACTGTCTCCCCACTTTAGAAAGTTTTAGAACTGCCAAAACTCCAAAGTATAAGCTAGTCTGAATGCTCAGAATCATTTTTCTCAGTGTGGGGCATATTTTGGGGTTCTCATTTTTACAAAGATTTTGATTTGTTTTTTTAAGTACAAAACAGACTATTAAAGAGCACAAAATTTCTTTTTCATTCTCATCACATTTAGCCATCTTAAAAATATTTTATTTTATATGTGTGTGTGTGTGTGTGTGTGTGTGTGTGTGTGTGTGTGTGTGTGTGTGTGTGTGTGCAGGTGCGGAAGAGGCCAGAGGAGGTGTTGGGTTCCCTGGAGCTGGAGTTACAGGAGTTAAAGGAGGTTGTGAGCATTACAGCTGGTGCTGAGAACTGAACCCAGATCCCTGGAAGGGCATCGGCCCTGGAAGAGCTCTTGACTGCTGAACCACTGCTCCAGGCCCACATTAGCCATTCTTATAAAAGTCTATTAAACACAACAAACAACAACAAAGTCAGAGCAAGACGGGGTGGTTCACAGCGGCACTGTCTGGGACCTCAGCTGAGACAAATGGTAAAACCCTGCACAGACCCTGGTAATGGTCCAGACACAACAGGATGAAGAGTCAGCTTCGTTCTTGCCAGGGATCATGATTTACAGTCCCAGTATGACAAACCATTTTTCCTTGAACTCAAAGCCACCAACTTAATAGTCTCATTATATTCAGAGTATCCTCGCTCTTTATAAAAATGAACAAAAACAAAAACTAACCCCTTCCTTCTCAGTGACACATTTTTTTTTTTAAAGTGCAGTCCAGCTTCAAACAGATTTGCCATTTTTTCCAAGGAGTGTGGAAACACTGAACAAATTACATTTGTTCTGGAAGCCTGTAAAACCACAAATTCCACTGTATAACAAGCACATCACCCAATAGTTAATACTAGAGGACTAAAAGTCCATCGGTGAAAATAAGCACAGCTGAGAACCGATCGCTGTAGGAGCTTGTGAGGTCAGATGTGTGACCTTCCAAATAAACCAAGTATACACACACCCAGGCTCTTCCGTGCCTCAGCAGGTAGAGGCCCTCGGCCTTCTCACACTACCATCCTGTGCATAGCAATTGCTATCATTTGGATTGACTCCTATCCTTACCAAAGCATCACCCTCACTCAGGAAAGCTATAGCCTACCTAGGAGACAATGGGTACATATCTATGTCTGTAAACATGTAAGCACAGGGATTTTTTTTTTTTTTTTTTTTTTTTTTGAGACAGGGTTTCTCTGTGTAGCCCTGACTGGCCTGGAACTGGCTCTGTAGACCAGGCTGGCCTAGAACTCAGAGATCTGCCTGCCTCTGCCTCCTGAGTGCTGGGATTAAAGTCATGCGCCACCACACAGGGATTTTTTTAAATACATAATACTTAACTTTTTGTTTGTGAGCCTAGCCTTTAACGGCTGAGCCATCTCTCCAGCCCAATACTTAACTTTTTAAAGTAACATTTCCCATAGCCTTATCTTCGGTTAAGTTTTCTCTCTCACAGACACACAGGAACATGGGCTCTATATGGTCACATTATAATACTGCATCTATGTGGATCTGAGGAAACTATTTTTAAAAATTAAGTTTCATTATCTTTATCTATTGGTATTTTGCCTATATGTCTGCCTCACAAGTATGCGTGATGCCCATGGGGGCCAGAAGGCATTAGATCTCTGGAACTATGGAGCAGGTCTTTCCTGCTGGACTTCCTGTGGGACTGCCAGCCCCCAAATAATCATATTACTAGTAATTATGAAAGCTTTGGCTTTAGCTTAGGCTTGTTTCCAACTAGCTCTTATAATTTAAATTAAACTAAACCTAAAATTGAACCTGTTTCTACTAGTCTACATTCTAACATGTGGCTTTTTACTTATCCTTCATTCTCTACATCTGACCTCTTCAGTGTCTCACTGGTGACTCCCACATGCCTAGATGATAACCCTGAGTTCCCCTCTCTCCCTGGAAGTCCCGCCTAGTCTATCCTGCCTAGCTATTGGCCATTCAGCTTTTTATTAAACCAATCAGGTATCCTAGGCAGCAAGGTAAGACAGTAGCACATCTTTACACAGTTTGCTCAAATGTCCTGCAACAGAACTGGAGTTCCATATGGTTGTGAGCCACTGGGTGGGTGCTGGGAATCAAACCCAGGTGTCTGGAAGCACAGCCAGTGCTCTTAATTGCTGAGCCACCTCTCCAGCCTCAGAGCCCATTGTTAATGTCAACAGACTGAGTAACTGTTAGGACAAAATCTTTTAGTGTAATTTACATGTAATACTTAGTTGAAAGTCTTTTTTTTTTAATGCCCATAATCAGAGGAGGGGTTTGGAGGGATAATTAATACCAAGGATATTTGAAAGAGCCATGTTGAAATGTACTATTTTTCCTACACACACACACACACACACACACACACACACACACACACACACACACACACTTACACACACACTCACACACCCAAAAACAGCTTGTTGAGTCAGTCAGTCCACACGGGGGAGTATGTCATCCCACAAGCCACAGTTGCCAAATAAAAGCCCAGTGCCAGGTGTGAGCCTCCTCCCTAACATTGGTCAGAGGGGTCCCCGAGATCTTGTCATTGCTCTTGGCTACCTACTACTTTCTGATTGGATTTAGGGCCCACCCCACCAGAAGGAATGCATGCTCTGTACTGACTGCGGAGGTCACAGGCCCCAGAAGTGAACCTGCTCCTCTTATTTTGCTAAATTCTAAATCTACCCATGGGTTAGTGCAGCTCTCCGACTCCATTAGGGAAGTTTCTTTGTCTAGCGGATGATGGTTAACAAAGACACGACATCCAAGTGCGGAGAGTGAGTGTCACGGAGCGGTCAGCACTCTTCCTAAAGGGACATCTCCATCACATCTATCCTGTGGCTTGGGGACAATGTAGCAAGGGGGAAAGAGTGACTGTGGAGGACCGAAACGAAACCATGTTTTCTGGACACGACAGGACGCCTACATTCAGGACCTCACAGCAGCTGTGGCCGCCTGTATAAAACCAACATGGAGGCTCAGGAGGCCTCAGCCCTAACTGAGAAGCAACGGACAGGTGATGGCTTCTGGGCAAGGGAGAGCAGTTTTCTGTGAAGGTGTGGCTCCTGGTGTGTCAATCCACACTCCAGGGGTATATGAGCAAAGTGGAGTTGATGGATTATTATTATTATTATTATTTTGGTTTTTCAAGACAGGGTTTCTCTGTGGAGCTTTGCGCCTTTCCTGGAACTCGCTTTGTAGACCAGGCTGGCCTCGAACTCACAGAGATCCGCCTGGCTCTGCCTCCCTAGTGGGATTAAAGGCATGCGCCACCACCGCCCGGCGAGTTGATGGATTATTAAGAAAAAAAAACATAAAAGTTGTGGGTTCAGGTGATGGGATAAGGAGGTGTGAGTGGATTGGGAAGGGTTGCGAGGGATATGATCAAAATACATTGTTTGAAATTCTCAAAGAACTAGTAAAATAATTTAATGTATAAAATAGTCCATAATATTATACAGAACTCCTAGAAGTTTGTTAAAAAAAAAAGTATCTGTAAGTAATAAAAATCTCACACAAAGGGCACAAATTAAAGGGTATTTCTGGACTGCTCACTGTGAACTACACCCACAGCTTTCTCATTCCTAAAGATAACTGCCATCAACAGTACTTAATAACAGACAAAGATTAATTATTTATAGACCACAGCACTTTGCTTTTGGTGACTTTCCTGTCAATCAGCAGGTAGTACAGGAAAAGGTTCTTCAGATGGGAGACACAGGTAAATCCTTTTGATTAGAGAATCACTGATTCGGTCCTTAGCATTATAGTGTGTGTTGAGTGTGGTATATGTAGGTGTATGTGCATACAGGGGTGCACACATGTGGAGGCCAGAGGCCAGATAAAGAAGTCAGGTGCCCTGCTCTATTATCCCACCTTATTCCTTTGAGACAGGGCACTCTTGGAATCTGGACTAGGTTAACAGCCAGCAAGCCCAGTGATCCTCCTCCTATCTCCGACTGTAACGGTGCTGGGGTTAAAGGTATCCATGCAGCTCACCCAGTTTTCCTGGTGTTCGAGAAGCAAGCACTCACATTCACTGAGCCATCTTGAAGCCCAGAGGTAGCTTTGAGTGATTGCTACTGTGGGATTTAGTTACACACTAATTATTTTCTTGGGCATCCCTAAGGGTCTGCATAGGGCTGAATCTGCATGGTTTCATTAAGGATTATGATGAATGGAACTAGGGTTCTTTCCTGTTTCAGCTAGTGGCTAGTGGCTTGCTATATAATCTTAGCTATGTTATTTCCACTCTCTTAATTCTAAAACTTGTCGAGTATATGTAGCTATACAGTGGTAGGAGTGGCCATGACAGTAAACTTTATCACTCTTTCCTGGGTGCTTTTTCCTCAGAACTGAGTTCTTACAAATACAACCTCTAGCATCAACTCCTCTTCCTTCCCTGTAGTGATTCCCCGACTGTGTTTGACCAATCTTCCCAACTCTTCGCAACAGCTGTCAAGTTTTCATGCCCTCTAAACACAAGACAATCATCTCTGAAAGTCCATGCCTGTAATCGCAGGTGGCAGAGGCAGAAGAGAGCACATTTAAGGGCAGACTGGGCAATGCAGCTGGACCCTGCTTCAAAAAAGATATATATATATTCTAAATCTCTACAGCTTTAGAAATGTTCATTTTACATTGACTTTTACTTTTATAATACATTTTCATGGTTCTATTCTTACCGAATAATATATATTCTGTATTATTTTGTAGGCAGGTAGCATAGTGCTTTAGGAGCAAGACTCCTTGAAGATGAATTATGTGGTATCCTAATAAAGTTTCTTAGATGTTCCCTCTATAAAATAGGAACCATAAGATTAACTACCTACCTATTTCAAAGAATTATATGTACTGAACCAACATAATGCAGCTGAGTAGAACCTGGTACTTCTAAAACAAATTAGTTATTGTAACAGGTCTGTACTTTCAATTGCTCTCAAATCTGAAAGCTTTGAGTATCATGTTTATGCTCAAAATGGTTTTGATCAGGGATGTTCAACTGGTAAAGTCTGTATATACATCCCAAAATCTAAAGCATCAAAATGTGTGTTCCCAAGTACTTCAGATAAAGAAAACCTAGCTTAGGCTGGGGAGGAGGCTCGTTTGGTAAAGTACCTGAGGAGCAAGCCGTTTGGTAAAGTACCTGAGGAGCAAGCCTAAGGGCTTGAGTTTGGATCCCCAGCACCCATAGAAAAAGTTGAATGTGATTGCAGACGTAACCCTAGAGTATGATTGTATGTGCATACCCACAATGCTAGCACAGTGGGGAACAGACTCAGGGTTCTCAGGTCACTGGCCAGCCAGTCTAGACAATCACTGAGCTAGTGAGGTGCAGAGTATAGAGGAAAATGCCTGACACCATCCACTGGCCTCCACACACACACACACACACACACACACACACACACACACACACACACACACACACACACGAATTCATATTCAACCTGTAATATTATCCAAAATTGTTTATACCCAATACTTTATAAATAAAATCACTGATGTACCTAATGATACTGAGAGACTACAAAATAGAAAAATCCCTCTGGACTCTCAAAATAACTTGCTATCTACTCCCCTACCCCCCTCTTTTTGATTCATTCAAAAATTTATTGAGCAGCTAAGGATACAAAGGTATTAAAACATGGTCAGAGATGAGGCACAAGTGTAGAAAGCAGTAAAGTTCTCTGCATCACAAGAGTGAAAGAAAAATGCTTTAGGAAAATAAGAGATTGCTTCCAGCGTGCAAGGGGGGAATGGATGGCCAATCAGGAAAGGGCATTGAGATGAGACTAGGAGACTTCAGTCTGGATTGTTGATGGTACTCAGTATGGACTATATTTGTTTCTCCTTTTCCTCTTTCCCCATCTTTGGGCTTAATTTACCAGTAGTGCCCAGGACTGTTCAATGCGCTTTTTCTATCCTTGCTTGCATTTTTGCCTTAATGTCGTCTACAGAACTAGGTCCTTTTGGTGTTTTAGGAGTTTTTTCCTGTTTTTTGAAAGACTCTTGACCCTTTGATCTTGGTGTTGATGGTTTTCAGTCTTTTCCATTTTGGTTTGATTTTTGTGCACTTTTGGCTGGGGTATCTCGTGCAGATTTCTTCACTGGAACTTTTTCTTCAGCTTCCTCGTCATCAAAATCATCATCATCATCATCTTCATCATCCTCATCATCTTCGTCGTCATCCTCATCATCCTCGTCAAGTTTTACTTTTTTCTGCAGAACCTTGTTACCACCCCCAGGAGCAGATCATTTTCCAGACATACTTAAGAGTTTTACATCCTCCTCATCTTCATCTTCTGACTCTGCATCTTCCTCTACAGCTACTAGGTGCTGTCCACTAATGTGCACAGGCCCTGACCCACACTTCAACCTTAAGACCACAGGTGGTGTAATTTCAAAGCCCCCAAGAGAAACTGTTGGTTGTACAGACATTTTCAAAGTTGCCAGTTACTTTAATTGGACTGCTTTTATAGTTCATTGCTTCTGCCTCTACGATGTGTAATTCGTCTTTTGCCCCTGCCCCTAAACTAACCGTTCTTAGTGATAACTGGTGCTCATTCTCATCATTATCCACCTTAAAGTGATAATCCTTGTCAGCTTTTAGTTCACAACTGAAAAGGTAGTTCTGAGGCCTGAGAGGGCTCATGTCCATGTCCATCGAGTCTTCCTTGAGGTGGAGGAGCGCTCTTCGGTGTGAGAGAAGTCGGACGGAGGAAACTGCCTACTGCTCCTCAGAACAGACACGCAGGACGGAATCACGCCAGGGCCCATACCCCTTTTTGTTTTGAGACAGGTATATAGACCAGGCTGGCCAGCTGCCTCTGCCACTCAAGTACCGGGATTATTGATGTGAGTCACCACGCTTCGCTAGGCTCATTACTTTCAATATTACATCAAACCAATACTATGTCTCCAGTAGGAAATCTGTAAGTGGTACAGAAGACAACTTTTCATGACCCAGAATGCTCAATTCCCGTAAGTTAATTTCCCTATGGTCATTTTTACGACGACCACACAATCTATCTATCTATCTATCTATCTATCTATCTATCTATCTATCTATCTATCTATAAAATATACCCAATGCCTTCCCAGCCCTCCGTTTCCTTCTCCTCTCAGCATGAGACCAAACCCAGGCTGGTGGGTAAGTGCTCTAGCACTGAGCTAAGTCTCCAGCCCTGGGCCCATCCGTTCTTAACTGACAGCATCACTTTTGGGTATGTCCTGATTCATTTGCTTTCGTTTGTTTGTTTGTTGTTCCTGCACATATACAACTTTTTAAAAATTTAAAAAATCAAGAACTACTTTCATTTTTCCAACTTTTAACAATGAATTCACATCCACCTGAACATCCTAGAGGTACCTAAAATTTATATCCAGAATGTAACATGTAATCTTCCTTCTAGAAACTGCTTTTCTTCCTATATTTTTTTCACTTAAAGATTTTTTGTGTGTATGAGTGTTTTGCTCACATTATGTTTGTGTACCACACGCAAATCTGAAGAGGGCTTCAGATCTCCTTGGGCTGGAGTTGTGATGGTTGTGAGCTGTGCAGGTGCTGGAATTGGACTCCAGTCCTCTGGAAGAGCAGACAGTGCTCTCAACCTGTGAGCCAAGTCTCCAGCCCTGCCCCTTCCTATACCCTTAACCTCACAAAACAGCACTGGCTCCCTGATCTTCAGCCCTCAAGTACTAAGGATTTCAACACTGCAGTGTTTCTCAAGTCAACCATCCTCCATCACTGACTACGTATTAGAGCTGCATCATCTATGGCCCCTGGAGGGATTCTCCTGCTACTAATCCTGTCTTAGTGTTAAGTATCCTACTGTCTCTCTGGAGACCCAATGGTGTCATTTCAAAGTTTAAAACTCTTCAGTGACTGCTCAGTGCCTTCAGAACCAAGATGAAACAGCTTGTCAGGGCCTCCCAGGCCTCTGACTGCTGGTTCCTTCATGTCCCTCCTGTCCACATTGCTCTCTCTTCCTAGAATACTGGGCTTCTGAACACATACCTGTAAGCCCAGCACTCCCAAAGGAGAGGGGAGAGGGGAAGATCAGAAGCTCAAGGTCATTATCCTTGGCTACCTGGCTACTTGAAGGCCAGCCTGAGTTATACAAAACCCTGTCAAGAACAAAACAGACAAGGAGGAAGCGGGGAGGGTCGGTGGGGAGGAGGAGGAACCCCGTTTATAAGTCCTCTTCATTAAACGGTAAGCCTTGAGGATAGGGGTCGTAATGAAATGCTCTCTAAACTGGAATGGATTAAAAGCAATGAGCTATTCCAAGATAATCTTAGGAGAAGTCACTTCAACAGCTGGGCATGTAGCTCAGTGGCAGAGTGCCTGACAGGCATACCCTAGATCACTGTAATTCAAGGTAAATGGACGTTGTGCATGTCATTTCCATTGGAGAGACTGTAGGCAGACCGTGGGGTAACCCAGCAGGTCTGTCATAATTCTGCTCCCGTTGGTATTGACAGCTCCAAGTTCCTCTTTCCAACTCTTAGAGCAAGCCCTCGGGGCTTTAACTACCCCGGCAGTGGACTCATCTACCTGCGATAAACCAGTGTTCCAGAGGGAGGGCCGGAGTCCTCTCCTGATGGAGAGAGGCACTGACGGGTGAGCTGTGCAGGCACCACTAAGCCTGCCCTTCTTTTTAAGCAGAGTTGTGGGCACAGCTGTTAAGGTCACAGTTTGAGGAATGGAGTATGTTGTTGCTTAGCACAGAGGGGCAAAAGGACAAAACCCAATTTTTTGTAGCTGAGATGGAAGCTTAAGTTGGTCAAAGTACATTTTACTTAAAATATACCTACAACAATGTATTATTCCAGTTCTGTATTAGTTTCCAACATACCTCCTTTACTTAGCTGGCCAGACCAAATGCTGAAATGCTGAGGGCCTGCTAATGTCGACCTGGCAGCCAAACTCTAAAAGCCTACCACAAAGGAGCCTGAGAGCCGGGTGTGGTGGCACATGTCTGTAATCCCAGTGCCTGGGAGACTGAAGCAGAGGAACTCTAGGTTTGAGACCAGCATTACTACGTAGGGGAGTTCTAGGTCAGCAGAGATACAGGGAGACCCCTCCCTCATCTCTAAAACAAACAAACAAACAAACAACAGAAAACTACCAAGTGTCTGCAATCCCTATTACTTGAGAGGCTGAGGCAAAGTTCATCACTTGGTTCAGGATTCAAGCTCAGCCTTAATAACAGAGTGGAGACTGTCTCAAAAAAACACCCTATGAGTTGGGCATCATGGCACACACCTTTAATCTCAGAATTGGGGAGGCAGAGACAGGCAGACTCTACGGGTTCAGGGCCAGCCTGGTCTACAGAGTGACAAGACAGAACGTAAGAGAAAACCACCCCATGAAACCCTGTTTAGACGTAGCTAGACATTACAAGTTACCACTTCTCCCAGAGTCTCTCATTCCACACAGGGACTATTTCATGTCAGCATAATTCACTTCATATAAAAATGACTTTTGCTGGGCAGTGGTGGCACAGACCTTTAATCCCAGCACTTGGGAGATAGAGACAAGAGGATCTCTGAGTTCAAGTCCAGCCTGGTCTATAGAGTGAGTTCCAGGACAGCCAGGACTAACAACAACAACAACAACAAGACATTTTCAGGAAAAAATGATTTCTAACATCAGTGTGTAATTTTCAGTTTTCATTCTACCTCTGTTCCAATAATGCCTGGCACACGCCCAACTGCTAGGGGCCAGAAGAAGAAAGAGAAAGAGGCCACAGTATTGAGGGCAGAAACAAATGCAACACTCATCAACGTGGCCCCTAAACTTGGGGTAAACGATTATAAGGTAATTTGGTACTCCATAAAAGGTAAGGTGGAATCCCCAAAGTTGCTTTTATCTCAGCAGTTAGCCAAATTTGCCAGTCTGGCCCAGACTAGCCAAGGCTAAAATAGACCAAGGCCTCTTTTATTTAATGTGACCAACTTTTATCCTTCAGTGAAGTTTCCTCCTGCACATAGTGGTACAGACTTCTATTTCAGTACTTGAAACACTGAGGCAAGAAAATGAGGCCAAGAGGGGAAGACAGTTAGTTCGAGACCAGCCTGGAGTTGGCCCATCTCAAAACACAGCAAAGCAAAGCAACACCCGGCCCTGCCACCCCAGATGAGAACTTGCTACCCAGTTACAAATTACAGTTTATAAAATACACACAAAGGCTGTAAAACAGCAAAGCTACAAAGATATGCACCATGGTAAGTTCAATCGTAGACTACATTTCTTGTGTAGGAATACTGCTACAGTTTCTCATAATTAAATTGTAAATTAGCCTGTGAAACTTCACTGTGCTAGCTCAGACACTAGTGTGTCCAGAAAGAGATCTGACAGACAATAGATTTTTTACATACTCTTCATTTAAAAAATAATAAATGCTCATTCTATAGAACTTAAAGGTTACACTAGAAAATAAAAAAAATTACCAATTTGGTATTATCCTGGTCTACCTAGTGAGTTCCAGGACATCCAGGACTATGTAGAGAGACCCTGTCTCAAAAAACAAAAACCAACAAACAAACAAAATTAACATTTTTATATTAGCTTAGTCTTATCATTTAAACCAAACTTGAGATTGGAATACATGTTCTTAAAAGTTGCTCTTTTTATTTAATGTAACATAACAAATGCTTACATGTACATTGATTAAAGTATGATTTTTAATGAGCATATAAATATTTATGTAAGTTATTTTCTCATTAAGATATATTTAACCAACTATAGTGTTAGGTATATGACAATTTGAATGTTTGTAACACTGTCAATGCCTAAAGCTGTTTCAAAGGAAAAGCATTACTAGAGCCTTTTAGGACTTAAACAAAGGTCTTAACTGTTACTGTGTCCTATGGCTAGTTCTCTCACCAAAAAGACTCTATTTTAGGAAAATTCCTCTAAGTTATATGTTCTCCAATGCTTTTGAAGACTACAGCTGAGAAAAAATAGAATCTATAAAAACATTAAAGTAGGAATGAGGGGCTGGAGACAGAGCTCAGTGGTTCAGAGCATTTGGCCGCTCTTCTAAGATTGCTGGAAGACATTGCTGGCCATCAGAAGTTGCAGCCTCCCCATGGCCTAGCAGCTCAGCAGCATGGAGCTCCCTCCCTCTAGCAAATCTCCAGCAGGACTTCTTTACCTGCCTTTATCTGAAGAATGTCCCTGGGCCTGGAGGACTGACCTTATCTCAAAAGCTGTCTCTAACAGAGGCCTGATTCATCTTTAGCTTGACCCTTGGCACAGATCCCTGCTAAGAAGACCTGGGCTAGGAGCTCTGCTATAGGACCCTACTGCCACCTACTAAGCCTTGTGATAGGAGTGGCCACTTAATGCAAATTAGGGTTTGTCCCCAGGCTCCCCAATTCCATATATTCCTTATACTCTGCAATAAACTTGAGCTGATTCACCAAAATCTGTCTCCCAGAGGGCTGTCTTCGTTCGTGACCATAGGCTGCCAAAGCTTTCTGTCGTCCCATCCGCCTCTTTCCCCTCTCAGCCTGGTGGCCAACAGGCCCAGAGGAGAAAGAGGACCCCCACAAAAGACCAAGGTTCAATTCCCAGTGCCCACATGGTGGCTCACAACCATCTGTAATTTTAGTTCCAGGGAATCCAGTATCCTCTCTGGCTTCTGTGAGCACTGCTTGTATGTGGTACATAGACATACAAACAAGCTAAACACCCATACCCATCAGATAAAAATAAAGGAAAATATTTACAAAAATAAGTAGGAATGATGCTTCTAGGTTAATGCCAGCTTGATTCTTGCATGTTCTATGACTCAAGATTGCTGCCGCCAGCTAGCTTTCATAGTGCAGGAAGGTGCTATGCACATTACTGGAAGAGAACAGTAATCATCAGTCATACCCAGCTGTACACCCTATGAACTACAACAATGACTGGCCTCCTAAGATATGGCCACCGGAGCAATGGTGGCATGAACATCAGTAGAATAACCAACCACTTCTAAGGGATTTAAGCTCCACAGGATGAAACCCATACTTGGCACCACGATCCAAAAACCTATGGCTATAGACAGGTCACAGGCTCTAGGAAAAAACCTACTACTATTATTTTGCTAAATGGATAAACTCTTTATGACTTATTGTCATATCCACACTGCAGCTCTCAATCCTCACCCGAGGAGCTTCTATTTGCGGTAGACAGTGTTTAACACAGAGGCCCACAGCTGGTGCTGAGAAGAAGGCTGCCCAAGGTTCAGCTATAAATGGAACATGACACTGCACCCTCTCCTCTCAAGGATCACCATGGAGGGGTGGGGGAAGAACGTAAGAACCAGAGGCAATGGATGACTGCAAGGAAGTGGTGTCTTTTGAACACAGCAGGGCAGCTACGTATGTGAATTCACAGTGGTTGTAACAGCATGCACAAGGCTTGTGTAAGCCCAAAACATAACAAACTCAACATGGAGACCGGAGTTGGGCATAAAAGCCCACACCTAACTGTGGAGCTGTTGGCAACTGTAAACTTCTAGGGGGGAGAGAGTCAGTTTTCTCTAAGGGCCCCTGGTAGGCAGCTCACACTACAGTGGAAGATCACACATCCAAGAGCATATGGGCAGCACAAATTAGTCGTAACAGCTTTAAAAAATGAAAAAGAAAGCCCGGCCTGGTGGGGCACACCTTTAATCTCAGCACCAGGGAGGCAGAGGCGAGTGAATCTCTGTGAGTTCAAGGCCAGCCCAGTCTACATAGTGAGTTCTAGAACAGCCAGGGCTATATAGAGAGACCCTGCCTAAAAAACAAGTAAGCAAGTTAGGAAATAAGTAAGTAGGCAAATAAATTAATAAATAAAGGAGGTCACAAAGTTGAGTGGGTAGGGAAAGAAAAGTGGATCTGGGAAGAGCTGGGGAGTGATAAATATGATCCAAACACATTTTATGAAACTCTCAGCGAACTCATAAAAAGTATATGAAACATTCAAAAGTTTATATTTTGTATACTAAAACACAAAATATAAAAAAATCACCAACTAGCACTTGAAAGGCATAATCATTTACAACGTGTCTACACATCACCTTTGGCTTAAAATCTTAAAATATAGTTACTATTATCAGAATAAATTTTTTACACATAACGAAACATGAAATAACTAGTTGATTTGGTTATCTCAGGCCTGCAGGCCTTATATATAGTATCCTTTCTGACAGTTCACTGCTGGTGGTAGTTTGAATACGAAGAGCCTCCATGGGCTCATATATCTGAATACTTAAGTCACCAGGGAGGAACTCTCTTACAGGATTAGAGGATCAGGAGGTGTGGTCGTGTTGGAGGAGTGTGTCACTGGAGGTGGGCTCTGAGGCCTCTCTTAGCCTGCACACGAGGAGGTAGCTCTCGGCACCCTGGGCACCATCCCACTCCCTGCCATGGCCGCACTGGATAAGCCTCTGAAACTGTAAGCAGCCCCCAATGAAATGCTTTCCTTTCTAAGAGTTGCCTTGGCTGAGGTGTCTCTTCACAGCAGTAGATCAGTGACTAAGACAACCGATTTCCATAAACCAGGGAGAACTCAATATCCTCTATCTGTGACTCTGGATTACAGAACAAAACAAAAAACATTACCAAGGGGGCTGAGGAGATGGCTCCAAGGTTTAGAGCATTTGTTGCTCTTGCAGAGGATTTGGGTTGGATTCTCAGCACCTACATGGTGGCTGATAACCATCCATAGCTCTAATTTCAAGGGGATCCAGTGCCCTCTTCTGACCTCTGAGAACGCCAGTTACGAATGTGATACACATTCACACATTCAGGCCAAACATTCATACACCTAAAATAAATAAATAAATCTAAAAAAAGAAAAAGAATCACCAATGTTTTTTCTTAAAATGTTATATTTTATACTAACGTATTTTCTTAAAATATTTTTTCTATTTAAGGCAAAATTTGATAAGTTTATATTCCCTAAGTAGCAGTAGGTGGGTCAGCTGATACAGCTGCTCACAGCACACATATGCCAGGTTAGCTTAACATTTCCCATTCTATAAGTACACGAACATAGGAACGTTTACAGTAAGGCACAATTCAACTTGTAGATTTTCCAAAGAAAACAAACATAACTCCTAGAATTACTTTTCCTACAAACAGACCTACTGCAGAGATCACAACTGAGAAAAACATAAAACACTTTTAAAATGACGCTCTGGAGGAAATTCCACTCTCTGCACTAAAGAAAAAGGCACACACATATACACACATAACTATTTCCTTCCCTCCCCCCATCCAATAGTGCCCCTTCTACTTCCTGTAACGAAATTCACAACAGATGGTTATTGAAGTTACTGATTTATAACTTTTCTGAAGCTGAGTGTCACGAAGTTATCGGTATTTTGTTGCATATATTAGTTACAGTTTATCTCACTTAATGTAGTACCTTAATCATAGCATCATTTTAGCAATGGCTGCACACATTTACTCCTCTCCACGGTTCTATAAAAGCAAGAAATACATCTTACTCATTAACCAACTACTTACTGTACTTCTTAGTAGTTGTTCAATAAGTTTTATTTATTTGCTTGTCTGTTTATTTTGAGGCAGGGTCTCACTATGTAGCCTTGGCTGGCCTGGAAATCACTACGTAGACCAGGCTAGACTCAAATTCACATAGAGCCATCCACCTCTGCCTCCTGAGTACAGGAATTAAAGGTGTTTGCCATTATGCTTGGTGCATTCGTTATTTTTAATTCAATTAATATAGTAAAAATATATAAAACAAAACATACTTAAGTCTTCTACTTTCCAAACATTGACTACTACACTGTATCTCATATTTAACACCTCTGAAATTAAGATTTACCTTAAATTATACTTGGCAGCATTTCCTCCCTTATCTTGTAAACTACAAAATAGTTCTGTGATTACAATCTCTGACTTCTTATATTTAATGAATAAAATCTTTGCAAAAACATTAAATCAAGACCACTTTTCTGGGGGCTAGGGAGATACCTCAGCAGTTAGGAGCACTCACTGCTCTTGCAGAGGGCTCCGTACCCACATGAATGTTGGCTCACCGCCATCTGTAACTCCAGCTTCAAGGGATCAACGCCCTTTTGGCCTTCATGGTTTCCAGGCATACACATGGTGTACATACATGTAGTCAGTAAAACACTCATACATATAAAATTTTAAAGTGAACATTTTTCTGGGCCAGTGAGATGGCTCAGTGAGCAAAGGCACCTGCCACCAACCCTGCGTACCTGAGTTCAATCCCTGAGGCCCACATGGTGGAAGGAGAGAATGGACTCCTGAAAGCTCTCCTCTGACCTCCACAGATGCTCTCTGGCGCCCACACACCTCCTCACAAGTGTGCACACACAAAAGAAATGAAAATGCAATAAATTTTAAACAACATTTTTTCAATGCCATTAGAGAAATGGGCAAATATACAAAGTAATGAACATTGCATCTAAGTAACTTGTTACAGATTAATAGAAAATGAGCAAGCAAGGAGCATTTTTTTTTTCTCAGTCAACTCTTTTGTTGGCAGGCTGCAAATTATGGTTACAAAGAAAGAATCAATCATTCATTATCTATCTTTAAAGTTAATCTTGTAAGGAGTTTTGAAGGAGCCACAAACCTAAAATTTTTTACATAAAAAACAGTCAGTCAGCTGAACTTTCAATCTTCAGAGTACAAACCCATTCATCAATAGTTTCTTATATCTGTAAATTGAGGTCAGAAATTCCTTTAATAAGACAATCTACAAATTTAAAAAATTAAAATGAGCCAAGCCTGAGTACATGGCTTGGCTCCAGTCCTCTGGAGTTGAGGCAGGAAGACCATGAGTTCAAGGCCAGCCTGAACTACATATTGAGACTATTAAGAGAGAGAGACAGAGAGACACAGAAACACAGACAAAGACAGAGAGAAAGAGAGAGAGAGAACTATAATAGAGGGAAAATTACACTGCTAAACCCATATTAAAATTATTAAACCTTTTATATAGCAGAACCACCACTGACAGATAAAAAGTACTGAACAGAGATTAGAGGAAAACATGAATAATAAAAAAAAAAAGATAAACAGAAGCAGCTCAACTTACCAGGAACGTGCAAGTTAAGACAGCAATAAGTGGTTCCCAACTATGTGGGAGGCCGAGGCAGGAGAACTGGTGGAGCTTAGGAATTCAGGGGTCAATCTAATTATTATTAACATTAAGAGTAACATTCAGAAGAGCATTGCTCACTAATTAGACTGGCAGGACGTCTCAGAAAGAAGACTGCCTACGTTAAGCTCTGGGAAGGCATGGGGAGATAGACATTCCATGAACGGCCAACTCTACACTCTGGAAAGGTGCAGGGAGATGGACATCCCTAGGAACTGCTAGGTAAAGTCGGCAGGAATCAAGTTTATAAACTCTGTCAGAAATTGTGTGTATGTCAAGTAGTATAAGATTTTGGAGAGTAATTTGAAAATTGTGATAGGATGGTATGTATGCCATCTGATTCCGCAATCCCAGTTTTCAGTATTTATGCATGAACTCTACAGCAAGGAGCTATCCTCACAAGAGATCTGAATAATGACAGCCATTGCAGCTCTGCTTGCAACTAAAATACATATAAAATACATGCATGCATACATACATACATACATACTGATCAGAACTTGGAAAGTAAATTGTTTTTTATTCATACAGTGAAACATTATACAGCATCTAAAATGAAAACCAATAGGTCCACAATAACAACACAGACAAACTCTGGAGCCCTTGCCGAGTGGAGAGAAAAGCAAGTTAGAAACGATGGTTATCCTAAGATATCATCTGTGTGAAATTGCTAGAAAAGAACAACATCTGCAATGCCAAGAACATGCAGACACTGCATGTAATGCTCCCTTTTCACTGGGAAGATAACACAAAATCCAGAGAGCCAACACACTAACACTGTTCACTGCAGATGGTAGAGTTCATATGGTTATTGGTACTTTTGAAGCTTTGTTTGGACATTTATTTGTGTAGTCATTCATGAGACTAGTTCTGGCTATATAATCCAGGCTTGGTTCAAATCCACATCTTCTTGCTTTAGCTTCCTGAGTGCTGAGATTACAGGCAAGTAGGACCATGCCCAGTATTTCACATTTTTTAATCGTATAAAATTCAATCTTACCTCTCTCTATATGGGTAAACATGTAGGTAAGAAAAACAATTAAAAAAAAAACATAAGAATAAAGCCAGCAGTAAGACAGATTTTTAGATTGGGTATTTATGCTATAGTCAATAAATACATCTTTCCAGAAAGGCAAAGTAAAGACAGATTTAACAATTTTTGTTTTCAAAAATTCTATCCATTAACATATGCCAGAAACAGGAAATTTAGACACACATTCAAAGACACTAATTTGGAAAAACCAAAGACACACACACACACACACACACACACACACACACACACACACAGAACGAAGCAAACAGTACGATTGTGAGCGTGGTTTATTAATTTATCCCTCTGGGTGGCAATAACGTGAAGAGGGGATGGTGTTGAGGCTAGTGCCTATGATGGCGCCATGAGAGGAGCATTTTGAATGATTCTGAAATCTTTGAAACCGATACTGCTAAGGAATTAAAATAAGCTTTGATAAAACCGTAACATCTAAAATTTCAAACTCTAAGAGCAAAGTTTTACAATTTATTTTCACAACACGGGCACACACACGTACGCATGAACACACAACTTGGCTGACATTGACAGGGCAGTTTTCAGTACATCAAGATGAAAAACCAAGGAAACATTTTGAGGCAAAGGTGTCTGTTACTCAGGCAACGTGGGAAGCTACGTGTAGATTCTTGCAAACTTCCATGACAAAGCAGGGGAGGAGAAAACATCGCAGCCTGGAGTAAGATGGCTGGAAACGCATGTTCCTCACTGAACCAAGTGCCCCACTGACCCTGACTGACAGCACACAACCACCCTCCAGCTAGCGACAGATGACAGAAGGGAGCCCTGACAGAACTGTGAGTCATGTCCCCAGTGTTCCGGATAAACTCCAGACTGACCTCAAGCTTCTCTGCCAAGAACGACACTTAATACAGTTGTAAGGGGTTGGTAAACTGGGTTTTACTTTGCTTTTTGTTTTTAGTTTTATTATTTGGTGACCTAAATAATAATTTCAGAGCCAGCAGAAATTTTAATAAATACATCCGAGTGCAAAAACTTTATTTCCTCAAAAAGTTAGCTCAAGGTGGATCACAGACCTTCACGTAAAACACTAAAACTTGTAGAAGGTAACAGAACATCTAGTTGACCTTGAGTATGACGATAACATTTTAGATACAACACTAAGAGTACAATGTATGAAAGACAAGATTCTTAAGCTGAATTTCATTAAAATTTAAAACCTTTTACAAAGGGCAGCCTTAGAAATATGAAAGACAGGCCAGACATAGAGAAAATGTTTGCAAGAACAGGTTCCCACTACACAAGAGCTCTTTAGACAACACAGAGCCCAACCAAAGGAAGCAAAGGTCTCGGACACCCCACCAAGGAAGACAGGCAGGTGGAAGCCAGCACAGTATCGTCCCAGTGCCATCATTGGCTAACCTAAGATAACCGGCCTGCAGGGATGTGGAGCAACGGACTCTCACTTGCTGCGGGTGGGCAGGCAGGAGTATAAAGATACAGCCGCTGGGCGGCAGCTTGAGGTTCTTCAAGCTAAACAGGGTCACTGTGTGAACCAGCCATGAGCTGAAAACTTAGGTCCGCAAAAGTTCTCCAACTGAACACTTTACAACACTTTTTTCTTTACTAATTACCATGCATTTTTAAAGAAATGAGCTCCTAAGCCAAGAGAAGACAATGTCAGATGAATCTCCAAACAAGCCAGTTTTGTCCAGCATCTGGAGGCCCCATCTGCTGCTACCCTCAGGAGGTGACACCTGAAGGATGTGGTGCTGAGCAAGGCTGCTCTTGTTTCTTTGCCAAGTCCCTTTGTATCACTTTCAGTTCTGTCACGCTCAGTACTGCAGTGTTTTACCTGCTTCATCAATCACAAATACACGCTAGTTAATTTCTCTAAATTTGTTGAAAAAAATCACTATACAGTTAATCCTTACACAACACCGGGGTGAGGGGCACCAAACCCCATGTCATGTAACTTTCATCTCCCCCAAAACATACTACCAGCTGTTGACCAGAAGCTCAATGGCATAAACAGGCAATTTCTCACGTAACACTTTCTTTGTTGGCTATGTGTATTATACAATATAGAAAACAAGCTAGAAACACAAGGGACCACTTCTTAAATTTTAAATTTTGAACAATTTCATACATGCACATAATGTATTGTAAACATATTTTCCCCTCCCTCTCCTACTTTTGTGTCTCATAGATCAAGAAGTCACTTTTCACTGTGAAATAGGATTTACTAGAGCAAATCATTACTGTCAGAAAGTATACTGATTGCAGGGCCTCCAACTCCTGGGCTCAAGAGATCCCTGGGACTACACATGTGCTGGATGGGCTTGGCCTCCCAAAACAGTCCAGCTCACCACAACAGCAACAGGAGTTGGCTATGAAACTATGCCAATGCCACAGTATTACCAGTTTGTCTGATACACTTAAGATTTTTTTTCACATAGCCCAGGCTGACCTCCACCTAGCCAGATCAAAGCCAGCCTGAACTAAATACCTGTCTCAAAACGAAAAAAAGAAAGAGGGCCAGGGATAGTATTATTCAGCAGTAGAGTGCTTACACAGGATGCTGAGGCCCTAGGTTCAACCCCCAGTACCACAAAACCAAAGAAAAAAATCCAAGCCAAACCACGATATGGGCCAGAGCTGAATAGCAGCATGCATAAGGTCATGGGTTCAAAGCCTGGTACCACATCCATCCATGCCCACATACACATATATAAGCATACATATGTACGTAACCACAAATACATACATCAAACGCATACACACAGACAAACAGACACAAAAATGTCAGTAACAACCCAAAGTATGTTGTTCTGCCAGACTTTATGGTATATTCAGGATGAGGCTGGAGGATCTCAAATAAGGCCAAGATATACATCAAGCCCTGTCTTAAGCAAACACACATAAAAAACTTGTGATTCACGAGCCAACTGTATAGTGAACCAGTGTGTGTATGTATGCAAAATCTGATCACAGAAACTAGACTGCAATAGGAATGTGTTTGAACAAAGGGCTCTGTTGCGAGATATGTGATTACACTGTGTAAAGACAGTCACTGTGACAGGTTTAATAAAAAGCTAAATGGCCAATAATGAGGCAGGAGATATAGAGATAGTTCTAGAAGAAGAAAGGTGGAGTCGCATATGGAAGAATGTAGATTTAAAAATATGGGTTAATTTAAGTCATAAGAGCTAGTTAGAAACAAGCCTAAGCTAAGGCTGAGCTTTCATAATTAATAATAAGTCTCCGTGTCATTACTGGGGAACCGACAGTTCTGATGAGAAAGTTCAACTACAGGGCTCTTCCATGAAAGAGGAGTGGAAACTGAGAAGCAGCAACTCAAAAGGCCAGAGCAGCCAAAGCTCTACGGTGGAGGATTCTCACAGCTGAACAGTGTTAAGTGACCATATTATAAACCGCATTTCAGTTGATTTTAAGCTCCAAGGCAACATGATAGGTTCTTGTGTAAATTTCCTACAGGAAGGAAAAAACCTAGCAGGAAAACCAATATGCTATTTACCAGGCAGGCATTTCAAAGTATGTTAGTAAATTATCATCCCAATAAATTCATCAGTCATGTATTAATGCATGTATATGTGTGTGTGTGCACCTTACAATTCTTGTATATTGGCCAAAACAAGAGTTAGGAGCCCTGTTTTCTTTTGTTGTTGTTGTTGTTGTTGTTTTTAACAATGAATTTCATTGATTTAATTCAATTTCATCAATGAATTTTATAATGAATGTCCATGTTTGAGGAATCTTGAAGATCAGATTTTTCCTGACTAGTGTACAATTCCATTAAAGTAGCCACATCTTTTCACACTTTCATATATAGTATCCCGTGCTGCTCTGAGAGGTTGGTCTGGAAATCTAGCTTCAAGCAGCCCTTCAGCCCAAGCCTTGCACTTGGTAGGGACCACAACTGAGCCCAGTGTGAGCTTCTAACCAGTCTTTTTCTTTTTTTTTTTTTTTTTTTTTTTTTTTTTTTGCTTCTAACCATTCTTAAGGCTTGTTTCCTTTTGTAGTGCTGGAGACTGAACTCGGACATGCGAACGTGCTAAGTGACCACTGAGTTACGCTCCCACCCTATCTTCCAACTGAAAAAGGCATGCAGAGCCATATTTTTAAAAACTAAAAAACCCCTATTTCATCAGCTGAGCACCACGTTTCTTAGCAATAAGTTTCACTCTCCTTTGGGACAGGGTCTCCTGTAGCCCAGGATGGCACTGTACTTAATACTTAACAGTATTAAGTGACCAAATTATATGCCACATTTCTCTTGCTGATTCTAAGTTCCAATGCATGATGGTTTCTCATGTAAATTTCCTACAGGAAGAAAAAAAACTAGCAGGAAAACCAATATGCTATGTACTTGGTAGGTATTTCAAAGTATGTTAATAAATTATCAAGTTTTGCATGGAGTGCAAAATGACCTGAAACTCCTATTCCAGTCCCCAAGCTGAGCTTACAGGTGTGTATAACACCGGCTAGTTTTGCCCTTTTCAGAACTGCTTTCTCAGAGGAAGGATGGATTTCTGCACCCAGTTCCCATGTGTCTCCCTACAGTCTGATCTCATGCCAGTTCCTTTACCTCTGTGCCTCGGTGTCCTCATTTCAGTTAGGACTTCTTTTTTTTTTTTTAAGTGGAGTGGGTACAGAATCACATGGAAACTTCCTGAGAGTTGTGTGTGTGTGTGTGTGTGTGTGTGTGTGTGTGTGATTTATTAGAGTGGCTTACAGGCTGTGGTCCAGCTAGTCCAACAAATGGCCGTCTCTCAATGGAAAGTCTGAGAATCCAATAGTTGCTCAGTCCACGAGGATGGATGTCTCAGGTGGTCTTCAGTGTGCATCGTCGGGATTCCAAATAAGCAGGCTGCAATGCCAGTGAAGGAATGCCTCCACAGAAGGGTAGATGAACTTGCCAGTGAGAATGGGGGCAAGCAGGTGAAAAATAGAAGTGTCTTTCTTCTTCCTCGTCCTTTATGTAGGCTGCTATAAGAAGGTGTGGCCCAGATTTAGGGTGTTTTCCGACATCAAATAATCCAGTTAACTAAAAATCCCTCACAGGTGTGCCCAGTTGCTGGGTTTTCAGTTCATTCCAGATGTAGTCAAGTTGACAACCAAGAATGGCCATCACAGAGCCTTTGCTCTTCTTAAAGGAACACTGCGCACCAGTAAGACACGCCACTAACACTTGGGCTAGGTTTTACTGTATTTTAGAGCATTGCCCAGAGACTCTGGAGCTTGTTATTTTAATTAAAATCATCCTCAAAAGAACTGTTTCCTGGGGTTAAAAGGCTGGGTAGGCCAGCTGTTGCCGCGTCAGGCCAGTGGCTGGATGGTATTTTAAAATGGCATCACAGTGCTGCACAACTCGGCACACTTTGGTTAATGAGCAAAGACAGAGTAGACAAGGGTGAAAATGTGCAAGAAGCCGTAAGCGGATGGAGCAGCTGAGGAGGAGCAATTCTACTACGAACCCCATCGGAAAGAGGTTGTCAGCAAAGAGAGGAATGGGCGAAGAAGTGATCTCGGAGATCACTTGGTCTACAAGTGGATGCACTTGGTCTTGTGTTTTTATGAAGTTGGTTCCACTGAATCACAGTGTAAGAATTGTTTGCTCTGCAGATGTCTTAATAAATGTCTCGTAAAAGCATACAGTTTTCTAAAATGCTTTCATTATACTTTGTTCCACCCATCCACTGCCTAGCTTTTTCCATAAACCATATGTAGTACTTTTCAAAGTACCATGAGAGAGTGTTTTCATCCATTGGTACAATGCTTATTCACCTTTCCCTCTCCTCAAACAAGGTCTTGCTAAGTAGCTCAAGCTGGTCTTGAACTCCCGATGCTCCTGTATCAGCTTCTAGAGTGCTGGGATAACAAATGGGTGAGCGCACACAACAAACCTCAAGCATCTGTTGAGTCTGTGTTGGGAACCAGGCAATGCACTGAGCTTTACCAGGCCGAGCAGAACCAGACACGACTGCTGCTCTCAGGTGTTTGGCCTTTACCTGGCCAGCTGCCAATCAAATTAAAAAACCTAATTGGAAACTGCATTTGCAACACATCAGCCAATAAAGATAGGTGCTGCAAGAGGAATAATTTTATGTGTTTGTTTCTCTAATTAGGGGCATGTCTTTGAGCAAGGACTAGCCGAGCTAAGATCTTCAAAGGAAGATGAGTCAAGACATGAGGCAGTCCGGACAAAGAAAACAATGACAGAGATGCTGTGTCTCTTATCAGTACAGCCAATGACCTCCTCAAACAACAAAGTTACAATGTAAAAGCCTTACATTGTTTTTGCGTTCAACTTTGGAATGGAGCAACCCTTCATTCCATAAAATAAGCTGAGTGTGTCAGTGGGCTGTACAGAGGTAGCTGTGTAGCTAGAGAGGGTAAAACACAGAGTAGAAACGACGAGAGCGCACTGGTCATTTCAAAGCGACTTTCTGTCAAAGGTCGGGCAGAGAGACGGAACCAAAGGAAGTAACTGGTTTACACCAGATTACTTCATGTTATCATGTTATCATTTGAAGGACGAAAGGATGTGGGGATCAAAGCAGAGGGAACAGGACTGTCATGCCAAATGGCTAATTTGGGAAATTCCACTCCTCATTCTCCTGACTTCTCAGGCCAGGTAACAACCTAGTTTCAGTTTGGATATGTGGGACAAAAGCATGGGTGGCCATTTTGATTTTTTCTTTTTTTTTTTTTTCTCCAATCTGGGGTAAGGGGTGAGTCAGCACAATAGTTCAAGCCCAAAGCAATGGCTTCCTATATCCTCTATTTAATAATCTCCACAACAACAAATGTAGTGGTCAATTAGTCCTAATTTCATTGGACCCAGAACATTCGACACAATCATTCCTAACTCTTTCTTCATTTTGTTTCTAGGACAACCATTGAGGGTTTTCCCCTCTAAGCTGGCTGCTCCTTCAGAATCACACGTGCTGGTAACTTCAAAGTTTGAACTGTAGTGAGTGTGCCTCCTTTGTTGAAATCAGCAACCATTATCAAAACGTTATAACGAAACCTCAAACTGTATTTCCAGCCAAGTCTTCCTCATTTCTCTTCCACATCCCAAGGCAAGAGGCCAAGCTACCGACCTCTGCCCTCTCCCATACACAATGTGCACTTTTCCCTGACGGCAAGGGCAGTCCTTCCTTTTGCTTTACTGTTCTGTTTCCTGTGAAACAAGGTCTCAGCATGTCAGCCAGGCTGCCTTCAGACTCCTGCCTTCACTCCCCAGCGAAGGATGACACATGTACACCGCTTAGTGCAGCTTCAGAGGTCTTATTTGCAGTTAGTTCTGGAACCCAGCTCCCCCCACCCAGTCCTTCCACAGCTCCTCTGTCCTCCTCTGCCCTCCGTCTCTCCTTAGTGCTTCGACTGAAGAAAGCCCCACCCAGACGAGGATGATGCTAACTACTGGATGATCTTTAGACCCCACAACAGCTAGTGTCTTCAGTAATTCTTTATTACAGACACTACAAATAGTATCTGTTGTTTCATCAACTACCACAAAGCATATACATTAACTTGCAGAAAAGTATCTGGAAAGGCCTGAAAACAAAAGAAAAATAGAAAAAAACAAAACAAAACAAAACAAAAACACCACCCCAAAAAGGAAAAACATGGCCCCAGAGGGCCAATTGTGACGTTCTGGAGAAGAACAAAAGGTTCTTTTGTTTGTTTGTTTTTTGAGACAGGGTTTCTCTGTGTAGTTTTGGCGCCTGTCCTGGATCTCGCTCTGTAGACCAGGCTGGCCTTGAACTCGCAGAGATCCGCCTGGCTCTGCCTCCCGAGTGCTGGGATTAAAGGCCTGCGCCACCACTGGTGGGTGAACAAAAGGTTCTTACAGGAGCTAATATGAAGGTGGTTCAGAAATTAAGTCCATAGAAAACTCAGCCCTCCGATGCACTCTTCCTGCCCACTGTCTGTGTCCTCCCCTTCGTACAAAGCCCTTTGTACCTTAAGGCCCCTCAAACTCTGAGGCTAACAGGTCCCTCTGTCCTCTCAATACCACACGCCTTTAAATATGGGTGATCCCACCCTGCAAGCTCATCTCACAACAGTCCAGAGACGGCAGGCAACCAGCTTGTATGATCCAGCAACCATCCTCCTCAGACAGGAAAAGGAACCTTTTCCCACCACCAAGCACTCTTCATTCCTTCCCAGCTGGCTGCCATCATTTCACATGCGATGTATTCGACATCACTATTTACTGTTGCTTCTTAGAATACACGCTCCGTGACAGCAGGGGACACTGTGCTCAGTGACATCCTATTGCACAGAAGACACTCGACAGACACCAGCTGGCTGAAGCCTCAGTGCTGGTCTTCTGGTCTTTGTCTTCCTTGGGATGAAGACTCCCAAGACGGGGCTGAATGTTCCTCTAGCCACCACAATATTAAATAGTATTACAACTGTATATTTACACATTAGTTCTCTAACAAGATGAGGGTGTATCTTTTTTTTTTTTTTTTTTTACTGTTGACATATTCAAGGCCCGGTTAGTTTTTATTATGTTTTTTTGATTTATGTATGACTGTACAGTTTGTATGTATGCATGCCTGTGCACCTCGTGTATGACTGGTGTCTGCCGAGGTCAGAAGGCATCAGGTCCTCTGGAGTTGGAGTTATGGATGGTTGTGAGATGCCCAGTGAGGGCTGAGAATCGAACCCAGGTCCTCTGTAAGAACAAGTGTTAACTGTTGAGCCATCTCTCTAGTCCCTGGTTAATATTTTATGACTAAATTTACTCTGCAAAGCAAAGGATAAAAATCTAATTCGATTACCAGATTAATAAAAAAAAAACCTTCCAAACGTGCGTTTTCTCAAGGATAATGACTTCAAAACATCTTTGGAGAAACAACTGAATCATTTGAAGATAATAAATTTGGGAGGTGTTTATAGGCTTCTTTTCATACAGAACTTTTCAAAGCTTGTTAGATTCAAACCTAAGAATGCTGGAAGTTCTTTTCAGTCTCACACGAAACGGATTGCTGAGCTCTCCTTCGGATTCTATTTGACCGAGGAAACAGAGCACAAAACAGATCTGTATAGAGCAAAGGTGCCTTGCATCTCACGGGGATTCCTAATCCACCCAGCACTGATTCACATAGCAAAGGTGCCTTGCACCTCACGGGGATTCCTAATCCACCCAGCACTGATTCACATGACAGAGGCCAGAGGGAGCAGCAGCGTGGAGCCTTTCCCAGTTTTGCCTGGCTTTAGGCTCCTCCTCGATCTTTCAGACCGTGATAGCCAAATCCTTGCCTTAGTCACCCACCAAAATGTGTTGGGCACCCTGCACCTCTCTCCCCGCAAGCCACTGTGGAAAGAAAGACCCTGGACTCAAAGGCAGCAATCCCAGATGGATGGCTTCGGCTCCAAAACTTCAGAGGAAGCAGAGGAAGGAAAAACACTTTCAATGAACAAGTCACAGCCAAGCCTAACCAAGCTTACCGGATGGACGTTCCCAGTTAACCCTGGCCTCCAGAACCGTTGGTTCGCCCACAACGACCAGAAGTGTTGCGGTGGCATCTGGGAGTTGTAGTTTCTGTCGCAAACAGACGGCGTCGGTAGCACGACAACTACATTTCCCAAGAGCCAACGCAAAGACGTCCTGCCTACTGAATGTGGGGTCTGGCAGTCACAATTTTTTTTTAGGTTAATCTTCAACTATATCCCATTCTGTTAGCGGGCCCTTTTGTTTGTTGTGTTTTTTTCTCGTGCGCTAAATACCTCGGGACATTTGTACTCCTTACTCTTCCTTCCCCTTCTTCACGCCAGCGCCACCAAACGTCAGGAACGGAAATCGCCGCTGAGGGCGCATGCGCCCCGCCCGGCCTCGCGCACGCGCAGCCGCCGGCCTGGGCTGGCGGCGCGCGGTGGACTCGGGGTCCGGAGGTGCTCTGCCGGAGGGCGGGGCCGCTCCCAATGGCTGCCTCGGCGGGTCGCGTGTGCCTGGGCGGAGAGGCAGGCATGGGGCCGGGGCGGCTCCCGGAGGTCCCGGGCGGGGACAGGGGAGGGGCTGGGGGTGAGGACCCCGTCTCCCCTCCCTGCTCCCGCCCTCTGGGCCGAGCCCCACCGAAGGGGCTGGGCGAAGGGGCGGGCTCTGTGCCTCGGGCCCTGGGCTGGAGCCGCGCGGCCGGGTGCTCCGGGACGGCTGGGTCGCGGGGTGCCCTCCGGCGTGGCGGCGGGGGCCGGGGACAGAGGGGTAGGAGAAGCAGCGGTGGATCCCGGGCGACAGGAGGCGGCAAGGTCGGGGACGCTGCCCTCCGTCGCCGCTGACACAGTGACTGGTGGACACTGAGGTCCCCGGAGCGGCGGAGCCTCGGGGCCCGGCAGCCGGGGGTGAGGGTCTGCTTCCAAGCCCGCCGGCGCCCGCCCGCTGCCCCGCCGAGGCGCTAGGAGGAGCCGAGGGGGGCGGAGACTGGTGTCGGAGGAGGGGCGGGGTGGGGACGCGCTGGAGAACCGGCCGCTGCACAGACAAAAAAGCCCCGAATGGCTGGAGAGCCTTCTACTGTTACCAGCCTGGTGGGGCCAAGCACGGATTTGACAGCTCCACAGCGTGAGGATATCCGCTGACCCTGCGACCCAGAGAACACTTCCCCGAGACTCCCTGTCCAACTAGTCGGCTCTGTAAGGTTGCAACTTTCCAACTTCGTTTTTTTTTTTTTCAATCTCTGTCCAGAAGACTGCCCCTCCGTGTAGGAGAGGGTGCAAGGGCGATCCGCCTTGTGGATCGATTTGAGAGCATCAACTTAAAAGGCACGTGTGGTTCCCAATGCCACCCAGACGCTTGTTTTCCTGACGACTGGATTTCTCTGACTTTATTCTTGACTGCTTTGGGGGAATGCTGAAAGGCAACTGAAGCCTGCAGAAGAGAAGCTCCCGATTGTCATGGCTGAAGGAGAGAATGAAGTGAGATGGGATGGACTGTGCAGCAGAGATTCGACTATTAGAGAGACAGCGCTGGAAAACATTAGGCAGATCGTTTTGAGGAAAACCGAATACCTTCGTTCAGTCAAAGAGCCGCTTTATCGACCTTCAGACGGCCTTTCGAATGCCGTTTCTTCGGATGGGATGAATAAGCTTCTTGCTCATCTGCTTATGCTTTCTAAGAGGTGTCCCTTTAAAGACGTGAGAGAGAGAAGTGGGTTCATTCTGAAGAGCGTCGAGGTAAGAGCATTATTAGAATAACTAGACAGTGAAATTGGACTTGCAGTTATTCACATCGCTTTTGCTTCCAACGGGTAATGGGTTATTGTGTGAGCTCTTATATGACTTCACTAGGCATTAGAGGGTTCGGCAGAGCACTGAATGTTGGGCCCCAATTGGGCAGTGTAAACTAAAAACGGTTTTCAAAAGGAGATAAACAAGCGTTGTTTTTATGGCGTTTTCGGCAGAAATGGCATTGCTGGTGGAAAATAGTATCTATGAAAGGTATAATTATAAGTCAAGTCTTTGTATTTCTTTTTGTTGCCGAGTGTAGCGAGTGTATTTTCACATTGTTACAGTGTTCTGTGTGGGAAGTTTCTCATTGAAAGCCTGGAAAGGGAGAAATGGATACTAAATGTTTCCTATTTGTTCAAGGTAGTTGGCAGATGGCGGAATAATTTTCTCTGGCTCTTCACAACAAAGGCAGGATTTCATTTTCTAAATGCATCCTAAAGCAGAACTAGAAAATAATAATAAGAACCAGCCTAAGTCATAAAGAAGTTAACATGTTCAGGTTGAAAAGTTGGACCCAAAGTTAGGTGTGTAGTAGCTTGTGCTCAGTACTCTCAGGAGGTTGAGGCAGAAATAATAGTGCCAGGAGTTCAAGACCAGCCTGGCTGTGTAATGAGTACCAGTTCAGCACATGGCTACGTTGCAAGACCCTGCCTGAAAAAGGAAAAAAAAACCAAAAGGTTGGACCCAGGTAAGGCATTTGATAGAAACAATTGCTGTTCAGTTGGTTTCTGGTCCCCTAAATTGTTTCTTTTGTCTTTTCCCATGCAAACCTACTTAAATTGTAAGTGCAGTTAAGGTTTCAAGTACTATCGTTTCCTGCCATTTTTCTCTCCTGTCACCTTATCCTGTTTTATTAGAAGGTGTGTTAGAATTTGAAGGAACAGGAGAAACTTTTATAGATATGAAGAATGCTCAGTGATTGTGGATTAGAATATGACAGTTTTCTGTAGTGGCTTGAATTTAAATAAAGCAAAAGAAAAACAATCATATTGATAAAATGATGATCTTAAGAATCTAAGATCTTGAAATAGTCTTTACATTTTACCAGCAAGGAATTCATTTTCAATGTATGTACATTCCATCCCTCAGGCATAAGAAGCTGCTTCTCTTAGACCTCTGGATAGCCCCTATAGTTATGTTTTAATAATGGAGTCATTATTGTGCACACCAAATACTGTTATGCACTGTATGGAACTACATGACCCATTAGTCTTTAAGTTTTCATCTAGTATTTAGGGTTTTTGCCCTCCCCCTTGTTATGGACTGTATGGAACTACATGACCCATTAGTTTTTAAGTTTTCATCTAGTATTTAGGGGTTTTGCCCCTTCTTGTTAGTCTACTTCACTTTGGTGTCTTTTTGGCCTTTCATCTTGCTGCTTATTGATACTGGAGTGGGAAACTAGGTAATGAACTTGGTTAAGAGTTATGTTGAAAATAAAAGTCCTCAGGCTCTGGGGAGTACTGTGTCAAAGAGCTGCAGCATAAGTGGTAAGTAAATGCTCTAGAGTCAGACCTAGGCTCAGATGCTTCCTTGTTAATGTGCTGCCATAACCTTGGGCAAGTTCCTTGACTTTCCTTGTGTTCGATTTTCACATCTATAAAATCAGGACGAGAACACAGCGTGTGGGGGTGGAATGGCGTGCAGAGTGCTTCAGATCCAGGGAATGCACCTCTTCCCCTTTCAAAAGTGCAATATATGGACTGTATAAAATATTTTTCGAGCCTAATTTGTTCTGCAAAAGGATTCAGTGTTCTGTACTCTAGTGGCTTCTTACAGACTTACATTTCTTTCTCTGTTTTACATCTATTATACTTTATTGCTGCCATTATTATAAGAAGACTTGATTTATATTGTTCTGTAATCTCATGTTGAAATGAATGTCTTCACCAGAAGAGCTCCAAGTTCTCAAGAGTATTGGCTGGGACCTGGAAGCTACGAAATAAATATCCAATAGATAAATAAATGTATTTGCCTTCTTTCTGTCTCACATCAGTTTGCATAGATGAAATTTCCATTTTATGGAGCATTCATTCATGCATGCATTTGAGCAAGAAATAGTGAATGCCATGGTAAGGTCTAAAGACTAGTGATAACAGTTTGCATATTCTGCTGAAGGGAGACAGGTCATAAAAAAGTAAATGAACATTTCATTTTATGTAGTAAGTAGAGAGTTCCTCAAAGACAGATTTAGTATTCATTCATTCATTCATTCATTCATTCTTCATTCATTTTGAGACGGCTTCCTGCCTCAGTCTGCCAGGTGCTAGTATTATGGACATACACCAGTGCACTTTTCTTGTGAATAATTATCCATACAGTGGGATTATTGTAGGGATCCAGACCTAGAAAATAGTTTCTATGAAGGCCTCGTGGCAAGAGCAAGTAACTGAGTTCTAAGACTTGAATGTGATTCAGGATGGTTGAAGTTCACATTTTGAGCGGAGTGTGAAATTTAAGAGCAAATGCTCTGAAGTTAGATAGACATAGCTTCAATACTTATTAATAATATTAATTATCTGTCCAACTATGAATAAGTTCCATACTGCTGTTCGACTCAGTTTCCTTATCTGCAAAATGGGGATGATGCTAATAGTTCTTTGTTCACAGTGCTGCTGTAAGAATACAATGAAATAATGCCTGCAAAGCATGGCACAGTGCTAGCTCATAAGAAGGATGATGTAACGGTAGAGATTTTTATTGTTACCAGGCAGGATCTAGATCTCAGGAGAATTGTAGGCACTTGTAAGGAATGTAGACATCATCCCAGAACAATGGGAAGCCACTGCGGCTTTGAAGAAGATGGTAACATGATTGATAATGTTACAAGGAACGTTCCAGAAGCAAGATGGAGAATGTGTTTGCAGGCTCAGGAGGGCATGTGTCATGTCAGTTGCAAGGCTGTTCTGTGGGAAAAAACAATAGTAGACTGGGGTGTGGTAGGAGAGGAAAAAGGCACATGCATTTGAATGCTAGTGAGGAGTTAGAATCCACAGGACATGGTATTTAAAGAGTTCAGGAAATGAAGAAAATAAAAGCAAAATCTGTGATTTGGATTACTTAGTGCATAATGTAATCGTTCCTGAGACACAAGACTAGCCAGGTCCATTTAGGAGAAGAGTTAGTTCTTTTTCATACATGCTGAGTGAGGGTTTCTGAGCTGTTTCTGAGGCATCCACAGGAAGCTGCTCCTCACTGGATTTGTGTCTCCCCATTGCGGTTCTCTCCCGCTTCTCCAGACTTAACCCCCCCTTGAGCTTTCTGCCCACCTACATAGCCGCGGAGGCCTTCATCTGCCCTGCAGAGCTGACCGCATCACTTCCCTGTCTACAGCCCGTTATGGTAGAGCGTGGCCTTAACATGGCCCCTCACTGCCCACCTCATTGTTCACAGTCTGGTGTCAGTCTCACGTGGGAATTGAGTAGTCGTTTGAATTAGCGCTCCATGGTGCGCACGCAGCCAAAGCGGAGTTGCATATAAGATTCCTGAAGCTGCTCCCACAGGCCTTTAACTACTTCGATCACCTCAGAGGACTGGTCAGCAGGGGAGGGCAATGGATTCGATTCCAAATGACCACTAAACCTGTAAAAAATGAGCACATTGGTAGACATCTTTTTATACACCTCTTCTCAATTTGTTGATTTCATATCAACATATATTAAAATCCATTCAACATATCTTCAAGAGTTACTGTGTACCAAGCACTGTACTTGGAATTGGAGGAACAGGGAAATGTTTCCCCTGCTTCTCCCCAGGTCCCCTTTCTCATTTTTGCTGAATTTAAAAGAAATCCCATTACACCTCTTAATACTCAATTCTCCAAACAAAGGACCAGAAGAATTAACTCAGGCCCACTTATTGTACAAGTCACTACTGAAGTAGTCTTGATGCCTATAAATAAAATTAAGGTAAAAGATGTAAGTGCATATATGATCAAATGGTTATAAAAAGAGAAAAAAATGCATAAACTTGCTAGTAATTAGCACTGGAAATAATTTGGCTTAAGGGGTAGATTTGGACTAAGTCATTGAACACTTTGTTAAGTGAGGTGGGGAGGGTTTCCGTCATGAACCGTGAAGCATTGCCTGTGATGCGCTTTGATGGTGACAGAGCACCTCTTGTATCTAACTGGGTAGCATATAGCAGACGTATGTTTAGTGCACGCACACACAGTTCCAGAACAGTTTAATTTTGACGAACTGAGACACATTGTCATTCCTGCTTTCCACCTGCAGTCACGACCTTCCTATGTGTCTGTCGCAGAGAAGAAAGGCTTTTCCCCTGGAGACTTGGCCACAGACTTGTCCTCAGTTTCCCTCGTCCAGAGTGGGCCACAAGTGCCTTTCTCAGCCAGTCATTGGCGGGGAAGTTGGGCATTTTTACTTTTAGTTTGTATTAATAAGCATTCAGGCCTTAAGGACCAGGAGGCACCCTCCTAACACTTGACAACACTGTGAGAAGGAGGGAGGTGGAAGACTGTCGTGTCCACTTAGAGGTGCCCTTTCATTTGCTGCACTTGTACAGAACTGGCTAGTAAATCATTTGGTCTATTTATAACTTGGATTTTATTAATTAGAAGTATATTTCATTCACTTATTATGAGGGCTATAAAATATCATAACTTATAGCAGAGTAGGAACATTCTAGAAGCAGATTTGGTCTTTTGTTTTGTTGTTACAGTGTTTCTGTGTGTGACCCTGGCTGTCCTGGAACTCGCTCTGTAGACCAGATTGGCCTTGAACTCAGAGATCGGCCTGCCTCTGTGTCCTGAGTGCTGAGCTTAAAAGCATTCACCATCAGCCTTTCTTATCTTTTAGACACTAAGATCCAGTCTCTTTTCCCCAGAAGGCTTCGTGGTTGACTTCTTTATTCATTGCTTTTTTTCATTCCTATCCTTGACTACTTTCTATCCTTGTGAGGAAAATACTATTTACTGTCAAGCTTCTGAGTGCTTTTTGGGTAGAGCCTCATGGATTCCTCCCCCTTAATGAACCTCATGGGTCGCTCCCCCTCAGTGGTTTGAGGCCAAATAGAGGCAACAAAAAACTTGGTCTTGCTATGAATCCCAGGATGTCCTTGAACTTTTGGAGATCAGGCTCTTGAGTACTGGAATGCTGGAATGAAAGGTGTGTGCCACCATGCCCAACTAGAAAGAACAAACTCTCTGCCTCCCTCCCTCCCTCCCTCCCTCCCTCCCTCCCTCCCTTCCTCCCTCCCTCCCTCCCTTCCTCCCTCCCTCCCTTCCTCTCTCCCTCCCTCCCTCTCTCCCTCCCTCCCTCTCTCCCTCCCTCCCTCTCTCCCTCCCTCCCTCTCTCCCTCCCTTCCTCTCTCCCTCCCTCCCTCCCTCCCTCCCTTCCTCTCTCCCTCCCTTCCTCTTCTGGTTCTGTTGATGGAATCAGATGTGTAGGGCCATGCACATGCTGTACCAGTGAGCTGCCCTCAGCCCCCAATCTTCTCTTTTCTTCCTGCTTACGGGACGAATTCCGTCTATTTATCTACCCTCATTATCTGCCATTGTGACCTCTTTACAAAATATAAATGCACCCTGACCTCATCCTTTGTTGTGTGTCTCCAGAAAGGTTGAAATGAAAGGCATGCATTTTTTAAAAAGTTCTCAAATTTCATATTTTATTCTTGTCACAGTGCTTCAAATGGCCTCTACCATGAAAAAAATGTTTCAAAATGGTATTATAACACATTTATTTTGTTTATAAATGGAATGTGCTGTTTTGTACAAAGATGAGATGTTAAACAGTTGAGTGTTAAATTTCAGTTTAAGGTCACAGGTTATTCATGACATCATGGAAGTTTCTTTGAAACAGTAGTTTGGCTTAATTAGAATTTTTTTCTCATCACCAACACTTTTGACCTAATATGCTGGTATGTACAGATGGTTCATGATGCAAAGAATTATAAAATAACTATGCCATACTCTTTATTTTAGCATACATTTACTTTCCTTTTGATAGGCAATGAGAAATTTGCAAATCTTTTTACCACTTGAATAGGTTATAAATTAATAATTAACATGACTAATTAAAGATTTCTTGAAACCTTTTCTCTGGTAGAATCTTGAATGTAATAAAGAATTGTTAATTGCCTAAAACTTTGACAAGATGGGCACTATTTAGTATTATGTATAATTTAAAAGAATTTTTGTATTTAAAAGCAGGCAGTATTTATGTTGTAGAAATTAGCAGGATTGGAAGGACCCATAGACATGGGGGGTCTTCGAATCTGTGAAAGGTCCGAGTCTAGACTGGGGGGGGGGGGAGACAGTTAAAATGCATTGAAGGGGAGAGTGCTACTGGGAGGCCATCCCCAGCAAGCGACCTCTGCCACCGATCTTAATCCAGTCCCTATCAGGCTTTTTTCATCTCCCCCCCCCCCCCCACACACACACACTGTGGTAAATGGATTTTTTATAGGGGTCAATGGAAAATGGGATTTATTTTGACCCAGGCTTTGTAACTCTTATTTGTTACATGAAGTGAAAAAGACTTTAAGTGACCTTGAAGAAATACTGAGTGCCCCAGTTAACTGGCATCGTGAGCTCAGGACATCAGATTGGGAGGGCTTTTCAGAATATTTGGTGATTACATTCTAAGGGCGGCAGGAGACTTGAAATATAAATCTGTATTTCATGCTTGTTTTTCTGTTTTACTGTTGGTTACTGTATGCAGCCTTGCCCCGTCAACGAACATACGCTTACCTGTACAGTACTACATGAGAGAGAAGGGCTGCAGGAGAGATCTGTCCAGTGCACATACGCTTACCTGTACAGTAATGCAGAGAGAAGGGCTGCAGGAGAGATCTGTCCAGTGCACATACACTTACTGTACAGTAATGCAGAGAGAAGGGCTGCAGGAGAGATCTGTCCAGTGCACATACACTTACCTGTACAGTAATGCAGAGAGAAGGGCTGCAGGAGAGATCTGTCCAGTGCACATACGCTTACCTGTACAGTAATGCAGAGAGAAGGGCTGCAGGAGAGATCTGTCCAGTGCACATACGCTTACCTGTACAGTAATGCAGAGAGAAGGGCTGCAGGAGAGATCTGTCCAGTGCACATACACTTACCTGTACAGTAATGCAGAGAGAAGGGCTGCAGGAGAGATCTGTCCAGTGCACATACGCTTACCTGTACAGTAATGCAGAGAGAAGGGCTGCAGGAGAGATCTGTCCAGTGCACATACGCTTACCTGTACAGTAATGCAGAGAGAAGGGCTGCAGGAGAGATCTGTCCAGTGCACATACACTTACCTGTACAGTAATGCAGAGAGAAGGGCTGCAGGAGAGATCTGTCCAGTGCACATACGCTTACCTGTACAGTAATGCAGAGAGAAGGGCTGCAGGAGAGATCTGTCCAGTGCACATACGCTTACCTGTACAGTAATGCAGAGAGAAGGGCTGCAGGAGAGATCTGTCCAGTGCACATACGCTTACCTGTACAGTAATGTAGAGAGAAGGGCTGCAGGAGAGATCTGTCCAGTGCACATACGCTTACCTGTACAGTAATGCAGAGAGAAGGGCTGCAGGAGAGATCTGTCCAGTGCACATACACTTACCTGTACAGTAATGCAGAGAGAAGGGCTGCAGGAGAGATCTGTCCAGTGCACATACACTTACCTGTACAGTAATGCAGAGAGAAGGGCTGCAGGAGAGATCTGTTCAGTGCACATACACTTACTGTACAGTAATGCAGAGAGAAGGGCTGCAGGAGAGATCTGTCCAGTGCACATACACTTACCTGTACAGTAATGTGCAGAGAGAAGGGCTGCAGGAGAGATCTGTCCAGTGCACATACGCTTACCTGTACAGTAATGTAGAGAGAAGGACTGCAGGAGAGATCTGTCCAGTGCACATACACTTACCTGTACAGTAATGCAGAGAGAAGGGCTGCAGGAGAGATCTGTCCAGTGCACATACACTTACCTGTACAGTAATGCAGAGAGAAGGGCTGCAGGAGAGATCTGTCCAGTGCACATACACTTACCTGTACAGTAATGCAGAGAGAAGGGCTGCAGGAGAGATCTGTCCAGTGCACATACACTTACCTGTACAGTAATGCAGAGAGAAGGACTGCAGGAGAGATCTGTCCTGTGCACATACACTTACCTGTACAGTAATGCAGAGAGAAGGGCTGCAGGAGAGATCTGTCCAGTGCACATACACTTACCTGTACAGTAATGCAGAGAGAAGGGCTGCAGGAGAGATCTGTCCAGTGCACATACGCTTACCTGTACAGTAATGCAGAGAGAAGGGCTGCAGGAGAGATCTGTCCAGTGCACATACGCTTACCTGTACAGTAATGCAGAGAGAAGGGCTGCAGGAAAGATCTGTCTTACACGCTTGTTTTTTTTTAAAAATCTTTTCACTGGAAGCATTTTGGGACTTTCTGTAGAATGACTATGGGATCATTTATTAGACTTTTCCTGTTGACTTTTGTTGTTGTTAAACTTCTCTGTATCACTTACTTTGTGGTATGCTTTCAAATGTGAGTTTATAGGAGTGGAAAATCATGAGAAATTTAATAGCAGAAGAATTTACCCATCCTCTTATGTTGTAACTTTTTTCGTGACTATTTAAAAATCTTACACTCTTGGAACTGAAGTTATGGTGGTCAACCATCCTGTGGGTTCTGGGAACAAAACATGGGTCCTCTACAAGAGCTCTTAACCACTGAGCCATCCCTCCAGCCCCATAAATTTTAGTCTTATTTTTAAGTTAAGCTAAGGAAGGTCTTTCTAAAATTATAAATTATTAAAATTTCTTTAAGACAGGTTCTTAGCCACCTTTCTCCTGGAATCCGCCTCAGGGCCTTGACGATGCTAGACAGGTGCTCTACCACTGGCTCACATCCTCTTCATGAGCTTTCCAGCCACGCTAAAGCGAAACAAAGTTTGCTTACTTTATAATGCTTTAAACTTTCTTGTACATTTATTTCCCTGTTGTGGGGGTGGTGCCATGCTTGTCCATGGAGATCACAGGACAGCTTGTGTGAATTGGTTCCTCCTTGTGGGTTCTGGACATCACACTAAGCTTGTCAGGTTGGGTGGCAAGATGCCTTTACCTACTGAGCCATCCAGCTGGCCTGACTTTATTTGTTGATTATCATATGTTAATTATACGTCACAATGGGTTTATTTTCATGCATAGACATAATATATTTCAATCATGTTCACCCCCTACCATCTCTTGTCCTCCTCCTCTCCTACTAATCCCCTTGCTGTTCTATCCGGCCCGTTCCTGTCATGGTGGTGTCTGTGTGACTTACTGATTGTCACTAGGCTGGGAAACAAAAGTTTATGATGTAAATTTTATGACATATACCCCAGTCAACTTTAAATATATACAATAATAAATATAAATTTTTAGTGAGCAGTATTTATTTAGTATTTTCACTTAAAAACTGTTTAAACTGACAAGCTGATAAATATTTATCCTTTAAAAATCATTAACCATGTGGCTCTGCTAAGTTTTAATTCTGTGTGTAAACTCAATAGTCTATTAGGATTTTAGTTTACAGAAGTGCACATTTACTATGCCAGTAGCTTGGCATTTGACAGGCGTTGCACACTTGTCTTTTAATTTTGCATGATTTCATTTTCCAGCACATTGGCAGGTGTTCGCTGTCTATAATTATAACTGAGTAATTTTTCAAATGCTATTCATAGCCTAAACACAGTGAAAAATTCTTCCGATCATGTGATAAAGACCAAGCCTTCCAAAATAGTAGTAGAGTGATGTTTTCAGTGGTACTGAAGGGTATATTTAAGAGAAGCCTTTTAGAACTCAGAAGTAATTTAAAAGATAGGGAGATAAGTTGTCACAGAATAAAATTTCTCAGTCATCAGTTCTCAGGGTTTTGATAGTGATTACACATCAAGTTAAAATATTTTTTTATCTAATAAGATAGATGCATCAACTGTTACATTATAAAATTTAACATATCTTTTGTTAAAAGGTTTAAGTATGAAAAAATAATTGAAATTTTATTGAGACAGTGTAGATTTTACCATTGAACCTGTTGAAATATTTTATCTTAATTCATTCAAAATTTATTGTGTGTCTAATATATACCAATCACTATGTTTGCAGGTTTTGAGTTTTGTTTTTTTGAGACAGGGTTTCACAATGTAGCTTTTAGACTTAACTGGCCTGGAACTTGCTGTGTAGACCAGGTTTGCCTCAAACTCCCGTAGATCCTCATGCCTTTGCCTCCAGAACGAGAGTGCTGTTTATGTGTTTTTTGATGTAGGAAAGAAAAAGCATAGGTTTTGTCCTTTAAAAATTGGGCCTCTACTTCAAACAAACAAAAACAAAAATACAACCTCGTATTCTTCTTATTCCTGGGTTATTCTAATTTCTAGGTATCATCCTAAATATCCATAGTTTGACTTTGAGTCTCGAAGGTTAAATAATTGTTTCAGAATGGTTTAAAAGTCATGCCATGTGCTTACCAGTTAGCCTCTGTAGCCTCAGTTTCTTCGTCTTAAGAATTGACATTTTATTATTTACCTTGTGATGTGATTAGAAAATGTAAAGGCAAAGGCACTGAGCACATGGAATCCTGCACCATGCTGTGGTGGCTGCAGAAGCAGGTTGGGGCCAGAGTTAGTGAGGTGAGTGCAGGAACTCAGGAGACTCAGGGTGCTGACAGTAAGCGACAGAGTTGAGTGCTCACCCTAAACGACATTTATAACCCCTGTAAAGGCTCCCAGAGCATTGTGGGGAAGGTGGAGAAAGATGAAAGAGCTGGAAGATAAGGGGAGCCCTTGTGAGGCACTGTCGTATTTTTAAATTAATTTATTTATTTTACATCCTGGCCTCAGTTTCCCCTCCCTCCTCTCCTCCCAGTCCCTCCCCTCCACCCCTGTTCCCAGGTCCTATGCACTCCTCCATTTCTGTTCAGGAAAGGCAGGCCTCCCATGAACATCAACAAAACATGGCATATCAAGTTGCAGTAAGACTAAGCATCTCCCCATGTATTAAGGCTGGGCAAGGCGACCCAGTATGAGAGGTAAGATCCCAAAAGCTGGCAACAGAGTCAGAAACAGCCCCCATTCCCACTGTTAGGAGTCCCACAAGAAGACTAAGCTACAACTGTAACATGTATGCAGATGCCTAGGTCAGTCCCCTGCAGGCTTCCTGGTTGTCTGGAGGCGCCATCTTCTGGCTGTGACATAGCCATTGAATCATCTACAAACCTGGGTTATACGCACTGAGCTTGCGCAAAGCCTGCCTGTCGACAACCAGCCACTACTATGGCAGAAACCGTGGAACATTAGTCTCCCTGCTGAATTTTTAGCTATAGGTGGATTCCAGAAGAGAGGAGTTAAGAATAAATGCTTGGAGCTTCTGCTTATCCCCAGAACTAGGATGAAGATGATGATGATGATGATGATGATGATGATGTCGATGCTGATGCCCATGAACTTACATGCTGGTGTGGAGAATTCGATGGAAATGGAGGCATGTAGAAGAGGGTCTGGCTCACAATAGTGCTCCGAATAGGGTGAGGTGGTTAACTTAACCCGTCCTCTACCTGATGAGTCAAAGTCCACAGCACGGCTTTAGGAGTGGACGGCTCAGTTGTTATGTAATGATTTCCATGGATCCCCGGGATGTGCATGTGTCAGCACTCCTGGGCCTTTGGAACATGCAATTCTATGCTCATGCATCACCTGCCTAAGGCTAATGCTCTGTTGTCATGGTTGTTCTGGCTCTGGATAAGCATTAGACTTTGCCCAGAGTTGATAGCAAATCCTGGAGTAGCATCCACACCTCACTGTATTCAGTATCACTCTGGGAGGCTATCCTGGCACTAGCCGTAGGGGTGGTAGGCAGCTGAATGTATCATCCAGGTGATCAAGTGCTCATTGAGAAATGTGTAGCCAAAGCCCATGCTTCTAGGCCTGGGGACAGCATTAGAGGATCACTGTCAAGACCATAGGCTGTAGAGTTAGCCACATCTTGATCCAAGTCCTGTGTCTAAGTTTCTTAAACCTCTGCTCACAGTGGCGAGGCCTGTGTAGTGCTGAAATGAGGGTTAGCTCTTAGCAGTCTGTTTGAACCCCAGCAGTCTGTTCTGGGAAAGGCCTTGGGAAGTTATCCCTCTGACACAGTATGCCCTTAGTTCCCCTAAGTCCCCAGGAAACTGAAAGGATTTTTTTGTTCTTTTGTTTTGTTTTGCTTTTTACCTACTTTGCAGGTTCTCTGCCTAGGGGAAGTAGCATTTTTAGAAACCAAAATTAAGGATTATACAAATACTGTTTTAATTCCCTGGAAACTGGATCCCGCTCAGATCATGTTATCTGTTAATTTCACTCTAAACATTTTGCTTTGCGTTATGTCTTCAGGGGCACAGAGTATAGGAAAGCAGGTGACAGTTTACATGCCAGCTCATGAGTGAGCAGATGAATCCTCCTGCCTGGTACTTAAAGACAGTTAGTTGTCTGCTACAGATGCTAGATGCTGTGCACTTCCTGCATCTGCTGAGGACAGCAAGCCTGCCCATGGTGTCCCCACTCTGCATACTCCAGTGAGAATCCCCCAGGTAGCTCTTTGCCTCTTGCTATACAGTTGGCTCAGCCCAGAAAGATTGACATCATTTAGAACAAAGCATCTAAGCAAAGATTACATTGTCATTTTGTTCCTCCAAAAGAGGGGAAGGGGTTGAAGAGGTTTTGTCCCCACCTTCTCTCAGTGTGTGGCTTTTCTGAGCTCCTGTGCCCATCCTCTGTCATTCTCACAGATCAGCTGAATGGGAACGAAGCAGAGATTACATTTGGTTCTCTCCTGGTCACTTCATTTGTGCGTGGAGTTGGACCGAGATACTTTAAATCATTTTCCACAATATGTATATTTTTTGAGTAGAGGAAAAAAATGGTCATTCTGAATGCCAAGCTGGTTTTTAGTCCTTTTCACTTAGTTAACGAGTCATGAATCAGTCTTTACAATATCATATGGTTATAGGTATTATCATCTTTTTTTTTTTTTTTTTTTTTTTTTTTTTTTTGGTTTTTTGAGACAACGTTTCTCTGTGTAGCTTTGCGCCTTTCCTGGAACTCACTTGGTAGCCCAAGCTGGCCTCGAACTCACAGAGATCCACCTGCCTCTGCCTCCCGAGTGCTGGGATTAAAGGCGTGCGCCACCACCGCCCGGCATTATCATCATTTTATACGTTAAAAATAACTTGGCCAAGACATCATAGCTAATTAAGGAGGAGCTATGTTTCAAAGTAGGCCATGAGACTCTTCACCATTATACAACGTGATCTGAATAAAGATTTAATAAAATATTAGCCATCAGTATATATTACTAAATTATTTTGCCTTAAAAGTATAATTAAATTGTTACTTAATCCCTGACCCATCTTGCAATTGCATTTGAACCCTGGTGATCTTCCTGTTTTACTGTGGTATCTAACTTTCATGACATTGTTGTTATACATTTCTGCTGACTGCCTGGAGTCTGCGAGGCGGGAACTGTGGCACACAGAAGGCTTAGCTTTACCTTAGAGAGGCTCAGTCAGCTGCCGGCTTTACCGCGCCGCCTGAAAGGAGATGTGGTATATTTCCATGAGTAATCGGCCCAAGATTACTCTGAGTGTTAAAAGAGCACTCTCCTAGGTAGTTGGTGGTTGCCATGACAGTGCTGGCAGTGTGAGTGTTGTAGTAACTCCTTGCAGTGATCTTATTTTAGACCCTAGTGTTCCGAAGTGCTGGAAGTCCCCTGCCCGCCCCACACGCACCTCCAGTGGAAAAGTACTGACTTAGACAAATAGTGCAGGAGTGTGGAGCGGTCTTCCTGTGCAGCGTGACCGTTTGAAATCCACCAAAATAGGGTGGTGCATTGCAAGGCCGACAGCGGGTTGTTTACTGCACAAGGAAAGGACCTCAGTTGTCTTGTGAGAAGTCAAGCTCGACTGTGTAACCCCCCTGAGCTCGTATAGAGACGTTTGCTGGTCTCCCAAGCACACTCGAAAGTCATTCGATTCTTTGTTCTAGTTATTAGAGAAAGGTTGTCATTAGAACCACGAAGGGTTGTGTTTAAGCAGTAGAAAAAAGTATCCCTTTTTGTGTGTGTTTTCCATATTCAGCATTTACCTGCTTAAACTGTTACATTTCATCGTACTAATTTCTTACATTGTAAACTGACTAAATTATACAGTGACTTTAAGAACTTAACTTGATTGAGTGTCTGAACTAACATTCAGAATTTTTTTTCTGAGACAGTCTCATGTACTCTCTCCCATCCCCATCCCAAATTCCCTGTGTTCCTGGGGATGGCCCTAAATTCTTGATCCTCCTCCTGCCTCTGCCTCTGAGTTCTGATATTATACACCAGTACCACTATGCCCAGCCTAATGCAATTATTGAAGCTTTTTAAAAATTTGCATATGTATTACAAAACAGATTTAAAATATTTTAAATATTTTACTGATATTATAAAATTATGAATCCTACCATAATTATATCAATAAGCACAAAATAGTTTCAGATTCATAATTGCCACTTATTAACTTTTACGTACTACTTATTAGGTCAGCGTTTTGATATCTATGGCATATGCACTAAAATTCCATTATTCGATGACAGAGTAATGGTGTTGGCAAATGACCATGCCAAAATAAATGAGATCTCTAAGTACTATACTATACTTCATAAATGGCAACTATCAACAAATAATTATCTTAATTTTGTTTCTAAATATACTTTTTCCTCCATGTCCACTGTTCCCAATCAGCATGTTTAGCTACCTGAAGATCTAAAGTATTTGGCTCAGTTGGTAGAGTGGTTTGCCTGACATGCACAAAGCCTTGGGTTTGATCCCCCACAGCGTGTTGGTAGATGCCTGTACCCCCAGCCTGGGGAGGTAGAGGAAGGAGAAGCAGAAATTCAGGGTCATCCTCAGCTAATGGTGAGTTGAAGCCAGCTCATGAGATCCTGTTTAAAAACAAAAAGCAAAATTTTGGTGAGGGGGCATTGTATCTGTACTGAACATGTACACTCTTATCATTTCCTAAACAATATAGTAGAACTACCATTTACATTGTATAAACATTATATGCAAAATCTAAAGATGATATAAAGTATATGGAAGGATGTTTATAGGGACAGAGAGAACACAATAGTTCCATCACTCTTTATTGAAAATGTAAGCATATCTTATATACTATATCAAGTCCTGTGGTGTCAATTTCAGGCTAGCCATTTTTTTTCATTTATCAGTTTAACATAAAAAAATTTGTTTTTCAGGGGCTGGAAGATGGCTTAGTGGTTAAGAGCACTGACTGCTCTTCTAGAGGATCCAGGTTCAGTTCCCAGCACCCACATGATGGCTCACAACCTCCTGTAGCTCCAGTTCCCAGGGGAATCAGACTCCCTATTCTGACCTCTCTGGGTACCAGGCATGCACTAGTCCACAGACATGCATTCAGGCAAAACGCCCATACATATTATAAATAAATAAATAAATAAATAAATAAATAAATAAATAAATAAATTTTGAGGCAAAATTTGACCCCAAACTAGAATTTGTGTTTGGCCTTTATACTAAGAAATAAGTTATTACTAAATATATTTTTATTATTCCCTTAGTAGTAATTATTCAGATAAAAAGGTGCCTACACTGGATGTGGTGGTAGTCCCAGAATTTGAGAGGCTAAGGCAGAAGGATGACTATAAATTGAAGGCTAGCCTGATTTACATAATGAGTTTCAGGCCAACCAGGGCTGCATAGTAAGACTCTGTAAAATAAAAATAAAAACAAAAACGAAACAGTTGCTAATTGTAACCTGCGATGTCTTTGAGTTTTGGAAATTAAGGAGTAGTAATATCCAAATATTCAAGTATTGAGTAAGTAATAATCCTCCATTTTCTTTTTAAATCTTTTTAAATGACACTTATTTATTTTATGTGTATATATATATGTGTTCACATGCCATGACACGTGTAGAAGTCAGAAGACAACTTGTATGAACCAGTTCTCTACATCATGTAGGTCCCAGAGGTCAAACTCAGATTGGCAGACCTGTCTCAAGTACCCTTCCCTCCTGAACCATATTGTCGCCATTACTGTTTCATTTCTAAACTGAATATTCCTATTTACTGGTTGGAATGAAACTAAATTGTGGTTATTTCTTTTTCTTTTAATAGAGTACTTATTAATAGGGTTGTTGGACTTTGCTGAGTCCTCCAACATGTCCCCTCTCATCTGATCATTAAATGAGTATGCTTTTTAAAATAAGTCCTTAAAAATCCATCCCCCTTTGTGTCTCACAGTGGCCTCTCACTGAAGGGGCTTTGTTGTTGTGTTGTTTTAGTAGAAGATAGCCAGACACTCTTAAGAGTTTTTGGTGATTTCAAGGAAAACAGTTGAAGAATAAATCAGGATTGTGACTAAGAGTTAAAATTGTATGCTTGTACGTTAATAAGCAGTGTAAAACTGCTGGTAACGTGTTTTATCTATAGTACGTATGAGCATAAGCACAGGTTGTTGTTTATTGGCATGAACGTGTGTACACCCCGTGCATGCCCAGTATCCTGAGGAAGTCAGAAGAGGGCGTCAGATCACCTGGAACTGGACTTACAGAAGGTTGTAAACTTGAGCTGTGTGTGTCTGTTTATGTTGCTAGGAATTCAACCCAAGGCCTCATAAATGCAAGGGTTCTACCACTGAATTCCATTTTCAGACAGACAGACAGACAGACAGACAGACACACACACACACACACACACACACACACACACACACACACACACACACACACACACGACGATAATTAGGAAATCTGCAGGAGCCAAAATAATAAGCCATGGTTGTTGGGTTTTCTTGTTGGAGGGGGGCATCTACTGGTGATTTGAATGGTTTGTAGTTGTAGTCATTGCTTTTACTGAATGCTTACTATGTACTAGCTTCATGGCATTTTATATAGAGAGTATGTAGCATTTTAATGATAAAAACATCTCCCAGTCCAAGGGTATATATGTGCATGCATCCCTCACTGTCAGACTAGACTAAGATTTTGATTTCATCAGGGAGATAGTCTGAGAAGCTCTCTTCATCGAGGACAGGGGTGTGGAGCTGCTGTCCTTGGACTCCAGTCCTGGAGGAGTCAACAGCAGTGACACTGACCAGGCGTGGGGGAGGAGGTGGGGACCGTAAAATCCCTTTCTGCTTTTTATTTGGTGTGAGTGGGCTGGGAATTCACTTTCTAGAGCAGCCTGGCCTTACATTGACCGTACCCCTCTCCCCGCCCTCTTCAGTGCTGGCCTTGTAGGCGCACACTGCCACAGCCCCGCAGACCCCCGCAGACCCCCGCAGACCCCCGCAGACCCGGCTCTTGCTGTGCCCTCTAATGCTTGGCAGTCGCGTCTGTGTTCTGGAGTAATTTACACAACTATCTAGCACATTCTTTGAAGACTATTTCCTTGTAATCTCTGTAATTTTATAATTACAATGCTCTGTGGCAAGTTTGACATTTGTATAAATAAGAAAAGAGGCCCAGAAAGAGGAACTCCGATGTGAGTGAAGGAACACTCGGCCCGGGAGGTGTTCCCTAGTCTCTTCACTACCCATTGGTTGTCCTACCATGCCTGTTTCCCCCTCTTTTTAACGTGAGCATGTTACAGAGGGAACTCAGCCTCCCTTTTGGGCTCCTTACTCTCATTAATAAGAGAATTCAGAAATTGACTCTAAAGGAAACTCAGGACACTCATACTAGAATTTAAGAGAAAAGCAGCACAGGTGAGGTGAGAGTCCCAGCAGGTGGCAGGAGGAGGTGGAGAACAGGTTATGCCGCAGTTAAGTTAGGCGTGGATACCGACACCTGACTGTTGCAGCCCGTCTGCGGTTCCTAGTGGCTTTATCCAGCAGGTCTGCGTAAAGAGGATGCTTGGACCATGGGCCTGAGTGCAGGTGTTTGGAAGGTCTACACTTGGCTGTATCTAGCTAGGGGGAGGTCTCTGCTCCTCCCCTTGACATTGTCATAGAAAGTCCTTTGGAATAAAGTTCAGGGCTGGTGGGGTCAGACCCAGGCCCTCCTGAGGCTATCTTGTGTTTTCTGTCTTTCCTCTCGTCGTCTAGGTTTTCCTTCTGGCTAATATTTCTCACTCCTCCCTGCTCCAGAGGACCTGGAAGAATGAGAGGGAGCTGGTCTCCCTCACCTTACTAAGCAAGAACGAGCACCCCAAGGACAGCAGTGGCCGGTGAGCCGCCAGTGGATGGTCTGTTTTAGCCCCTCCCCGTGTTTCTACGTGATCTGTTCGAGGGTACCAGGGAGAGGAAGGGCTTCTCTTCCCTGCACACTGGCTGCCTTTGGCCTGTCGATGCTGAGGTAGCATTTTTTAGTTCCTACTCTGGTAACAAGCATATGTTACTGCAGCATTTTAAAAAACAACTTAAAATCACTGTGGAAACATTAGGTGACATCTAGAGTATTACAGTAATTCAGAGCAGGGAATGACAAGGGTTGGTTGAGATAACAAAGACAGCTTAGTAGAGCAAACCAATCTTAATGTAATAATTAACCTTTCTTCCCAGCTTATCTATTTACACAAGCATGTGCTGTTTCTAACCCCAGCGTGCCCAAACCCGGCCTGTGCTGACTGGCTGGCTGTAACTCAGGCTCTGTTGACTTTGCTGCAGAGTGAGTTTTACCCTCCTCTGGTTCCTTTCCGTGGCCCCCCGTTTATCATCCCTGCCCCATCTGTCAGGCATGTGTGAACGTGTAGCTAGGACTTCCGTCAAAGCCCTTTTTTGTTTTGATTTTTAAGGCAGGGCCTCCTGTAGCTCAGTCTGGCCTTGGCCTTGCTATGTGCCGAGGGAGGTCTTCAACTCGTGGCCTTCCGTGTCTCTCCCTGCCTCTTGCGTGCTGGGGTTCTGGTGCTCTGCTGTCAGACCTGCTGCTTTTGTCATTGGGTCGTCCTGAGACAGGCGCTTGCTGTGGAGGATAAACTGACTTCAAATTCATGAGCATCCCATGGCCAGGTGTCGGCCCCCCTGCTTCTCACTGAGATGCTTTCCCATCATGAGTTAAAGATCAAGGTAGTCAAATGAACCTGTGAAGCGTCTAGTAATCAATAGTTCCTAAACTGTCATTTTTAGCATTTAAATTCATACATGTATGCCGTTGAAGCTCCTTGAAAGGTAGCTGATCTAAGTCAAACCTTGAATCCTGCCTAAATGAGAATTAATCCTACAGCCTCAGCTAGGACTGATGTCTGTCCAGTGTGTGCTGGCACAGCAGTACTTGTTAAACTACTGGTGTGTTTCCATGCCAGCTGGCAGATAGGAACTAGAAACAGCACAAAAGCAGTAAAATTAATAATCCTCAGTCAGGAGGTTTGTGTGGGAAACCACACATGAACTTGGACTCTTCGCCGTCTGTCACTAGAGATGGAGGAGAGGCTTGCTCGGATGCCCTGTTACAGCAATGTTCCTAGTCACTAGAGATGGAGGAGAGGCTTGCTCGGATGCCCTGTTACAGCAATGTTCCTGGTCACTAGAGATGGAGGAGAGGCTTGCTCGGATGCCCTGTTACAGCAATGTTCCTGGTCACTAGAGATGGAGGAGGAGGCTTCATCAGATGCCCTGTTACAGCAATGTTCCCTCAGTGTTACTGCAGCCCCTGAGTAGGAGGCAGAGGCCATGCTAGTGATGTGGAAAGGACCTAGTCTGTAAACTCACAAAATAAGTGGAGTCCAGGCTTAGGTGATACTGGGGAGGTGGCTACAGCTGGGGATGCTCCCCCTCTCCCCCCACCTTCCCTGCCCTCCCACTACAGTCCCTCTGGTGAGTTTGAAGCACGGTACCAACTGAATTCAACCCATTGCTTCAGAATAGTTTCGATGGCTTGAAACTACACACACTTATTACCCTGAAGTTTCTGTGGCATGACATGGCTGAACCTCTCCTTGAGGTTCTTTCATGGTGCTATAGCTAAGATATTAGCCTAGCAAAAGCTGTGAAGGCTGAAGGCTCAGGGGAGCAGGGTCTGCCTCCATGCTCACGTGACTGCTGGTAGGAGTCTGTTCCCTGAGAGCTGATAGAATGGGGGTCCCCATTATGGAGTTGGCCAGGGACTACCATGTAGGCCTCTCCATTGGTGTCCTCAGGAGATACATCGGGAGAGGCAGAGCCTGTCAGCAAAACGCAAGTCACAGTTTTTCACAACACAGTCTGGAAGGAGTCAAACCGTCACTGTAGCCATAATCTTTTCACTCAGAGCAATTGCTGAGGTCCAGCCCATACTCAAGCTCAGCAGATGCCTGAAGGGCAAATTACACAGGGAGTGAATAGCAGGATGTGGGTCAGTGGGAGTAATTTTGACAGCAGCCTACTGTAACAACCTCTCCTGGAGCTAGGGCTTGGGAGGAAGGGACCTCCCTGTGTGCTGTGAGGAAAGCTACAATTGAGAGTCCATGTGAGGAATCTTCTGAAGGAAAATCATAAGCGCTAACAAAGGGATAGTGTGAACTGGATCTGACTCCTCCCCACACTTGCAGGCAGTCTCCAGATGAAGTCTCCTGCCATCTTTGCCAGGAGAAGCCCCTCTCCAGGCCCTGGGCCCTCCTTAGTGGGGGCCCATCAGACCTCAGGAGGAGAGGCCTACCTGCCTCTGGCGGCGTCTTCCTTTCCCCCCTGCCTTCCCGTACACACTCCTCCATGCCTGTGCAGTCCCAGGACCCCCCTGCCTTCCCGTACACACTCCTCCATGCCTGTGCAGTCCCAGGACCCCCCTGCCTTCCCGTACATACTCCTCCATGCCTGTGCAGTCCCAGGATCCCCCTGGTTTCCCGTACACACTCCCCTTCCTCCATGTCTGTGCAGTCCCAGGATCCCCCTGCCTTCCCGTACACACTCCCCTTCCTCCATGCCTGTGCAGTCCCAGGATCCCCCTGCCTTCCCGTGCACACTCCCCTTCCTCCATGCCTGTGCAGTCCCAGGATCCCCCTGCCTTCCCATACACACTCCTCCATGCCTGTGCAGTCCCAGGATCCCCCTGCCTTCCCGTACACACTCCCCTTCCTCCATGCCTGTGCAGTCCTAGGACCCCCCTGCCTTCCCGTACACACTCCTCCATGCCTGTGCAGTCCCAGGATCCCCCTGCCTTCCCGTACACACTCCTCCATGCCTGTGCAGTCCCAGGATCCCCCTGCCTTTCCGTACACACTCCCTCCTCCATGCCTGTGCAGTCCCAGGATCCCCCTGCCTTCCCGTACACACTCCCTCCTCCATGCCTGTGCAGTCCCAGGATCCCCCTGCCTTCCCGTACACACTCCCCTTCCTCCATGCCTGTGCAGTCCCAGGACTTCCCGTCTTTGCCCTTGTCCAGAGGTGGGAAGTGGCAGGCGGTATTCTTTCACCGTGTGGTGACTATCTAGTGAGATACACAGCAAATCTCACGTAGAGGAAAAGTGAATTCAAAACAAACCTTCAAGTGAAAAATGAATGGGATTAAATATTTGCCAACACAAACTTCTATTCAGACTTCTCAGATTGAAGCTGGTGTGTATTACTGCCGACTCAGTGCTATCTAAAAGGGTGAGGTAAGATAACTTCTTTATTCCACAAGCCTAATCCTTATGAATTTTAGCTGTTACAGAACTACCCAAAATAATTTTATAGCTGATAGAAATTTTGGAGATTTTTATCTCACTAAACTGTAGAAAAGCATAGACTACTGCCAAGAGGACCAAGCTCAGTCAGCACTTCTATGTGAGTGTGTATGTCCATCGACCTGCTTGTTTGTTGGAGTAAGGACGTTTCTTCAATCTTAGGGAGGGCTCCCAATTTTACTAAGAAATGTCATTTTCTCATGTTGGTTTTAGTATTATCAGCCCAATGTTTCAAAGGTTAAACTTTTCAGGTTTATTTGTTGTTTATAAATTTTAATTGATATTTTTGAGACGTTCTTAGAGCATGGGCTGGCCTAGAATTCATTTTGTAGCCTAGGCAGATGTTCAACTTGAACTTGTGGCAGTCTTCCTGCCTCAGCTTCCCAAGTGCTGGAATTATAAGTATGAACCATCAAACCTGGCTTTGTGCAGTCCTAGAGACTGAACCCCAGGCTCTCACGAATGCTGAGCGAGGACTGTACTGCCAAGCGACATCCCTAGTGGGTTTCTGTTTGTTCGTTGTTTTTTTTGAGACAAGGTCTCACGTACCCCAGGCTTGCCTTAAACTCCCTACATAGCTGAGGATGACCTTGAACTCCTGACCCTACTGCTTCCCCTTCCCAGGTGCTAGGATTAGAAGCATGCACCACTGTGCCCAGATCCCAATTTTTAAAGTTTTATCTGAGTCGAAGTCTTTCAAAGTTGCCCAGGCTGACCTTGAACTTGTGATCTTCCTGCCTCAGCATCCTGAGTAGGATTAGAAGCTAGGATTCTCTAGGTGTGCCTCATCATGTCTAGCTCACTCATTTGACATCGGAGAAGAGCCCTTATATCTAAAGCAGGTCGATGGACACGCATGCACGCACGCACGCACACACTCACATAGAAATGCTGCTGGGGTTGTTTTGGCAGTAGTTTATGCATTTCTACATTTTCCAAAGACATATGATGGGTGCATCGCTTTCTTCTAAGATTAAGCATATGTCATTAAAAAGACAGTGACCTCAATATGTTAATCTTCCCTTATCCTCTGGATATTTTCCAAGGCCCCCCTGGATTGCCTGAAACTTTGCCCCAAACCATATCGAAACTATTTTCCTGCACATACCTATAGTGAAGTTTACAGAAATAGAACAACTATTTGCTGTAATAAAAGCTCTATGGATGTGGTTTTGATCTCTCCTAATGTGTCCTTGAACTCTGCCTTTTTGAGATTTCAGATACTGCCGGTGCCTCCGTGATGAGCGAGCTGAATGTTAGGTGTGAAAACATACTGTGGGACTACTGTGTATGCACTGCTCAAACACAGACTCTACAGTAACTGGCAGTTGATCCGATAACTGAGGTGGTTACTAAGTGAACACGGAGTGGGTTGTGTACATGGCACAGACGCTCTGGAAAGGGGGGTGGTTCACAACCCTGGCTGGATGGTATGAGATCCATAGTGCTCCTCAGAATAGCGCATAATTCAAAACTTAAGCATTGTTTGTTTCTGGCTATGGCTGGCCATGGCTAACTATTATAAAACCATGAAATCGAAGGCTTGGATACAGGAGGCTACTGTACACCAGTTTATGTTTACAGTTTGACTTCTGCAAGAAGTAGGGTTTCAGGGTACTCTGAAGTAAGTTTCCTCTAGTGTGGTGTGAGTGTGTGTGTGTGTGTGTGTGTGTGTGTGTGTGTGTGTGTGTCTAAAACGGCAAATGTTTGATTCTTTTTATAGATACTTTTCTTTTGAAGACTCTGGCTGCCAATGAAGACAGGGTTTTTCCTAAGTTTGCATTTGTTTGTGCCCTCCTTCACCCTGGATATTTACTGACTTCTCAGTCGATTAGCTTTTATGAGCACTAGATGGCGCTGTTACTCAACTGAAATCTAGTTTATTTTATTTATTTATTTATTTATTTTTAATGCTGTAGGCCTCAAGAGAGGAACATTTATGTTTTCTTTTAGAGGGGATCTGAAGAAAGAAAAGGAACAATTCCAAATTTAAATATCCAAGCTTAACTGGTTTCATTTCCTCATCTATTCAGAAAATAACCACTCACTGATGGTAGAATTAGTCTCTTACTTCACAAATTGAACACCTCCCATCTCTGAGACAGTTCTAGACTTCAGGGTGTCTGTGAGAGAGAGAAAGGAGGACCACTGATCTCACTGATCCACTCTGGTTCTGAACTTCCTCCCAGATGCTGTTCTCAGGCTTGTGTACATGTACTAGGTGCCTGTCCACTCACTTAATACCAGGAAACTGAGCTAGAGAGGTAGGTGATGTGGCTTGTCCCATCATCCAGCTTGTGTGGGTGGCAGAGTGAGACTCAAAACTATGTATTTGGTCTCTGGAGCTTTTTCTATTAGTTTCGACACTATATTTTTAAAACAAGGAATTGAATATCCTTTTTTACAATTTTTTTTGTGTATGTGAGTGTGTGTGTGTGTGCACATGCGTGTACATGCCATATGTGTACCAGTGCCCAGGGAGGCCTGCAGAGGGTGTTCGGTCCCCACATAGCTGGAGTTAAGCCCGTTGTGGGTTCTGGGAACCAAACCCGGGTGTTCTGGACGAGGAGCAAGGGCTGAGCTGTCTCACCAGCTTGTGAAACTGTGTCTTTTGTTTGTTTTAAAATGTGTGTGTGTGTGTGTGTGTGTGTGTGTGTGTGTGTGTGTGTCTGTCTGTCTGTCTGTCTGTCTGTCTGTCTGTCGGTGTGCACATGAGTGCAGTGCTTGTGGAAGCCAGAGATGTTAGAACCCCTGGAATTGGAGTTACAGGTGCTTCTGGGTGTCCTGACATGAGAGCTGGGAATCAAACTCACATTCTCTGCAAGAGCAGTGTGCCATCTCATCTGCTGGGCCATCTCTCTAGCCCCCAGAATTAGGATTCTGATACACTAATAATTAGGATTAGTTAAATAAAAACTGGTTAGTAAAGAGAGTAGTTCCTGTTTTCCAGGGAGTGGGTCTCAGGGCAGAGATTAGATCCAGGAGAGCTCCAACTTAATAGAAATGGAAGATTTGGGCTTGTTAGGCGTTTGTGTGTCCCGTCAGTTGCGTAGAGAACAGTGTATGCTTTCATGTACTTTCGGGGAAAAGCCCAAGTTTATCAAATTGTCAAAGATTGCCTCCCATAAAAACACTGAGAATCACAGTTAAGTTGGTGTGGTGGTGCATACCCACATCCCAGCACTTGGGAGGTGGGTGCAGGAAGGTCAGGAGTTAAAGATCATCCTTGGCTGTAAGGGGAATTCAGGACCAGCCTGGGCTACCTGAGATCTTGCCTCAGAACAACCACCACTGCTGCAGCTTGAGCAACCAGATGCATGTAACACTTACTTTCCCTTAAACAGAGAGACCTTTAAACTGGAAAGTCGGGAGCTGTAAGCCAGCAAAAGTAGTTGTGTGATTAAACACTAGCTCATCCCTCTCAGTTAGGACACTCTTTCCAGAGGCTGGCACTCAGTTGGGGTCTTAGGCTGAGTAGCAGGTGCTCCTGTTCATGCGGGTTACAAGTGGAAAGTTCCAGACTTGATTCCAGACTATGGCGACACAGCCCAGCTGAGCACAGCAAAGCTTTGGCCTCTCGTAACACGAGACAGACGAACTGGTCCTGCTCCAGAGCAGCTCCTGTGGGACTGCCGCGCACACATGCTGGTTCTCGCCCGCCCTCCCTCTACGGAGCAAGCTGCTTAGCATTCTGAGTTTCAGTTTGTTGATATTGTGTTTGGGCATTTTTTTTAATTCAAAAAATGTAATGTTTTTTAACATACACAAAACATTATATATGCATACATATATGTGTGTATAAACATTACATGGCGCTTCTTACATGCATTGTATTATCTTTAAATCAACTTAAATCTACATCTCTTCCAACACTATTTCTTTGTGGTAAATCTATGATTTTTTGCCCTTTACCAACCTTTCCCCTTCCCCCAACCCCAGCTTCAGTTTTATCATCAGGTGATAAAGCATCTTGACCTCCGTAAGACATTTAGTGCTATGCCTCCTTTCGCTTTTTATATGGTTTTTAAAGAGGCGAGGAAGCAAGCAGGTGTACAGTCTAAAGCCAGGAATGGTCCTGAGTTCTCCAAAGGCAGAGTGGGAGAAGGACAGGCAAGTTCAGGGCGGTCCTGAGCTGCACTCATGGCCCTGTTGTGATGAAAGCAAGCAGACAAGAACCTCAGCCCATCTTCACCTTGGTCTTAGCTGCACCTCCTTTTACCTCTCGGCTCCCTGCTGTACCCCTCCTTCTTCCTAGCCCCTCACTGCTTTACGTCGTTATGTTTTAAATGACTTGTGATTACCAGGTCGTGTGCTCCATGAAGATTAAGACCTTTTTCTTCACTGCTGGACCATCTTGGCCAACACTAGTACATAGGAACAGATGTCCGGTGCATATTTATTGGATGAATGGATACATGTTAGCTATTATTACTGCTTGGCTGTTTGTACCCACCTGCCCACCTGTCTGCTAGGATGACTGTAGCTGCTGCTCTTTAGGTGGGTGAATAAGGCAGCAGGGAAGGCTCCTCCCCTAAGCAGGTGGCTGATGCCAGAGCTTCTAAAGGAAGACTCCCTCCCTCCTGTCTCCGTCTAGGCCTTCAGAGCAGCAGTACTGTATTGACTAGGGGGGCGTTGCAAGTACTGTGTCTCAGGCTATGCAGTGGGCCTTCTAAACAAATGTTAACCACCAGCTAGCTAACTTTAATTCATGTTTACAGTTTGAGCAGCACCGTGTTGACCATTTAAGAAATTCTGGAATTACTAGGTGTGGTGCATACCTGTAATCACAGTACTCAGGAGACTGAGACAAGAGGATCAGTAGTTCAAGGCCAGCATGGGCTACATATCAAGACTCTGTTGCAAAAAGAGAATGTTAATGGAAAAAAACAAAAACAAGAAAAGCCACACACAACAGTAATGGAGAGCTAATACAAACTTTAGGTCAGTAGTTACATTTTCAGATTTGCGATTTGAAGTAATAACTCCAGTGTGGTTGGTTGTCTTTGACAAAAGAAGCTTCTAGCTGGGATCAGGAACAAGACAACAGCTATATGACCTTCACAGGCCCCTGTGATATGGTGGGTTCTAGCCAGATATGGTCTGTCTATGCTACTTTCCACCCTCAGTCTTACACCATGAAACATGCATGCCCTGCCTTTGTACAAGAGCTCTGTGTACCCCTTGTATCTACTCTGTATCCTCCACCATGGTCTAGATTATGTTCATGGTCCCTGGGAGTAACCATAGGGAGGACAGACCGTGTATATAGGTCCTGGGAATGGGCTACTGCATATAGACAGACTCCCCATCCTGGGAGTATAAGGGTAGGGAGGATTGAGGCTCAGGCTATCTTGTTATATAAGAAGAGCTAGACTGCAAGTCTGGGTTATATAATCTGGTGTCCACCAGAAAAGCAACCAGATTAAATGATTTTAGAATGAACATTGTCAAATAGCCTAGATTGTGAAAATAAGTCCGGGACTGGTGCGAAGGCTTAGCAGTTAAGAGAGAGCAGCACTTCCTGCTCTTGCAAAGGACCCAGGTTCGGTTCCTAGCACCCACATGGTATCACACAACCCTTTGTAGGTCCAGTTCCAGGGGATCAAGTGCCCTCTTCTGGCCTCCATGTGTATTACATGTAAACAAAATATTCATACTCATAAAAGTTAAAAATAATTTTTAAAAATGAACATGTCAAGGGGATATAGTTGCTTTTTTCTAATATTGTACCAGAATGACCAGACCCAGGAAAATGATGGCTTTGTATGTTCTTTTCCATATCTGAAAGTTTCTCTTGTATTCTAGCATCTCTGTTTCAAATGTGATTTCTGTTTGCTGCACTAAACCTCTTCATTGACATTTGATCCAAGTCAGTCAGTTTTTCTTTGGGTAGATGTTCTCAGAATTTTAAGTTTAGCACTTCCTTTCTCTATTGCAACGTTGTCCTTCAGAGCTTTACAAATTAGTAGTCATGGGTCTGGGGAGATGGCTTAGCTGTTAAGAGTACTGGCTACTCCTACAGAAGACCCAGGTTCAGTTCCTAGCGCCTATATGGTGGTCCACGATCATCCATAACTCCAGTTCCCAGGGGTCCGGTGCCCTCTTCTGACCACCACAGGAACTCTGTGTATGTGGTGCACTTACATGCACTCAGGTAAAATGCTCGCACATATAAGACAAATACAAATCTTTCGAAGATTAGTATGCATGTGCATCTGTTAGCTACCTGAATGGCTCAGGACTTTCCACCATAGTGGGCATCCCCATGAACTTTTCTCCAGTTCGTAACGAGTTCTTGCTTTTGAAAGTGGGAGATGGTCTAATTGATTTCTTTGCTTCATCTTTTATTAAACTTTAGATGCTGTCAGATGACACACATTCACATCTTGCATTTCTCAAACTGATCAAAATGCCTCAAGGGGAATATAGCAGACCGCTATCTGACCTCCAGCCGCTCTCTTGTCACCCTGCCCCCTGAGGTGCTTCACACCATCTTCACACCAGAACACACTCCAGAGGCTAGTGACTTTTAAAAACACCAAAAGAAACTTAAAAATCAGTCAGCTTCTTGTAGCCGGATTTTAATTTGGGCATTTATCATTAATTATGAAAACTCGGCCTATAGCCTAGGCTTGTCCCACTAGCTCTATAACCTAACTTAACCCATTTCTGTTCATTTACGTATTGCCACGTGACTCGTGACTTTGACCTCTCCTCCTGCAGGTCTTGCTCCCTCTGCATCTGGCTTGCGATCCCCGTTTCTTCTTCCCTGAGATCTCTCTGTCCTCAGAAGACCCACCTAACCTCTTCCTGTCTAGCTATTGGCCATTCAGCTCTTTATTAAACCAATCATAGTGATGCATCGTCACACAGTGTAAAGGAATATTCTGCAGCAGCTTCTATGATTTTTCCTCTCTGTAGAAAGCTATAGCAAAAGTTCTAAGAGAAACTTTTTTTTTCTTTCCTGAGACAGGGTTTCTTTGTGTAGTTTTGGAGCCTGTCCTGGAACTCACTCTGTAGACCAGGCTGGCCTTGAACTCACAGAGATCCGCCTGGCTCTGCCCCCAAGTGGTGGGATTAAAGGCGTGTGCCACCACTGCCTGGCTAAGAGAAACTTCTATAGAAATTATTTGTGTGTTTTTATTATTGGTTTATGGATATATTAGTAAACCCCAAATCAAGATAGAGGGTCTCATCACAGGGTTTCTTTATTACACATCAGAGTGAATATTAATTGGATAGAATTAATTTAAACGCAAACTCGGGGTTTCTAAAGTACTGTATTAGTTTATAATCTTCCCATTTGCTGCTCACAGTAGTAATTCTTTTGTAAACCCCAGCCTGCCTGTCCCAAGGTTTAAGGGTAATCTCATTCTCAGTCCAGAGGCTTTTGTCTCTCATTAGATAATGAAGAGTTTTGTGAGTACACACCAACGAGGAGTCTTTGTAAATAGCTTCTGTGTGTGAGCTTCAGATTATAGTTTTAAGTGGTAGTTTATAAAGTAAATTGTATTGTGATGTTTTTCTGCCTTTGGTAGTAAGTGATCAGTATTTTAAGACATTAAGACTGTTACAGTCACTGTTCACAAATGCCAGAAGCACTTGTGTGGTCGGCCTCGTTTGCACAGCTAAGCACACATGTGCTGTGTTCTTTTGATTTGACGCCTATCTGTGCTGGGCTAGGTACTCTTGCATTTCATTTTTAATTCTCTAGTTTTCTGGCTTCACCCCTGAAGCCATTTCAGAAAGAATGACTCTGTTTCAGAGTCTCCTTCCCACATCCCCGTGACCAAATGCCGAGGAGTGTTTGAGAAGGACAGCTCAGTGATTTTAAAACCAAATGCCTTCTCTTTTCAATTATTGAAAATTAGAGTGAATTTTAAGCTGGACTCAGTAGTACAAGCCTGGAATGCCATTACCTGGGGAGCTGAAGCAGGAGGATCACGAGTTTAAGGCCACCCAGGGCTTTGTAGGAAGACTCTGTATCAAAACAAACAAATAAACAGAACAAAAACATTCCTCAGCTAGGTGATCCCCTAGCCTCTTGAGTCCTGAGTGCTGGTATTAAAGGTCTGCGCCACACCCCCGGCTGGAAAGGCTTATTCTGACTTACAAGTTCCAGTCCTTGGGCAGCTAGTTCCGTTGCTGTGGCCTGTGGTGAGGCAAGCATCCTGGTGGCAGGAGCAGGTCAGTAGAAAAGGCTGCTTACCTCAGTGGCTGGGGCAGAGCCAGAGGGAGAGATGGGGCAGGAACAGTAGGTATGCGCACAGGGACCCACGTCCTCCAACTAGACATTCCTTTTCAGTTTCCACCACGAGTCCATCAGTGGAGCAGCCCATGATGAGATCACACCTTTGCAACCAGGCACAGTCTAAAGGCTCTTCACAAGAGCCTTGTCGGGTGACATTGTACCTAGACTACAATATAAGCCATAAATGTGAGTTAATTCTTTGGATGCAGAATTCTGAACAACATGATTTTATTTCTTCTGCTTATTTCAGAACTGACATGCATAAACAGATGAAATAATGAAATTAATTTTAGATTTTTATTAGTTTCCCTCTCTTTAAAAGTCTAACTATGGAGTGAATATAACCAAAGTATATTATATACTTGCATGAAAATATATTGAAACCTGTTATTTTGTACCATGAATACACACTAATAAGCAAAGTGTGACTCGTTTTCAAGAATTCTCAAGTACAAGCAAACTTGTATAAGGCATTTTCTGGATCCAAAGGATGGGTCAGTAGTAAGCACTTGTGTGCAAACCCGAGAGCCTGAGATCAGGCCCTGGAACCCATGGTTCAGGATAGAACTGCGTCCTGAGCGCGCGCGCACACACACACACACACACACACACACACACACACACACACACACACACGATATTAAAAAGCCACTCACCATGCTTTAACTTGAAATATCTTTGTATTCAAATGGCAACATTTCCTGGCAGGAGTTTATAGACCAAGTGGAAAGACAGTCAAAAGATGGCAACACAAGACTCGTGTTAGAAATTGTCACTGAAGGCTTAGAAGCACCAAGACCCACATCTGTGCACAGAAAAATGCACAGCCTTAGCCCCAGCTTCCAGCCGCAGGCGAGACTGTGAGCATGATGTTTACCTCAGGGACACAACAGCCAGTTTTCAGTGAGGATGGACTCCTGTTCCTTCCGCTCTCTGTTAATTGTCCTCATCTCAGTGAACATTCCAAGTTTCTCCAACCCATGCCAGAAAATCTCTGACTTGATTATCTTCTCCCTTGGGGGCTGTTTTTTGAACTTTCTAGTAACAAATCTCCTGAGGCTCACTTGTAGCTGCCTGAGACAGATCAGTGCTAATGTCACCCAAGCATAATTTAAATGAGATTATTCTATGTAGTTAGAGTAGACTTGGGCAGCCTACAGATGCTGGGCTAGTTTTAGTCATTGATGACGACCTGCTTTTTTCTGACCCACAAAGGTGTGGAGGCCCACAAAGGTTTCCTAGTGAGATCTGAGCTTGCTTCATCCAGCAGAGCTGCATTAGAGAATTGCTTGACCATGTGCATGGTCACCAGGTGTTTGGGATGGTCTGCACTTGGCTGTGCTGGGGGGAGGTCTTTTGTTCCACCCCTTGGCATTCTTATAAATAGCCCTTTAGAAGAGACAGAAGGGGCCAGTAGATAAGGATCCAGGCCCTCCGGAGGCTATCCCATGTTTCTGATTCTCTCCCCTCTATCCTTCTATCTAATACCTCTTATCCCTCTCTCCTCAAGAGTACCCTGTCGTAAAATGTGGGAGCTGGGCTCCCACATAAAGGTAAATAGAGACAGAATTGCCTGTGCCTTTGAGAGATTTTTTCCTCTAAAACAGATTAGTTTGCTGTCATTGCTGTATATTTCTGTAACATTTTTGTAGGATTATAAAAGTTCTTGGTACTAAATAAGTCAATTAAAAGAATAATCAATAGTCTCTCTAAAAAAAGAAAGTTGACAGGTAAATCAGGAAGGCCATGTAGTTAGAACTGGTGACATTTAATAAACAGATACCTATAGGTAGAATTATAGACCGGGATTGCCCACATAAGAGATCGTTTAAACACTGATTACAGCATTTCCTATAATACTAGTCTGAGCAGTCTTCAGTCTCTGTTGAAGAAACCCGGATTGTCACTGACTGGAGCCTCACTTTGGTGCTTTTGGCTGACAACTAAGGGAGTGATTGGTAGACCAAAGTAGGCCAGAAAATACAATGGAGGGCAAAGGGGAAGTCCCTGAGTTTGCTCCATTGACCTGCCTCCGAGGGTGGAGTTCAGCTTCATTGTTATGGTCCGGGCATGTCTTCCTGTGAATGGAAGAAATACTCAAGTGGCAGAAAAGACTCATGAAGATTATGAATTTTTGGACTAATATGTTATTGGAATGTGTAGCTGGATAAATCTCTCCTGCCTGCCGGTACCCGAATAACCAGTCAGAGGCTTAATATTAATTACAAACTATTTGGTCCATGGCTCAGGTTTATTGCTAGCTAGCTATTACATCTTAAATTAGCCCATTTTCTATTAATTTATGTACCGCCACATGTCTGGTGGCTTTACCTGTATTCTCATACATCTTGCTCCCCCCAGCAGTGCTCAGTGTCTCCCCTGACCCCACCTTCTCCATGTCTCTCTCCTTGGACTCCCCACTTGGCTCCATTCTGCCTTGCCATAGGCCATAGCAGCTTCTTGATTAACCAATGGAAGCAACACATGTTCACAGCCTACAGGAAGACCATCCCACAGCAGGAATGGCCAATAGGGGCAGCAGAGGGATGACTAGAACCAGGACTGGGGAGATCAGTCTGTCAAGTGCACCTTCACAAGAACAAGAATCTGAGTTTGATCCCCAGTACAAAGCTGGGCACGGTGGCATGCACAGAGACAGGAGGGTCCCTGGGGCTCACTGTCCAACCAATTAGCCTGATCGGCAAGCTCCAGGCAGGTTAGAGTTCTCTAGAGGAAGAGAACTGATAGCATATATAGAAAGAGGATTTATTAGAATGGCTTTCAGGCTGTGGTCAAGCTAGTCCAGCAATGGCTGTCTACCAACAGAAGGTCCAAGAATTTAGTTGTTCAGTCCGCAAGGCTGGATGTCTCAGCTGGTCTTCAGTATACACAGGAATCCTGAAGAAGTAGGTTCTAATGCTAGTGAAGAAATGGACTTGCCAGTGAGAGCTAGAACAAGCAGGCAGAGAGCAAAACCTTCCTTCTTCCATGTCCTTGATAAGGCTGCCCAGATTAAAGGGGGGCCTTCCTACCTCAAAAGATCTGCATTAAAGGTGGATTTTACCCATGTCAAAAAAATCAGATTAAAAGTGGGTCTTCCCATTTCAAATGATTTAACTAAGAAAAGTCCCTCTAAGGTGTGCCCAGCCACCTGGGTTTTAGTTAAATCCAGGTCAGATACATATGGTGTCCCTCCAAAGGGCTCATGTAAAGGCTTGGTTGTCAGCTGGATGGAATTCCTGAGGGTGGTACCTGTGGTTGTCCTCTGGCTAGCACACACACACATTCATACACGCGCGCACACACACACACACACACACACACACACACACACACACACATATATGTAAAATATTAGAACTGAATTTATCTTTATCACACACAAAAAAATGCATGAATATGACAGCATTTTAAGGTAAAAGGAAGGGCTTTTGGATTTCTATGTGATAGAGACTGGCATTAAGTTTGTAGCTGTTTTCCTGGTTTCTTTTTTTGTCTAGTGTGGCCATTGTACAAGGGATTGCTTTTTAGAATCAAAGAACTGTTCCAGACTTAGCAACCCATATTACATTTGTTCTCAACAGATGTTGTTGGATAAACATTAAAAGATAAACATTAAAAGCAAAACTAGTGATTATTATTCGACTGGCAGCTATCATATTTCTGTGAAACTTTTTTTTGCTTGTTTGACTGTATTAAGCAGTCTGATTGGCATCCAGGAGTCATTCAGCTGCCTTTAAAAATACCACATTTTTTTAATGCCTTAAAGTTAAAATTAATTTTTTTCTTTTTCTTTTTTTTTTAATTTTTTTATAATTTTTTTAAACTTTATTTATTATGTATACAGTTCTGCCTGAACATATCCCTGCAGGCCAGAAGAGGGCACCAGATCTCATTACAGATGGTTGTGAGCCACCATGTGGTTACTGGGAATTGAACTCAGGACCTTTGGAAGAACAAGCAGTGCTCTTAACCTCTGAGCCATCTCTCCAGCCCTAAAATTAATTTTTTTAAAAGTAAATTTGTAGGAAATGGTTCCTCAGGTTGGCTAAGATGTTAAGAAGTTGTCTGTAAATTTTGTGTGTATATAGTGGTACATATGGAGGGCGATACATGAATATTGGGAAACCGGAGTTTGATCTTTCCTCAAGTACAGCGTACTTGACATTTTGGTATGTGTTATCTCATGGAGCAGAAGTCTGTACTCCAGCTAAGTTTCCTTTCTCAGGTGTCCGCCCCTGACACTTTTTAAGGGCAAGAGACTTGACAATGTGCAACCTTTTAATGTAGAGTTTTGCTGACATTATTTTCTGTTCTTGTACTTGCCAAGAATTGCTGACAACTTCAAAGCTATCACATGAGTGACTACCAGTTGCCTAGATTGTTTGATGATTTTGGACAAATGTGGATCAGGATTTCCTGTCATTTTTCTTCCTCCTCTGGGACTGTGTAGCCTCTATCTCTGAGCAATTGTACACTTGAAAAAAAAAAAAACAAAGCAAGGCCACTGACTTCAGTCACCTTTACTTCTGTGCCAGACGAAATGTTTCTTCTCTTACTTGTGAGCTGTTCTTGGTGTCTGGACAGTTGCAGCAAGAAGAGGGCTGCTCGGTTCTTAGGAGAGATTTTTCTGAGCTAAACTCACTGCTGTTCTCATCACAGCCAGTCCCTGCCTGCTCTTGCTGAAGCATTTTCCTAGGATCCTTGTGATAAAGTAGATTATTCTCAAAAGAATCCATATGGGCCCAGAGCCTAGAATCCATTCCTGGATTATTTGTGTTGGGCAGGGGTGGAGTGGCACAGGGGATATACATATGAATTAATCTTTTTAAATGTGAGTCAAAGGGAGTCATGTGTTAAGAAGAAGGCATTCTGTTAAATGAATTGTAATCAGTTGCTGGGTGAAGGGGCTAATCCTAGCCACTGTTTAAATACTAGGAGTGCCTGCATGACAGTCTGGGTCAAACAATAAATATCTATGCTCCAGAAGATAAATGTGAACTTCTGAGGAGAAGCAAGAGTCTTGAATAAAGTAGACTTCCTTTGGAAACTGTAATTGGGACTTGGTTGAGTTCTTCTGTGAGGAATGTGTTCCACTGCAAATGTCAGAGGGAGGAACTGCAGCCTCTGTTGTAAAGGGATCGATGCTGTGGAGCAATCCTTTCCTACACTGTGACTGTGTATCACTCTCATTGGTTAATAAGAAGCTGACAGGCTGGTAGCTGGGCAGGAAGTTAGGTGGGAAAGCCAAACTGAGAATGATGCAGAAAAGGAGGGCGGAGTCAGGAGAGATGCCAGCCAGCCGCCCAGGAAGCAAGACATGCTAGAGGACAGGTAAAGCCACGAGCCACATGGTAATACATAAATTAATAGAAATGGGTTAATTTAAATGTAAGAGTTGGCTAGTAACAAGCCTGAGCTATCAGCCGATCATTTATAATTCATATTCAGCCTCTGAGTTGGTTATTGGGACCAGGTGGTCGGAATAGGAAACATCTGTTTACAGATAGGGGTCTTCTTTTCAAGAAGTCTTAATTCAGATGTATGCTAATGGCCATAATGATGTTTTACTATCCTCAGGTTAAAAAAAATGCTTGTTATATTTTCAAAATTCACTGTATTTATTTCTATTTATGAGTATCAAAGTACACTGAAAATATCAGCTTGAAACAGTTGGGGTTGAAGCCAGGATCTTACCTGGGGCTAAAGTCTCTGAAGGGTAGCCACACTGGAAATTTGCTTCCAAAAATAACTCACATGAGCACTGGAAGAGGGTTCAGTTCTTCACAGATGGAGTCTCTTTATGGTACTCAAGCAGGCCTACCTCAAAACACTCGCCTACTGAAACATGTGCAGGGGAAGGGGAGACAGTGGAGGTAAGAACCAGACTGGAGTGCAGTGTGTTCTGTGACCTGATTTTAGAGTGACGTATTGTGTTTGTCGTATTCCGTTGTCCACACAACCCTGATGCAGTTTGGAAGGGAACTACAAGGATGTGGTGTTAGGAGGTTAGGAGGCAAGAATCACTGGGAGGAATCTCAGAGGCTGCCCGTGTTCCAGGTGGAGAGAAGGCAAGGCTGTGCTATCCATCATCCGTTTGTAGCTCCTCAGCCAGAACTGGGTAACATGGCCTCTCAAAAGATGTCAGCAGTCAAGTATTTAACTTTTGTAGCGTCTGTAGCAGGCATGAGAAGAGAGTTGGAAATGGAGTTTGGGTTAGCATGTTGTCCGTCCTCTGCCACTCCCAGACACTGATGGTGATGAGTACAGTTGTCTTCCTGCAGTGCCCAGGACAGAACTCAGGGCAGTGCGTGCACTGGGCGAACATTGTGACTGCGCTACCTTCCAGACCTATGATGAGATTGCTTTCAATTTTCCTAGAGTCTCAGTATTAACAGTTAGCTTGCTACCAGGAGATTTCACCTATAAATTAAAGGAATTAAAGGAACCCTGAAAAATGTTTTCTTTTCTTCTTTTTAGACAAGGTTTTGCTAAATAGGTTAAGCTGGCCTTAAACTTGAGATCCTTCCTCCAGGAATACTAGCGCAAACCAGGGAGATTGGATGCTGTAAATAAACTGAAATGTGGGAGGTAAAGACCAGAGTTCTCCTCACTTGCTGCTCTATGCCCAAAGATGAGCAGGAGGAGGTAGAGAGAGTCCTTCATAACTCTCAGCAGGTAGAATCAAGCCTCAGAACCCAGCATGAGCAGGAGTCCTGCTTCAGAAATGTGTCCAGTCAGAACCCGGATCTTGTTCCATAATATGTTAAGACAGCAATCTGTTCTTGGAGAAATTAATGCAGTTTGAATATTGCACACACTCACAAATTTAGCTGTCAACTTGGCCTGAAAGTCAGAAAGACCTTTTCAAGCATAATGACAGAGAAGAAACCTTTAACAGAAAACTTAATTTGGATTGCAGTAAAGGTTTTTGTTTTGTTTTGTTTTTTTGTTTTTTGGTTTGTTTTTTTTTTTTTTTTTTTTTTGAGACAGGCTTCTCTGTGTAGCTTTGGTGCCTGTCCTGGAACTCACTCTGTAGACCAGGTTGGCCTCGAACTCACAGAGATCCACCTGCCTCTGCCTCCCGAGTGCTGGGATTAAAGGCGTGCACCACTGCTGTCTGACTAATTGCAGTAAAGTTAAATTCACAAAAATGCAATACAAACTACAGGTGGAAAAATGTATTATATATGGAGCAAGTTAACATCCTTAGTGAATTAAAAACTCTAGTCAAGAAAATGGCTTGGCCTGAAAAGAGAGGAGCTTGCCATGTAAGCCTGCAACCCGGGTCCAGTTCCCAGAACCACCTGAAGGCAGGTGGAGAGAGCCCCTCCAGGGCCACTCACTGACCTGCACATGCTCCATGGCACCTCTTTCACTAAGGAGCCCTTCAGTAGTAACTGCATTTCTGTGTTTAAGGAAGTTTTTGTTTATCATTGGTCTAAATAACCAGAAGAAAATTCAGGCAACAGTCACTTAGAACTATATGTAAACAACCTTGTTCATATCCCCCCCCAAAAAAAAAATGAAGAAAAAGAGAAAACAGATAGTTTGCCAATAACATTATTAAAACTAGAGCTCCAGATATGGTGGCACACTTCTGTTATCCCAGGACTTCAGAGGAGGAAGGAGGATCAAGGCTATATAGCAAGACTATCTTAAAAACAAAACCAAACAAAAACCAGAAAGAGTGAATAAAATTGAGAGAAGAGATAACCTCAAATTAAAGATGACTATTGTTAAAATTGTACAGCATAAATTTAACTACTACTCATAAAAATATAGATAGAATTTACTTGTCATAGTTGGTGAAATAAGATATGGTATAAAATAATGGCTACAAAATCAACTCATAATGAAAGAACCCTAAAGTTGCTCAAACTTGATATTAATGATCAGTTTTGTTATAAAAAAGCAATGAATGAATCAAATAGTTACTTATGGAAAACAAAGTAATTTCAATTAGAATATGGGGAAGCTAAGAATTAAAGCTATTATATACATAGTATAACTATAATATAGATCATCATAGAATTCAGTTGCTTCAGGAATTACTTTGTAGATGAAATTAATTTTTATTGATATAATTCTGGTTAATAAAAATGCACTCTAATATGGAGTAGAAACATTCTGAATCTTTGGGATCCAGAAGAGTGCACACTGAACTGATGAGACATTCTAAAGTTCCACTCTGTTCAAGTAATACACTTTCTCTTTTCTTTTAAAGATATATTTATTAGCCTGGCATGCTGGTGCCTGCCTTTAATGCCAGCACTAGAAAGGCAGAGGCAGGAAGATCTCTAAGTTCAAGGCCAGCCTGGTCTACACAGCAAGTTCCAGGACAGCCAGGGCTACACAGAGAATCCCTGTCTTGAAAAACCAAGGGAAAAAAGATTGATTTATTTTTATTTTATGTGTATTAGTGATGTTTTCTTGCATATATACCTGTACATCATATGTGTGCAGTATGTTGGGGAATATTATTTTAAGGTATGTTACTTTTGTTTATGTTGCATTTGTTTAACTCTGTGAAGCTGTGAGATTTTGCCTGTCTAAAATACCTGATGGTCTAATAAAGAACTAAATGGCCAATAGCGAGGCAGGAGAAAGGATAGGTGGGGCTGGCAGGCAGAGAGAATAATATAGAAAGAGAAATCTGGGAAGAGATCTAGATCTAGTTGCAAGAGAAGGAGGAGGACATCAGAGGCCGGCTACACAACCAGCAACAGAGTAAGAAAGTAGGTTATAGAAGTAAGACAAAGGTAAAAGCCCAGAGGCAAAAGGTAGACGGGCTAATTTAAGTTAAGGAAAGCTGGCAAGAAATAAGCCAAGCTAAGGCCAGGCATTTATAAGTAATAGTAAGCCTCTGTGTGTGATTTACTTGGGAGCTGGGAGGCAGGTCCCCCAAAAGAATAAAAAATAACAACAGCAGTACCTGAGGAGGCCAGAAAGCATTGGATCCTCTGCTCCCAAATCATGAAATGGAGACTTTTTATTAGTTATGAATGCTCGGCCTTGTCTTAGTTTTTATTTCTTGCTAGCTCTTAAACTATCCTATTTCTCCTCATCTATGTTTTGCCTCGGGGCTTTTTAACCTACCTTTCTCTCTCTCTCTCTCTCTCTCTCTCTCTCTCTCTCTCTCTCTCTCTCTCTTTCTTTCTTTCTTTCTTTCTTTACATACTACTTTTACTGCTTCTCATGTCTAGCTGGCTGGCAGCTGCCTGGCTTCTGGCCCTGAGTGTGTCCCTCTCTTTTTCCCTCATTCTCTTCTCCTCCTTCTTCTTCTCCCTCAAGCCTCAATTTCTTCTCCAACTTATTCTCTCTGCCCACCAACCCCGCCTATCCCTCTCCTGCCTAGCTATCGGCCCTTCAGCTTTTTATTAGATCAGTCAGGTGCCTTAGGCAGGCAAGGTGAAACAGCAACACATCTTTACATAGTTAAACAGAGGCAGCAAAAACAAATGTGACACATTTTCACATAGTTAAAGGAATATTCTGCAGCATTAACAAATGTGACATATCTTTCCGTAGTTAAATATCCCACAACATCCACACATGCAGCTACTGCTACTGTTGTCAGCCTAGGTTTATACCTTTTTTAGTAACTGGCAACTATCTGTCCATCTGTGATTTTAAATTAATTTGTTGATTGCTTGATGTCTTCTTTGATGGGGTTATAAGTTCTCTGGGGCAGAAATGCCTACCTAGTTCTGTTCAACATATCTCAGTTCTTTTTCTTGTTCTTTTACACAGATGAGTTTTTCCTATATGTATATATTTGCGCCACATGAATGCCTGGTGCCTGTGGAGGGCAGAAGATGGCATTGGATTCCCTGAAACTGTAGTTACAGGCGGTGTGAGCTGACCCAGGTCCTCTACAAGGGCAGCAAGTGCTCTTAACTATCCAGCCATCTCTCCAGCTCTATGTCGGTTCTTATTAAGTCAACAGTATGACTTACCATATTAGGTCAACAATAAATGCTTGTTGAGTGGACCAACAAGTAAATGAAGTAGAGGTGTGCCCCTTCTCTCAGAACTGTACTGATGGTAATGGGGTTTTCAATAGGATAGTTTGCCTCTAAGTTCAACACTGATGACTGGAGAACAAGGTAGCATCAAAACTTTATATAAGGTTATGTCACTAAAATATTTTCAGAGCTTTTGGAATACTTGGAGATAGCATGGTCAATATTAAAGAGTGGACTAGGAATGTATTGTTTGTTTCTGCTCTTTTGGGGGGCCTACCACTCATCTCCCAAATAAATCACTCACAGAGGCTTTTTCTTAATTAGGAATGCCCAGCCTTTGCTTTCCTTAAATTATCCCATCTGCCATTGGCCTCAGGGGCTTCCATCTTTCTCTATTCGTGTATACCTTTTCTCTGCTTCTTACTCCGTGTCTGGCTGTGTGGCTGGGTGGCTGGCCCCTGGAGTCCTCCTCCTTCCTCTCTCGTTCCTTCTTTTTCCTCCCAGATTTCTCCTTCTATATCTCCTCTCTGCCTGCCAGCCCCGCCTATCCTTTCTCCTGCCTTGCTAGTGGCCATTCAATTCTTTATTAGACCATCAAATATTTTAGACAGGCAAAGTAACACAGCTTCACAAAGTTAAACAAATGCAACATAAACATAAGTAACACACCTTCAAATAATAGTCCCCAAAAGGGATGGAGCTCAGTTGGAAGAGTGCTCATCTGGCATGGACAGAGCCTGGGTTCCATCCTCGTCACCTCATATAACCAGGCCTAGTAGTGCACATCTGTCATCTCCACACTGCTACTCCAGAGGTACAAACAGGGATCAGAAAGTCAAGGTCATTCATGGCTTCATAGTGAGTTTAAGGCCAGCCAGGGTTTCATGAAACCCTGTCTCAAAAACCTGTGATAGTGAGAGTATGAAAGAATACCTTCATTTTTAGTAACATTGAAAGTAGATAAATAATTATATTGAAAAACGAAGGCTTGAACTGAAAGTGATATTTAATATCAACTTTGCAAATATATGCATTAAAAGAGCCCAAGGGGCTAAGGAATGGCTTAGACCATAAAATGTCTGCCACATGAGCCTGAGGACCAGAGTTTGGATTCTTCAGCGCCCATGTGCAAAGCAAGGCTCTTGGGCCTGAGGAGATGGCTCAGGTGGTAATGTGCCTGCCACACAAGCATGAGTTCCCAAGTTCAGATCGCTAACCGCAGTGCTGGAGGGGTGGAGACAGACAGATCCCTGGAGCTCACCAGTCACAATTCTCACTGCCTGTTGGGCCCTGGGCAGTGAGAGACCTGTTTCAAAAGATAAGGTGGAGTGCAGAGAGCCACACTATAGGACACTGGATGTCAGCCTCTGGCCTCCAAACACAGGCACGCACAAGGGCACACATTCCTGTATGCACACACATACACTACACATATACATACATGCACAGCAAAAAATAAATAAAAGCCAGGTGCAGTAGAAGTCTTTTAACCTCCAAAGGAGGGGAGACTAGAGGACCCTGGATCTCACCTGCTTGCCAGTCAGAGAATTGGTGAGCTAGGTCCAGGATCAGGGGAGCGATTCAGGAAGACTTGATAAGGACCTCTAGCCTACATGTGCTCACATACAAGAGAAAAGAACTGAAAGGAAACATTGCCTGGGTCAGCAGTGGCTTCTCTGAGTAGGCTTAGGAACAATTGTGGCTACTCTGTGTTTATATTGATAGAGTTTATACTCTCTTGAAGCAAAACGTGGTTTTATGTTAACAGAAATTCTCCTAAAACTTCCTCGGTGTTTTTGGGATTTGTAGGTGGACACTTCTTTATCCGCTCATTTGTGGGCAGCTGTAAGTACTGAGATGTTCTGTACCCGTGAGGCTGTAATAGAATGGGAAGGGTGCCTCTGTTTGTAGATTCTGTTCTTGTGTATTGCACTTGCCTATCTGGCTTAGTTTAAAATATCTCCTTCACCTCTTTCTCAGATACCACCAATAACTACAATAGTTTGAATGTAGCCCTTCCAAAATCCAGAAGTTGCAAATGTAGTAGTACAGAGAGGCCAAATCTTTAAGAGGTAGTGAGGCCACGAAGGAATAGGCCTTTTAAGGGGCCTCAGGAAACATGTAGCTGCTTCTGCTTGCCCTTCTGCTGTGGGAGGGCATAAGGCTTTTATCTGACCAAATGCCAGAACCTCCGTCTTTGACGTCCCAGCCCTCTACTGTGAGAAATAATTTTCTGGTTTTCCCATAAATTACACACTCTTAGAGACTGGGCATCACAAAGCAAGCAGGATGGTGACTTATCATTTTATCTTGTATTTAATTACAGAAAAAGAGAAACCAGTAACTGTGATTCCCAAAGTCTGCAATCCTACAATCTTTTTTTTCTGTCCACTTTTTTCATTATATAAACATATATATATATTTAAACCCACCTTACCTGAGCACTGGTGGCGCACGCCTTTAATCCCAGCACTCAGGAGACAGAGGCAGGTAGATCTCTATGAGTTTGAGGCCAGCCTGGTCTACAAAGTGAGTTCCAGGACAGCCAAGGTTACACAAAGAAACCCTGTCTCAAAAAACAAAACAACAACAACAAAAACTGCAAATAATAGAAATGTCACACATTAAAAGTACCAGACTCAAAGCCTACGCATTTCAGTAAACATCTATGCAGCTAGAATAGGCACTCGGAATGGAGGCTGTGGAGCTTCACAGGGTCTGTTCAAAGGTGGGGAAGTAGTTAAATTAGATGATTAATAGTCTACTGGGCTCGGCACGAGGTTGGTGAATGCATTTACCTCATATGCAGAGTTCTAACTGTTCAATCTTCCTGTACTCACTGCCTTTACTTGCTGCATTTTATAATGATCCCTATTTACAGTTCTTAATTTTGTTTCAATTAAAAAAATTTTGAGAGCCAGGTGGTGGTGATGTGGGGCCACATGCCTTTGATTCCAGCACTCGGGAGGCAGAGGCAGGTGGATCTCTCTGAGTTTGAAGTCAACCTGGTTTGCAGAGCCAGTTCCAGGACAGCCAAGACTACACAGAGAAACCCTATGTCAAAAAACAAAACAAAATAAACAAAAAATTGACATAAGAGTCTCACATTGCTTAGGATGGATAGCCTAGAACTTGGCCCTCTTGCCAAGGATGACCTTGACGTCCTGATCCCCCTGACTCTGTCTCTGCAGGGCTTACATCTGAGACCTCTGGGCTTGTTCATAATTCTCCACTTTAAAGTTGTTAGCTGGGGTTCAGACCAACATCAGACAGACATGTAATGTTTTGCTTCTTTTTGTCAGTCCTGGGGATTGAACCCACAGCCTCATACATGCTAGGTAAGTGCTTTACTGCTGAGCCATAGCCCCAGACATGTAGTTTTATTTTCTTCTTTTGCTTGACAATTACTGTGGTGTGACTCTCCCTCCCTCGTAAGTAGAAAAACAGCTGTAGGTGTGTGCAGTTTTTCCTTTTATCTCCTACACTCCTCTCCTTCCAAAAGTTTTTCAAAATCCCCAATCCACGCTAAATTTGCTCTGAATCAGTCCAGATGATAATAATTGTTAACATCATGTGATTTTTCTTCTTTATTCTGTTAGTGTGGTAGATTACATTGATGAACCAAGCTTATATAAGTCACTAATAAGTCACTGGAGATAATATTCTCTTGCTGAATTGTTTGTTAATACTCTTATAAGTACCTTTACATCCATATTCTTTTTTTTTTTCTTTTATTTATTTTTTTCTTTTTGTCCGGAACTGAGGACCAAACCCAGGGCCTTGGGTTTGCTCGGCAAGCACTCTACCACTGAGCTAAATCCCCAATCCCTTTATTCCTTTTTTGGGGTGGGGGGGGCAGCGTTGTTTTGTTTATTTTAAAGGAAAACTGAAACTCTAGATCATGTGATTTTTTTTTTATTTAGAAAAAAAAACAAATAAAGCCCCCTTATAACATGTTTTTCTTTTAGTTCCATAAACAAATAACCCAAATAATGACCAAGTAGAGGTGTGCAGGATAAGATAGTACCCAGCCTGGACTGAGGGGGAACCAAGTAGTTTATGTTTTACAGCCCAGTGGCTGAGTCTTTTACTCGGTCGGGTTGCTAAAGAGCCAACGCCATAACATAATTGGCATCACTCCCTTCTTCAAAGCAACAAGGCATCTTGAAATCTCAGCTTCCTGGTGAGGTGCTGGGGTTGGAAGCAGGACATTGTTTAACTATATGAAAAGTCAGCTGGGTCAAGGATGAAAACTCTTCCCAAAAAAAAAGACCTGAACAGTCACCGTGAAAACCTTCACCAGTTCCCGATTAAGCTGGCTTTTGGAGAAGTCTGGCCCCCACACTTTGCAGTGTGAAGAGAGGCCACTACAGTATCCAGCCCACAGTCACCGCCTCGATGTCTGGATCAGAGGGAGGCTGAAGAGAAGCCCTCAGACGCCCTCTTCTGTGCCAGGGAAGGTGAACAGAGGCAGGGCGAGGTCTTTGTCCTCGGAAGATTCATTTTAGTTCTGGCAGGATGTGAGCCTTGTGGATCTGTTCCCATCATGCACTCTGGGGTCGGGTGGAACTGCTCCTCCAGCCAGGAGTCAGCACACTGTCTTTCAGTTAGATCTCCTGGTTTAGTAACGTCTGTAAGTTTCTCGCAGTGAAGACAGAGACCTTGTAGGCTTGCCTCCCCATCTGTGTGGGCACCTGACATGTCCCATCAGGCACTTGGATGGGAGCCGTGGGGTTCTATCAGTGAACACATCATTATCAATGCCCAGGATGGAAAGGGCATTTGGGAGACTCCAGGACCCCCACCAAAGCTGACTGGGAAGTTGGAGACTCTAAGTTTTTACTGAGCACTGAAGCTTCTTCAAGCAAACTGCTGTCCATTATGGCTCAGCAGTCGGTTCTGTTCTAGACGCCCAGCTGTCCCCAGCACAAGGGAGACTTTCAAATGCACATTCCTGCTCCCACCCTGAGAGAAGGTCTTCCGCAGACTTGGCACTGATGAGGGTTCTCTCCTGAGTGAACTACCAGATGTTTTCAGGGGCTGGACTGCTTAGCAAAGGCTTGGCCGCATCCCTGGGTCTCACAGAGGAAAGGCTTCTCGCCCGTGCGGATGTGATGGTGGTTCTTCAGGTTTGGAGCTGTGGTGAAATGCTTACTACACGCATGCACGGCACGTCGGGATTTCTCCCCGTGTGTGTCCTCATGTGCACCGTCAGCCTCTGCAGCACGTAGAAGCTTCACCCACAGCTTCTGCAGGGCAGATAAAGGAGTGCTTATTTCCGGGTGCTACTTGGAGTGACTGTGTGGTCCAACCTTCACTTGAGCTTCTATTCCACTCGGGGAAGGGGCCCACGGTCTGTGGGCTGCCCCTTAGCAGAGCCAGGGCGGACGTTTTCTCCATTACTGCTGGGTTTTACCTTGTTTGCCAGTTACGCATGAGTAGCAGCAATTAAACTTCCACGGGCCGATTCCTGAGCCCAGAGGAACCATGGAATACTACTCTCTGCTCCCACCAAAGAGGAAGTTATTTCTGACTCCTCTGGCTCATCCTGGGCAAACATGAAGTGCTCCTCCAAACCCAGACCTGCCCTTGCTAGGTTAAGAGTCAAAGAAGTGCTGTCACGTGGCTGTAGATCTTACAACAAGGAAGGCGACTGGAGTGGACAAGACCCCTGGGGACTTACGCACACTCCGAGCCTTTGTCTCTTCTCCGTCTGGGCCACATTCATCTGAGGGCTCCTCCAAACAGCTGAAGAAGGGACCTCCTTGGAGGAATTAGTAACCTAATTCTGAAGCCTCGGTCACTGGAAGAAGGGATAAGCAAGTCATGTCTTTAGTTTCCGATTCCACTAGCCCTTGTCCCAGGCGTGGGAAGGTATTCTGAACCAACTGAACCAAGAGCTCTGGCTTGGAATCTCACTCATCTGATAACATCCATTCTGCTTCCGAAATCCTGTAGTTGTTCCAGGGACAGGTTCAAATCCAATTCAGAGTCGATGACACCTTCCTGTTACATTCATAGCCTTTCAATAAACATGCTTTTCCTGTAAGATGTTGAACTGAGTTGCTAATCAGTTTAACTCCCAGTCCAGGGCAGCTGGCTCTGTCAGTCAGTCCTGAATTCCGTCCACACCTACCATATTCATAAGGGACGTTTTCCTGCCCCTCCCCGCCTTTGGTGGCTTAACTTTAGAAAATGAATTGGGAAATATTACCTCTTTTTTTTTAAGGATTATATAAGATTGATGTTCATTCCTCTTTAATAAAATTACAGTGAACCCATCTGGACTTGAAGAGTTCTTATGAAAGAATTAAAAAAAAAAAAAAAAATCACAACTTCGATTTCCTTAATAGTCATTGACCTTGTGCTGGTTGGTTTTTGTCAACTGGACACTAACTAGAGTCACCTGAGAACAGGGCACCTCAATTTAGGAAGTGTCTCCATCAGACTGGACTGTGAGCGTGTCTCTGGGGCATTTTCTTGGTTAATGGTTGATGTGAGAGGAGGGCCCAGCCCACTGTGGGTGGTGCTTACCCTAGCCAGGTGGTCCTGGGAAGTATAAGAAAAGTAGCTGAGTGTGAGCCCGAGAACTAGTCAGTAAGCCACGCTCCTCTGTGGCCTCTGCTTGAGTTCCTGCCTCCAGGTTCCTGCCCCTGACTTCCCTCAGTGATGGAGTGTGAGAGAGAAGTGTCAGCCAAATAAACCCTTTCCTCCCAAGCTGCTCTGTCACAGCAGTGGAGAAGCGGACTGCTTCCGGTTGTCTGTTTCTAAAGATGCTGATATAGAGGCACCAGAAAGGAAGGTGACAGCCCCACGTGACAGAGCCACAGCTCGCCTGCTGCAGACTTCACTGCGGTCACAGGAGGAGCAAGGATCAGGCCCTTTACCCTGAGAGCCTCCGGCTCCCCCTCAGCTATCAGGCATCAGCTTATGTTGCTCCCCGTCCTTTTTGGTCTGAGGCAGCAAGGACCCAGGGACCCGCTGGGAGTTGCGAATGTTTCATTTCTGACCCAGCCTCTAAGATCCTCCCAAGAGACCTGTTGGATTAAAGTACAGCCTTCCCCACAGACCCAAACCGCACTTCCCCACCTGATTCTAAGAGGGAATGTTTGGGATGAAGGCTTTTGGGAGGAGCTGGCTGTACCTGCTCCCCGCTCAAAGGCAGAGGGCTCCTATTGGCTGGAAACCACATACTGCATGTGTTGTAAGGCATGGTCCCCAGGGGGCGCTGTTACCTGGGTCTGGGTGGGAACTGACCCAGCTTGTCTTCTTTTCAGACTTCGTGACATTACACAGACACCTGCACACACACACACACACTTTTGTTTCCTTTTGAAGACCCAGCACTTGATTTTACTGCTTTTTCTCTTGTTTCTGTTTCTGACTCTCATTGCTCGTGATTTTTTTCTTCGTCTTGCGCCTTGGTTCACATTGCTTTTTCTTGAGGCTTGCGGAGTAGAACTTGGGATTTTCTTCTTACATTTTCTTCTATCTGGCATGTGCATGTAGCTGTGAGTTCCCTTCTGCTCTCACCGCGCCACACAGATGTCGCTGTGTTTCCATTTTTGTCCAGTTTGTGTGTTTTTACAATTTCTCTCAATACTTCCTGTTTTACCCACAACAATATTTATTCCTAGCTGCCAGAAGAATCCACATTCCCTTTCCCTGTTGTCTGTTATGTGTTTCAAGTTTCATTCGTTCTGATAGGACAAAGTGCCATGGTTTTAGTGCCACTAAGGTTGTTCAGGGCTGAGGCACGTGACCTCCATCGCGTCCTTTGCCCGCTCACCTCTGTGTCCTGCCAGTGTCCCACAGACAGTGACAGCGGCTCGTTCTAGTCAGTTTCTCAGCATGATCGAGGACACGGAAGGGAGGAAGGCGTGGCGGTCGAGAAGCATCTCTGCTTGCTGTATTCGTGTCTCGTTCCTCGTGTTCAGAGCTCACTTCTTCGGTCTTCCTTTCATTTAACAGTGTCATTTAGACACCAGGTACAGGTGGCATCCCCCGGCCTCAGGAGGCAGAGGCAGGTGATCTGTGAATTCGAGGTCAGCCTGGTCTACAGAGCGAGTTCCGGGACAGCTAAGGCTGCACAGAGCTCCTGTCTCAAAAAACAAAAACCTAAACTTGTCATGTAGTCATTCTCTTCAAGTAGATCTGCTGGGAAGGATTTGTGTTTCATTCTTGTTCACGCGTAACCTGAGAATGTTTGTTTTATTATCCTTGAAGGATATTTTCACAGGATATAGACTCATGGGTTAACAAAATTATTTTCTTCAGCACTTGAGAGCTGAACAACTTCCTTCCGACCTCTAGGCTTATGCGCTGGTGCCTGTGAGTGATAAGGTGTCATTTCCTTCACTGCTTTTAAGATGTTTTTTAAAAGAGACTGGCACATCTTTGTGTCGGATTTAGTCTAACAGTTTAGAGTTCACCCTAGATTTAAATTGGGACTGTCTTTGCTCTGTTTGGGACGTGTTCAGCCATCACTTCAGATGTTCTCAACCCTGGCATCTTCTGGAATTCTGATGACAGGAATGTTAGATTTTGTGATGGTGTTGTGGGTGCCTGGGGTGTTGCTCATTGGTTTTTGTCTTGTTGTTACTTTCTTTTTGTTGCTAGAAAGTTCTGCTGATTTATCTCCCAGTCCACTGACCACCTCGATCTGTTGTTGAGCATGTCCATTTACATAGTCTGTGTCTCTTCTGGGCTGTATTTCTTCCAAGTCTTTGAATGTACTTCCTAGCGTATTTTCCTGATGGCTGCTTTAAAATACTTCCAACATCTATATTGTGTGTCCACTGCCATATAAAATATATCTTATGCAGCAGACAGCACCTGTATTGTGTGTCCACTGGCATATAAAATATATCTTATGCAGCAGACAGCATCTATATTGTGTGTCCACTGTCATATAAAATATATCTTATGCAGCAGACAGCACCTGTATTGTGTGCCCACTGACATATAAAGTATATCTTATCTAGCAGACAACATCTGTATTGTGTGTCCACTGGCATATAAAATATATCTTATGCAGCAGACTGTAGCTAGAGTTTTCCTGCCTGGCCCACAGTCAGGACAAACTCTCTCACCTGCCAGTCCCACAGCCCCTCAGACCCGACCAAGTAAACACAGAGACTTATATTGGTTACAAACTGTATGGCCGTGGCAGGCTTCTTGCTAACTGTTCTTACAGCTTAAATTAATCCATTTCCATTAATCTATACCTTGCCACATGGCTCGTGGCTTACCGGCATCTTCACATGCTGTTTCTCATCTTGGCGGCTGGCAGTGTCTCTCTGACTCAGCTTTCCACTTCCCCACTTTATTCTCCTCCTTGTCCCGCCTACACTTCCTGCCTAGCCAATGGCCAATCAGTGTTTTATTTAATGACTAATCAGCAACACATTTGCCATACAGAACATCCCACAGCAGCAGACAGCACCTGTATTGTGTGCCTACTGGCATATAATGTATATCTTAGGCAGCAGAATTCCCCCCCAGTTTTTCAGTGGCACTTAATACAAAGCTAGAAATACTTATAATAATTTCAGTATTCTAATATCTGAATACATCTGTATTTGAAATTCATATTGTAATTTTCTGTTGATGCTGTACCTGTTTGATGTTAATGTGGGAAACTCTGGATCTGATTTAAGTATTTTGTTGTAGTTGGCTATTATTCTGACACTGCTCCAGCAGGAGAAGAGGCTATTACCTTGTTTTTGCAAGAAAAGGCAGCAGAAGTTCTGGTTTCTGGTTTGGCCTGTGTGTGTTGGGGGAACTCTTGTTTACTCTGGACAAGGGTGCAAGTGATGCCTCCTTGTTTAGAAGACACCAGCGTGCTTTTTACTGTTCCCAAGATGTCACAGGGTAGGGGTGGCCTCATCACCATGGTCAAAAGTCCTGACTCTGCCTAGCTCTTTCTGTCACCAGCGCTCAGACAGGAGTGGGACGGATGGTCATTGCTTCTGGGTGCACGTGGAAGGCCAGCTTCCTGTGTGGTCTTCCCCACTACTGACAGTGGGGATTCCGACTGCCATCGCCCTACAAGAATGAAAATCTAGCCCCTGGCTGGGGTTGGGAGTGCTTGTTACTTCTGAGTAGGAGTGGAAGTTTATATCTCCACTTAGCCTTTGCTGGTTTGGGTGTGGGGCCACAGCTGTTTTGTTAGTGTGGTGCCGGGGAAGGCATTTGACCTCGGGAGAGTGACTTGTGTCTAAAAATGCTCTGTCTTGCTAGGCTATTCCCTTCCAAGCCCTTTGGATAGAGAAGGCAAGCTTTTACAGGGTCTCACTATGTAGGCCTAGCTGTCCTGGTACTCACTGTGTAGACCAGGCTGGCCTCGAACTCACAGAGATCCACCTGCCTCTGCCTCCCGAGTGCTGGGATTAAAGGCGTGCGCCACCGCACCCAGGTTCCAGTGGACATTGCTTTTCATCCCCATATTACCTCAGCCGTCTGTGGCAGGCAAACAGGCGAGGCAAATGCTTGCAGCTCTCTGCCCGTCCAGGCTTCTCAGTTGCTGTCTGTGTGTTTAATAACATGTAGCTTAGGTATCAGAAATCCTCATTTTCACTGGTACTTAGCACAAAACTAGAAACACTTAAATATCCATCTATATTCTAAATCCATACAGTTACTGGATTCCAAAAGGCTTGCATAGGCTTTTGAGTATAGGACGTAATGTGCTTGGAAAATTAGCTACTGCGTTCGTCAATTATATCTGAAATTTTTCTCACTGTTATTTGAAAAGTCATTTCTCAATGCTATCTTAGGATAATCTTAAAGAAGTTTAATATTTAAGGAATTATGATATGGTTTAATTCCAGGATTCTGATTTAAGTAATCAATTCTGCACTAATCTATATATTCTTAGATTCTGCACACTTAGTAAAGCATTTGAAATCATTCACATGTTGAAGATGGACCCTATCATTCCCACAACCTCAGGAACTTTAGCATTGTTCTGGAAACTTCTGCCCTTCATTGCTTCAGAATCCTTCCTTTGGCTTAAGAGTTCATAGCACAAGTCTTTGGATAAGTGGGTTTAGCAGATTAACTGAGATCGTGTAGAGGAAAAATAGCAAAGAACTGTGTGCCTTCAGTTGACAATGATTCATACTCTGCAAACTGAGAATACACTGTTTAAAAATGTGTTTGCCACATAGAGGCTAAGGACGCATTTGTTTTCAAGGTGTTAAAATACAATTGAGGAAGCGATACCAGTGACTCCTGCTTTAGTTTAATCACCATAGAAGAACACCTGAGGTGATTTGCTGGAGTTGCTGAAGAGGCCTCGGATGTTTACCTAAAAAGTAACAGTGGTAAACTAAAATGATCGATTCATAACCATTTCCCCACGCTTAATAACTAAGTTGACAGAGAGATCAAAAGCCCGAATGTTACATAAAAGCTTTTCTTCCCATCTCTACCTCTTCCTCCCCAACCCTTACCCTCATACTTTTATTCATGAACTTAAAAAAAAATTGTTGAATCATAACAAGTTAAATTCTTTGGTGAAAGAAAGGGAATAAATAATTTTCATTTAAAGACCAGCAGTTCCAGAATCTCTAATCCCTGAACTGGAGTTTTCTTGCTCTACAGATAATTCTTGTATCAATAGGCCATGTGTTTCTGCTTAGCTGCTTTCCCAGGCTCGGTTCTTAAGTGAACTCAGTCATTCGGGTTCTGGCATGGCCGCCCTTTCACGCGCACATGAGATTCCCCACCATAGCCCTTAGTCTGTGGCTCAAATATAACCCCTCAGCGGTGCTTTCAAACCTGCTTCCTTTTCAGATTGAAGGACACAGTCATTCACAGGACTAACTCATCTTCTGCATGAGCAAAACTCCAGTTAAGATGAAAGAAAAATCAAGGTTTTTGAAAAAAGTGAGTGAGTGTCAAAAATCAAAACAACAAAACCTCCTAATTGAAACTTTGTTCATTCATGAAAATATTTGTTTTGGGGTCGGCAAGCTTGACATCTGCAAATGTAAGTCATCTTTATATCATTTGATTAGTTAGGATTTTTAACACTAGTTATAGGACTGTGACCCCTTGACATGCATTAGCTGTGCTTATTAGGGCAAAGCTCAATATTTCGTGGCCTCACTCACCAAGAAGTCATGAGGCAAGCCCGGCGGTGGTGGAGCATGCCTTTAATCCCAGCACTCAGGAGGCAGAGGCAGGCGGATCTCTGTGAGTTCGAGGCCAGCCTGGTCTACAGAGCGAGATCCAGGAAAGGCGCAAAGCTACACAGAGAAACCCTGTCTCAAAAAAACAAAAACAAAAACAAAAAAGTCATGAGGCAGCTCTGTGATCCCCCAATTTCAACTTCTTCCCTTCAGCTACTTTATATTAAGCTAAATTTTGAACTGAAAATAGTAAATATAGTGGTGGCACTTGGACGTTAATACGACTTTCTGCCAAACTGAAGGAGAGTCGTCAGCTCTCTGGCGTGTTTGAACATGTACTTAGTCTTGAGCTACCGAGACTTCACAGCTTTCTGCAGCCTACTTTACACGTCTGTACACACGTGTAAAGCGGGCAGCTTTTATCTTGGTTGGCTGCCCCCCACCCTCTGTGGAGTCAGTCCTGTCTTTGCTCTGCAGTATTGAACCTGTTGATTTTCTGCTCTGACCCCACTCTTAGGAGTTTACGCCTAAGACATTAAACATAGGCAAACATTTGCTCTCTTGCTTATCAAAATTTTCTAATGTAGTGCTTAAGATATTTTTGATATAACTGCATCCTGTGTCCCACTCAAGGACGTGTCTGCCCTTGGTGAATATGAAATGAGAATCAATGCTGCTTTATTCCTTGAGGACTGAGGTCCTCCTTTTCCCACTGAGCAAACATCTCTTTGTGCTTTTCTTGTTGTTGCTTTGTTTTGGTTTTGGTTTTGGAGGTTTTTGAGACAGCTTCTCCTGTAGCCCAGGAGATCCTGGAACTCACTCTGTGGACCAGGCTGGCCTGCCTCTGCCTCCTGCTGGGATTGAAGGCATGGTCACACCCAGCTCTTTGTTTCTCAACAAAGCCAATGACTAGCTAAAGCTAAAACAAGGACATCTGTCCCAGTGAGACCTGACAAAACAGGGGCCTTGAACTTACTAAACAGTGGTTTGTCGTTTCCAGTGCAGGACCCAGTTCTCAAGATGAGCTGTGTGTACATGTTGGTATTCCAAGTTCGCCTCTCATTTCAGTCCACCTGTAGCTTACTGCTGTCTTAATCCATTTTGCATTGCTCAAACAAAATACCTGAGACTGGATTGCTAATATGGAGTGGTTTATTTAAGGGCAGGTGTGTCTATCTCTAACACTTCCCAACATCACTAAACAAATTGATTTAGCTCACCAGTCTGGTGACTGGAGGAGAATCTAAGCAGGATGCTGGCCATGTCCTGGCTGAGAAGTAGGCAGAGAGCAGCAGACACAGACCTGCCAAGGCATGGGTTCAAATAACAGGAGAGGCCAGCTCCCTCTTTAACAATTCTCTCCCTGTTAACTAACAGTTAGACAAGACCTGGTTCACTTGTACAAAACAGTTTGAATCCACTCCTGGAGATGGAGCCCAGGACCTAACCACTTCTATTAGAGGTTCCAGCTGTCACACTGGGGACCAGTCTCCCAGCAGTTAACCTTTGGAAGCTAAGCCATGGCCAGACCATAGCACTGAATCTCTCTTTACGAGATGCTTGGTTTTTTAACAGGAGATACAAAATTAATCTGCTTATGAACTATAGGCTTTCTTGAGCCTCCACTGAATATGTAAAGGAAAAATAACTCCATACCATTTTACCCTTGACTTCTGAGGGAGTGTGTGGGTAATGAGTGTGTGTGTGTGTGTGTGTGTGTGTGTGTGTGTGTGTGTGTGTCCATTGTTTTTAAATAATAGCAATTCAGAAATGATATTTTTTTAAAAGTGGTTGTTTAATTCTAGTCAATTCTGATATTAGCTCTGATTCTGTACATGGTTATCCAAATCCACCCAACCATACAGTCAATATATCGATGTTACATTTATGCATTTAACCTGTTTCTCAATATCGTCATCTGTAGAGTGCTCCAAACTGCTAGTTTCAGCCAGTTTATTTAATGACTAAGCTCTGAAATTCTATGATTACATCAGATATTAACTGGATGTAGATGCATCGTTTAATCCAAAGGGATTTTTAACATCATGGAGTCTTCAGAGACACCCTGTGAGTTAAGGTTGTCTCTCCTGTGCCCATGCAAAGACGCTAACAGTGGAGGGTTCGGGTTTTAGAGCCTGATGGTATTTTCTGTGCAGACCGTGTGGTGTACGCCCTGCGTAAATCCAATGTGAAAGGCTTGGGGGGAGGCTGAGTGGGTTTTTGGGTTTTTTTTTTTTAGAACCTGGCTGGACAACATTTGATCTAAAATTTTGGTTGGAAAAAGTACTCTTTAAGTAAGAAAAAGTAAAGCAGTATTGTGTGTCGTAGTCATAGGTTGCATGACTCATAAATGAAGTGAACTGTTTTCTGGACTCCAGCTCATCAAGGAGAGAAAGATTGGGGTTTGTGTTAGGGCTTAGAATGTGAGAAGGGCCCTCATAGGCTCCTAGATTTGAATGCTTGTCACCAGGGAGTGGCACTACTTGAGAGGATTAGGAGGCGTGGTCTTGTTGGAGGAAGTGTGCCCCTGGGGGTAGGTTTTGAGATTTCAAAAGCCCCTGCCAAGGCCAGAGTCTGTCTCTCCCTCTCTCTGCCTGTGGATCAGGATGTAGAACTCTCAGCTCCTTCCCCAGCACCATGTCTGCCTGCATGCCGCCATGCTTCCCACCATGATGACAATGGACTGAACTCTGAAACTGTAAGCCAGCCCCAGTTAAATAGTTTCTTTCATAAGAGCTGCGTCAGCTGTGGTGTCTCTTCACAGCCATAGAACCCTGGCTAAGACAGAGTGTTTCCTGCACTTCTTGTATTGTATGAGGAGTACAAGTGGAATTACGTTGTGGGGAGTGTTATGGGGAGTGGGCGCCATGGGGAAAAGGCAAAGAAAAGTCAGTAGGTTTTTTGACTCAGGTGCTGAACCAAGGCCAAGAAAGCCTCAGCATCTCCAAGCCTGTTGCTAACAGGGACAGGCACTGTGCCTCTTTTCTGGATTTGTGGTTCTTATTTCATAATTATCTTAAGAGCATTTTATTAAGTTAGAGAACTGTAAGTGAACGGACAATAATGACAGAAAGGCTGAAAGGAACAACAGTGACCACCACTCAGCTGCGCTGTGGTAACCCTTCCCCCAGGTACTCATCCTCAGCAAGTTGCTCGAAAGTTCCCATGGGCGTCTTGTGAAGAGTTACAACCACCACCTCAGGGGAAATGCATAATGTCATCATGCTCACAACGCTTGTCACACAGCCAGACTAGTTCAGACATTCACTTTTCCCCAAACCTAAGATACCACAAACCAAAACCCTGCATGGCAGCTGGTGCCCACCCCCTGTGGGGCCACACCCCCGTGGAGCCACACCCCCTGTGGGGCCACACCCCCGTGGAGCCACACCCCTGCGGAGCCACACCCCCTGTGGGGCCACAGTCTGATGCAGCACTGTCTCATCCTAGAGGACACACAGAGATACAGTCTGAAGTTCAAGTGCATGTGTTCCTTCTCCCGCTGAACTGATTTCCTCACTCTACAAAATGGAAGCCAACCTAAAGCAACCGAAAATGACCTTAACTGCATGAAGTTGCCAAACTACAGAGCTGATAGCAAAAAACTGCCGTGTGGAGTCTGTCTCAGCCGTTTCTTTCCCTTTTGTGTGTGTAGGTGCAGGGGTGAGGGTGTGGCGTATGCTCGGGTGCATACACACACAAGCCAGAGGAGGACATCAGGTGTCCTGCCCTGTCCCTTCCGCTCCATTCCCTCAGGATGGGCTCTCTCACTGTCCTGGAACTGGGCTGGTAGCCAGCAAAACCTGGAAATTCTCCTGTCTCCCCGCTCCCCAACACTAGGTAGGAATCTGTACCTGGATGTTCTCTTTGGGTGCTGAGGATTTGAACTCAGGTCCTCAGGCTTGCACAGCAGTCACTGTCAGCAGTCTAGCAATGCCTCTGAGGTGGGGTGGGGGGGCGTGGGAGATCAACTAAGCTTCTGAAATAGGTTTTCACTTATTCTTTGAGACTCTCATACATGTGTACAGTACATTTTGATCATATCTACTCCCCCCACCCTCCCCTCACCCCTGTAATTCCAATAAGGTTCCCTTTCTTCCCATTCTGCAGAATCTCCAGTGAGTGCTGGAGGTGGGTAGAAATCTTGTGTGAGGCCTGGAATTGGGAAGGAGTAGTGGGCAACTGGGGAGCTTCTGAAGACCTGGACTTCAGCAATGCTAGGAAGGTCCGACAGTGGCAATGGTAGTTGTTGTACTAGAGGACCTGGTGCTTAGCAGTAAGCCCCTCTGCTGATGCTCATGTGTGGTATGGTGTGGTGGTTTGAAAGAAAATGGCCCCCAAAGGGAGCGGCACTGTTAGGAAGAAGCTTGTCACTGTGGGGGTGGGCTTTGAGGTCCTTTTGCTCAAGCTTCCCTCAGTGTGACAATCAGTCAACTCCCTGTCGCCTCTGAGTCAAGATGTAAGGACCGTCAGCCATGTTGATAATGGTCTAACCTCTGAAATTGTAATTGAGCCACCCCAATTAAATATTTCCTTTATAAGAGTTGCTGTGATCATGGTGTCTCCTCACAACAATAAAAACCCTAACTAAGACTCATGGTGTGAAGGGGGAGAGGCCCCTGGAAAGTCCAGTGGAGACAGTGTGTGCTCCCTTGCTATGGAGTCACAGCTCTGCCCGTGTCCACAGAGGTCCCCCCCCCATACCCAACTGAGTGCTAAGGCTCTTCTACCCCTCAAATGCCAGCTTTCTTCCACTCTTTGTGTGCAGCCCCTCATTTTGATCACGTAGGAAAATTATGGACTACAGATGTGTAGAGAACAAATTAACAGAACAAAACCCAGTCTGCACTTAAAGGAATGCTTGCTGTGGTACTCTGGAGTCAGGGTATCTTTTTAAATTATTATTTTTTTATTTAATTAAAATATATCATTTTCACCTCCCTCTCCTCCTTCCAACTCCTCCCATGACCTGCCCTGTTGTTGGTTGTTTTTTACTCTTTATCTTTTGGCTCTTTGCTCTTTTGAGGGCCCGCCACCCAACTCCTAAATAAATCACACACAGAGTCTTATTCTTACTTATAAATGCCCAGCCTTAGCTTGGCTTGTTTCTAGCCATCTTTTCTTAACTTAAAATATCCCATTTATCTTTTACCTCTTGGCTTTTGCCTATCTCAATTCTGTCTATCTTTTCTTTCCTTCTTATTCCATGTGTAGCTGTGTAGGTGGCTGGCCCCTGAAGTCCCCCTCCTTCTCTCACTCCTAGATCATCTCTTCCCAGATTTCTCCTTCTATTTATTCTCTCTACCTGCCAGCCCTGCCTATCCTTTCTCCTGCCTTGTATTGGCCTGTTCAGCTCTTTATTAGACCATCAGGTGTTTTAGACAGGCAAAGTAACACAGCTTCACAGAGTTAACAGATGCAACATAAAAGATTGCAACACATCTTTGCATCATTAAAACGAATGTTCCAGAGCACAAACAAATGTAACACATCTTCAACTAATATTCTACAACACACCCCACTCCTCTCACATCTATGGCCTCTTTTTCATTAGTTATTATTGTTACATATAAATGCACAAGTAAATATCTAAATGCAACCTGCTGAGTCGTGTTAGCGTTGCTTGCATGTAGGTTTTTAGGGCTATTGTTATTGGATAACCATTTAGGGGTCTCATCTTGGGGAAGACTAATTATTGCTCTCTCAGCAGTCCTTAATTGCCTGTAGCTCTTCATCTAAGTAGAGAGCCCTATGAGATTAACCACATACACTTTGGCATGTCAACTGATGCTGTACTTTTTCAGATCTTGTTTAAGCAGCCATATTGTTCAGATTTTATGGATTCAACTTCCCTGTAATATCTAGAAGACACAATCTTTTTTGTGTGTTTGGTTTTGTTTTTTGAGACAGGGTTTCTCTGTGTAGCTCTGGCTGTCCTAGAACTTACTCTGTAGACCAGGCTGGCCTCAAATTCACAGAGATCTGCCCGCCTCTGCCTCCCGAGTGCTTGGATTAAAAATATGTGCCACCGCCGGGTGGTGATGGCGCACGCCTTTAATCTGTCTCGAAAAACAAACAAACAAACAAAAAGCGCCACCGGAGCCCAGCTAGACGACACAATCTTGCTACAGACTCCTTGGTCCTCTGGTTCTCAGAATCTCTCTGCCTCCTCTTCCCCAATGCTCCCTGAGTCTTAGATGTAAGGGTCGTGTTGTAGATTTATCAACTGGGCTGGGCATTTCATAGTCAGCTGTTCTCTGCATTGTGACTAGTGGCTTCTCTCATGGTCTCCATCTGCTATAAAAAAGAAGCTTCTTTGATGAGGGGTGAGGGCTGCACCTCTCTGTGAGTATAAGGGTAAGTATTTAGAATGTGGTTAGGAATTTTACTGACTTAGAAAAGTAGCAGTAGTACGTTCTCCTCCAAGATTCATGACCTCACAAGCCACAGATGGTTGGCTAAGTTTACAGCATCAGGCACTGTTTCCTTCCATGTAAGAAGGCCTTACATCTAATTAGACAGTTGTTGGTTACACTAAGACACAAGAGCCACTATTGTATCTTGAGTGATTTCTTGCCATGCTACTCTTATAGATCACAGACATCACAACTGAGTAGGAATGTTGGTTGCTTCCCTCCCTTGGCAGCTTGTATATTGCTTTCTGGTACTATGAGAGCTAGTCCACAGGGAGGAAGCTGCCAGGTCAGATCCAGCTCAAGTTCTTCAAGTTTTATGTCCAAAGTACACAGTATCATCAGCAGTAGGAATTTACCTTCAGCTTCTGGGAGGCAACCAAAGGAAAACAGCAATAGTCTATATTCTTTGGGTAGTCTCTTGGGCTCCCTTCACCAACAACTCAAAAGGGAGTTTCTCATGCCTTCATCATCTAATCATCCCTAATACATGAACACTTAACAGAAATAGGTTGAGTGAATAGTGAAGGAAAAAAGTTGTAGTTTTGAGGCAGTTCATTTTCAGAGTTGAACTTCTAGGATAATGTGCATCATGGAGCCAGGCACAGTGGCATGTGCCTAGAAATTCAGTAATTGGAAAGTAGAGATGTGGGGTGTGGGGAGTAGCAAGTGAGTGCAGCCTGGATTGCACAGTGAGATTAACCAAATGAGAAAAGGAGCAGAATGGATCTGTGAGTGGGAGAGTGTAAAAGCTAGGTTAGGAATGCAGTGACAGTGATACATCACCAAGTGAATTTGCTTGCCCCTTCCCTCCCTAACACCATGGAAACAAGCCAAATGGAAGGCTAGTGACAGGAATATGTGCATCTGCAGTACCAGTGAGAAGAAAGGAAACAGGAAAAGACCAATGTCTTAGTTGTGAAGGGACACCATGACCAAGGCAACCCATATAAAAGGAAACACTTAATTTGGGGCTTGTTTACAGCTTCAGAGGGTTAGTTCATTATCATCACGGTGGGAAGCATGGCAGCGGGCAGGCAGGCATGGTGCTGAGCAGTAAGTGAGAGCTTTACATCCTGATTCTCAGGCAACAGGCAGAGAGAGAAAGAGAGAGAACGAGTCTGGGATGGACTTTTCAAACCTCAAAGCCCCACCCAGTGGCATACTTCCTCCAACAAGGCCACACCTCCTAATCCTTCTCAAACAGTTTCATTCCCTAGTGACTACATCTCCAAATATATGAGTTTATGGGGATCATTCCCATTGAAACCACCACAACCAAGACTGTTCAAATTGGGTGGATAAAAAGAAAAGAAACTTGTTCAGAAAGTAAGTGGAGCTGGGGTCTGTAGCTCGGTGGTAAAATGCTTCCTAGAATGTATGAGGTGTGGGGTTTGATCCTCAACACTGCCACCACCACCCCCCTAAAAAAAAAACAAAAAACAATGAACTTGAAGTTTTGTCTCTATTATTTAGGATATTAGACTGCCAGTGATAGAAAACCCTAGTGCAAGAGTTTCTCTGCCTCCCTTCCTCCCCGCTCCCTCTCTCTGTCTCTCTGTCTCTGTCTCTGTGTGTGTGTGTGTGTGTGTGTGTGTGTGTGTGTGTGTGTGTGTGTGTGTGTTGGCCATGTGTATGCACATGTGCACTTACCCTTGTGTTTCCTTCTGAAAGTCCAAGTTAGACATCAGATGTCACTCCTCCGCTCTTTACCCTGTTTTGAGACAGGGTCTCTCAACTGAGCTTGGACTTTGCCAGTTTGCTAGACTACCTGGGTCCTGACCCCCAGGGTCCCACACTGGGGTTACAGGCTTGTCTTCCCAGAGGTCACTAATGAGTCACTGTGTAGTTTATGTAACCCCGTGCCTCTCTTTGTATTGTCATCCCCATTGTGTGGGTGGAGACATTAAGGCAAGGGGAGGTTGGGTTTATCCTTGGGCCTGGGCTGCTGAGTTCTAATGCTGATACTCTGAGTCATTCTGCTTTGCTTCTGCTTCTTTAGAAATGATTAACAGGGAAGTCCATCTGCGCGTCATTTTATTGCTGCATGGAAACAGCTGGAATATGAGCGGCAATATTAAACAAGTGCTTGTCCTTAACTTGATTATAAATTATATTTTCCTTGTGTAGATGGCAACATGATAGTATGAAGGTGCCAGAATACTGGCTCTGTCGTAGAGGAACCTGCTTGTCTTTAGCAGACTGTCCCACTGTGTGTTCTTAGAACCACCCCATGAAGTTCGCCACCTCAGTGTACAGATGACACACACCTAAGGCACACCGAGGTAAAACAACGTGCTGAGGTTGGACCCAGGTCTCACTGCAGGTTCTGATGCCCCCTGCTTCACTGTGCTGCCGTAAGCTTGGAAGATGACTGCATAGTGATACCATGGCATAAAGAGCTGGATTTTAGCTGCAAGGGAGTAGCTACAGTGAAAATAACCTTCTTTATAAACTGTCAAAACTGCCTGGAACAATGCCACGTTTGTATTTGTTTTAGTTTTAAAGTAAAAAGAAGGAAAACACTTTGGTGAAATAAATTTTCTTCTGACTAATAATCAGTTTTTTAATTTATTCATTTTTTGTTAATGTGTTTGTGTGTATCTGAATGAGTTTATATGCACTACATGTGTGCAAATCCTTCATGGAGATTGAGGCAATCCTCCAGTCTACTTACCTTTTTATTTTAACTTGCTTGCTTATGTTATCTGTCTTCTCACCTGTCCATATAACCTTAGGGAAAGTTAGCTACTACACCCATGTTCTGATTGTACAGGCACCGCACCTCATGCTAAGGGATTCAGTGTTAGGGGAAGGGCCTACTGCCCACCCAGCCTTGTTTTAAGGAGCTCAGACTACAGTTGAATTGTTCAGAGTTAAGTGCTGCAGCAGGTGAACTTGAGAAGGATCTAACTAACCCACAAAGCGGGGAGTGGGGTCCCCAAGATTGCCTTCTAACTAAGGCTGAAGTTGAGCAGTGAACAGTATTTCAGTGAAAAGCCTTGAAGTCAAGTGGGAAGAGTCTGTCCACAAATCTAGGAAAGTTTTAGTCCATGCCTGGGCTGACGTTTGGTGGGATGGAGATGAAGCTGGAGAGGGAGGGCAGTAAGATTCACTACTCTTAGATGTTCATGAGTCTCCTTTGGACAGTCACTGCTTCGTCATTGTGACCTGCCATATCTAATTCCTTTGGCGGGTTGTCTGAGCCCCTACAACTAACCTTGGGTTCCACTGTACCCAGATGAGCCGAAATGATCTCCTTCCTGGTCTTGAGTTTCCCCAGCATCTTCTCTCCTCTGCACCTTTCCTCTCTGAGCCTTGCGTTCATCTTCCACTTACCCATTGCCTAGTGTTTCTTCTCATTACGCTTATGGTGGTCACCTTGATTGTGTGCTCCCTAGGACTGGGTGCTCCCTAGGATTGGGCCCTGGAGCTCCATTTTAAACCTGGTACTGGACAGGTAACACCGGGCCTGAAATCAGAACAAACCTGCCTTTGGTTTGTACCTCTGCTGTGATCTCTTGTATGACATGTTTCTTCATGAGTAATATGGAATAATGAGCTCTGTCTCACAAGGCTCTTATAAAACGTTGTACAAGGCACCCTGTGAAATTAATTTGTGCATCATGAAACTCTACATTTCCCTTTTGTTCCATAGTTCCTATGTAGAGCCATGCTCATTAATGTGAATTGTTTTGGTTCCTCCAAATACTTAACATCTTGAAGATTCAGACATACTATTTCCTCTGTGATTTTTCATACAGTCAATAAAAAATTGAGTATTTTTATTCTTCCTCTGTCTTATCTATTTCAAATTTTCAGGTGAAAACATTCTGAGCAGTTGGAGTAGAACCTTTTGAGACACAAAGAAGTTCAGAGGCCTTGACTACTGGTATACTGGAGAACTCCTCGCCCTACCCCGAGTATACTCTGCATGCGTAGAGAAGAGTGATAGTGATGTGCACATGATGTAATGCTCTGGGCGTAAAGCATTGGTCATGCCTTTGTGGGCATTGATAACCCTACAAAATTTGTCTGATATTTTTCCCAGAATCCATTCTTCTTCTTCTTGTCATACTTCTCCTTATGCCAGATTCTTGGGAGACGAGGTCCTAGCAATGGCTTTCTTGTCAGGCTCTGAGGGCTCAGAGCTAGGGGTCTTGTCTTGCTCATGTTATTGCAGGACTGGAGACTAGAAAATTCGAGGTCATGAGCGTATAAATTCGAGACTTGAGCATTAGGAAAGGGTGTGGCCCTGTTAAAAGCCTGTTGTATTTTTACCTGTCACTTGTGGGTGAGGGGGTGCTTAATGTTTTGAGGGTTGGGCACCTTAGACAAGCTTTATACTGGTGAGCTGCATCGTCAGCCCTTGATTACCCTAACAGTAAGACCATCATACATTATCTGTCAGACGGAGTACATCTCAGAACCACACCAAGAGGGCAGGAGGCTCCACAGAGCACAGTTTAGCCGGATGTCCTGCTGCGGTTTCTGTCAACTTGATACAAACTTGAGTTGTCAGTTAGCAGGGAATCCAATGGAGAAAATGCCTCCATTCAACTGGCCTGCAGGCAGGTCTGTGTATAAAATTATTGGCTAATGACCGATGTGGGCGGGCCAGTTCACTGGGTAGTACCACCCCTGAGCCTGTGGTACTGGGAAGTGTAAGAAAGTTCTGAACCTGATTCTGGAGAGCAAGCAGTATGCACATTCCTCTGTGGTCTGCTTCAGTTTCTGCCTCCAAGGTTCTCGTTTGAGCTCCTGCCCTGACTTTCCTTGATGATGGATTGTGATGTGGAAATGTAAGCCAAATGAACTCTTCCTGCTCAGGCTACTTATGCCAGACAGATGCAAACTTACACAGCAGATAACTTGTATATTCTCCTGTCTCAGTAAGGAAAGCAGTAGGAAGCCCTGCTGGACTGGGGAAGGTAGTACATTCGGGCAAGCGTCACATTTTGCAAATTAACAGCATCTTAAGCAGTAACTCACACTCAGAGATTTAACATAGCAAAAACACAAGGATTATGAGTAACATAATCAGCATGAATCAAATGTATCAAATCTGGAGACCAATTGCTGTGTTAAACTGGTTTCCACTCTGCCAGCTGTGTCCGTGGTCATCCGTGGCTGGAAGTCTTAGGTGAGACATAGCTGTTCCAGGTCTTTGAAATCCTTTTTAACACTGAGACACACTCTTCCTGCATTGGTCCCCAGTCACTGCTTCCACTGTTGCAGATTACATAACAAATAATCCCACTGTGCGGAGAGGCTACTGTCCTGTCTTCATGCACTAAAGCTCTGTTGCAGGGTAGGCATTTTAATGACTAAGAATTTCAGAATCTAAATCCGCATCTAAAGTTAGTGCATTTAGTTCATTTTAAATAGACTCCAGATTTACACTTTTGTTTTGTTCTGTTTGTGAGACAGGGTCTCAGTTTGTAGCTCTGGCTGGTCTAGAATTCACTATGTAAATCAAGCTGGCCTCAAACTTGCAGAGATTTACCTGACTCTGCCTCCTGAGTGTTAGGATCAAAGGTGTGCATCACCACACCAGGCCAAATGTACACTTCTTAAACTCAGTTGAAGGGTTTCTCTTCTCAGGTTACTATAGAAACCATTGTGTGATTCCAGTACTGGTTTGTTTGGGGTTTTTTAGTTTTGATTTTCATTTTTCAGTGTATGAGCTACACACACACACACAACACACACAAAAAAATAACCACATGTTTTGAAGCTTTAAAAAAAAAAAATGTTTGTTAAAAGCTGGCAGACTTGGCTGTACTTTGTAATCCCAGCACTCGGAAAGGCAGGGATGGGATCCAGGCTAGCTGGCTAGCCGGACTAGCTGAATTGGAAAGAGACCCTGCATCAACAAATAAAGTGGAGCATGCTAAAGACAGGTGTCAACTTCAGCCCTCCATACTCCTGAACACAGACATGCACCCACACAGGCAAACATACACATGCATGTGTAACATACACATGCATTTACATCCCAAAATACAAACTACATAAATAACTAGAATGCTAAGGGTTCTTTGTCTATACACAATATTTCCATTATTTCCATGGCCCAGTCTGTATTCTTTGCCAGGTCTACAGTTCATCTTACCTGAAAGTTATAAAAAAAAGTGTGTGTGTGTGTGTGTGTGTGTGTGTGTGTGTGTGTGTGTGTGTGTGAGAGAGAGAGAGAGAGAGAGAGAGAGAGAGAGAGAGAGAGAGAGAGAGAAAGAGAGAGAGAGAAGCTTTTGAAGGAAATCTAAGGAAGTCCGATTGTAGCATTGCTCAAGCTGCTGTAACCAAGTACTTTAGACTGGTGTGAAGACAGGTATTCTTCCACAGCTCTGGAGACCGGAAGTCCAATATCAGGGGGACAGGCGGTTGAGTTCTGGCAAAGCCTTCTTCTCAGTTCCAGCTCTGCTAACTTCTAGTGGCATCCTCATGTGGCCAGAAGGGTTGTGTCCCTTCCTCTTCTAAGGACATTAATCTTATCATGGGGTCTCTATCCTCAGACCTGATTATCTCCGAAAGGTCTCACTCCTAAAACCATCTAATTAGGAGTTAGGGTTTCTGTAATAATAGGAAGAGCATTACACAAACATGCACTTATTAACTGTTTCATGTCCCCAGGTGCTGGGCTAGGGATGTAGCTCAGTAGGTGTGAGGCCCTAGGTTTGATCTCTGTGGTTCCCTTTGCCTATGCTGCACGTTACAGAAAACTGGTATCAACTAACCTTGCTTCTAAGTGACACTTTTTTAATGACCCAAGGCTAGAAAACATAGAAAAATATTAGCATGTTCTTATCCCCAACCCCCATATCTGTCTTGTCTAGTCCCTGGAAGAAAGGCTTTTGCTGCAAGGATTTTATTGGAAAGCCAGAGTGTATAATTTACGTGCAAATGTGCCTACGATCTATAGGTTCCTCTTTGGTCCTCAAACAGAACAGTCACTCATTAGAGCTCTATGCCCTCCCTCATTCTGCCATGCTGTGGATCTGCTTGTGTGTCTGTCAGGAGTTAGACTGGACACCTGGTCCTAAGGATGGTGACCGCATTGGGAAGAGCTGCAAACCCTTCAGAGGTGAGGTCCTGTGCGAGGATCTTAGACGATCAGGGGTGTGCATGGGAACGAGGTAAGCTTACTCTCCCAGGAGAATTGTTCGGAAAAGAGCAAACCTGGCTCCCCCCAGCTCTGTGTACATTCTGGTCTGAGATGTGATCTGCTGGCTCCTGTCTGGGCTTCTGCCTTGCTATGAAGATGTTATGAAGCCAAGAGGCTGCCTCCTGCCCAGCATGTGCTGTGCCATTTTGGACTTGGAACCTCTAAAACTCTAAGCTAGAGTTTGTGTGTAGCCTATCAGGTATTTCATCATAGTGACGAATAGTTGAATACTAACGTTTCCCCACTGATAACCAAATACAGTAGAGAGGGCTTAGAAACTGAGGACGGAGGCTAAGGTGTAGTGCTTGCTCGGCACACATAAGGCCCAAGGCTCAACCCCAGTCTGCCCATCCCCCCACACTGAAGACCATTTGCCCAAAAGCCCATTCTTTGGAAACACGTTAGCTATTTGGTTTTCATACAGAATAAAGTTTATTTAATCTATGAAAAGCAAAAACTAAAAATTCTACAAAAACAACAAGAAAAAAAACCTGCCTTTGCCAGGCAGCAATGGAGCACGCCTTTAATCCCAGCACTCAGAGGCAGAGCCAGGCGGATCTCTGTGAGTTCGAGGCCAGCCTGGTCTACAGAGCAAGATCCAGGACAGGCACCAAAACTACACAAAGAAACCTTGTCCCGAAAAAACAAAACAAAACAAAAAACCAAAAACCTGCCTTTAAGCGACCCTTTTCTTTTCTGTTGTTGTTGTTTTGTGGTGGTTCTGAGGATCGAACATACTAGGCAAGTGCTCTTCCACTGCCCTAAAGCCCCAGCCCTGAAAGGAGATTAATTACAGTAACTGCACATGGTGGCACATGCCTTTAAGCACTTGGGAGGAGCTCTGAGGCCAGCCTGGTCTACACAGAGTTTCAGGCCAGCCAGGACTGTATAGTGAGACCCTGTCAATACAACAAACATGAGATATTGAAGAAAAATTAATCCACTGGACTACATCAAAATTATAATCTTCAAAATAAAAATATAAGCCACAGGTTGAACAAAAATACTAAAATATTTGCAAGACATATATCAAGTAAATTACTTGCATTTGGAAGATATAAAGAATACATATGGACAGATATGGTATATGCATCCAATCCCACTTTTGGAGGCTGAGATAAGAAGATCATGGTTCAAGGCCAGCCTGAGATACATAGCAAGTTTGGTGCTGCCCTGGAGTGTATATCTAGAGCTGATCTGTAAACAAAACAGAATGAAAGGCCTTATATTTGCATGGCAGGCACTCTGCCCCTGGGCCACCTCCCTGACCCCTTGTTCACGTTTCCTATCAAATAAGAGTGAGTTGTCTCCTGGGGAGGCAGACCAAAGTTGTGGGGGTTTTTTTGCTTGTTTGTTTGTTCTTTTGAGACAGGATTTCTCTATGTATCCCAGGCTAGCCTGGAACTCTATAGACCAGGCTGGCCTGGAACTCAGAAATCTGCCTGCCTCTGTCTTCTGAGTGCTAGAATCAAAGGTGTGTGCCACCACCACCCAGCCAGACCAAAGTTTTTGTTTATTTGTTTTTATCTGTTTATAATATGTATATATACTTTGGTATATAGATTCTCTAGCATTTATTTTATGTCATTTTAAACTTACTGACTAGATTCTATCTGAGATTATTTTAAAAATGAACTAGAGTACAATAATACTCTATTTATAGTCAACATGTAATTTCTCACGTTACCATCTTCAAAAGTGCAGGGAACCATATCAAGTGATGTGTGTGTGTGTGTACATTTGTGCTCACTAGGTTTAATCCTACCAAAAGCTCACTCTGAATAATCTGTCTTGAGTAGGCAATGCCATGCTTACACACTCGGAAAACTGTAGTATTTTCTCATGTTTTAAATCTGTAAAAATTACTTTAATAATTATCTGTTAATTTAAATCTTCATCTCTATTCTTTGCTATATGATGTTGCATTTTATTTACACTAAAATAATTGTACTCACTTAATTATTCTTATAAGAACGAAGCTCATGGACTTCTCCCAGGGTTTTATGTGTAGCACCTGTAACACAGTGGAAATGTAGTTTAGATTCCTATGTATATATGGCAACTAGTTCAAAGCAAGATAAGCATATGGCCACAGACATAATCCCCCAGCCCTTTTATCTGGAACAGTGTTCTCTTAGTGTGCCTGTACCTTGGAACTGTCCATAGGGCTGGTGAGGTGGCTCAGTGGGTAAGGCACTTGTCACCAGACCTGACAGACAACATGAGTGCCAGCCTCACGACCCACGTGTGGTAGAAGGAGAGAGCTGACTCCTGCAAGTTGACTTCTGACCTCTGCACGTGCCTGTGTGCACACACATACATGCAAATGAGTAAATAAAATGAGGTTGAACAATATAGACACCATCTGTCAGAGCCTTCAGGCAGAGTACCATGGGAAAAATTGGGAAGGATGGTGAAGAAGAGTGTATGTCCCTCCGCGTCTCTCCTGGACGACATGCGCTCACTGCTATAGTAACAGTGAGGAGAAAAGCAGCAAAACTCGGCGGTAAAAGCGTGCCTGGGAGGCGGGTGTTTCTCCCCGTCACTCAGGTCCACGCTGGCTGTATAGTTGGTCAAAGTACTTAGTAACCTTCCCAGCCTCTGACACTGTTTCTCCATGAAGGCAGCATTTACCGAAGAAGCTCCTGTCATCATTAACTCAGTTAAAGCCGAGGGAAGGTGCCGGACAGCACCTGGTATCTACTGACTGGTATCATGTGTTTGAGCTGTTCTCTTAATTTGATCAACTCTGAAATCGTGAGACACAGTATCCGTTTACCTCAAAGCCAAATGTTAGAATATATTCGAGTCGTAGTCCAGTGCAAGCTGGTCCTAACACAGCTAACCACTGTAATGGCGGTCAGCTTTCCAACCTAGCATGAGGTTGTGTTCTCTCAGCCTTTTGTACCCCAGCCCAGGTACCCCTGGAAGGAGCAAACGTATTTCATGCGGGTGGATCTCTATAGGAAATTAAAGAGGAAGGAAGGGGGCCTGCTGGAGCCCCCGGTGGCTCACACCTGCAATCCTAATACTTGAGGAGCTGAGCCTAAGGCAGAGGGAGACAAGTGTGAGCCAGCTGAACTGCCCAGTGAGATCCTGTCAGAAGAAACCGAAGGCTGCGAACGGAGCTCAGTGGAGGACACTTGCCTAACATCTCCAAAGCCCTGGGGCTCAAGCCCCCTGAACCACTGAAAATAAAGAGACAAAAGAAGGGAAAAAGCGATTTTTCTTCTTCTCATAGTATATAAACTGGAACAAATGACCTTCCCCATAAAACATGCTTACCCGGCAGTTGTTGATGTTATAAATTGGAGCTACATTGCTGAAACTTTTAGTAATGTTTCAATGAAATAAATTATTAAGGTTTAGGAACCCAAGGAAAACTAGAGTTTCCCGTAGATGTCGCTTTCCCCAATGATATAGTAATGTTTCTGTCTTTCCTAATTTAACATGGCCTAGTTTTCTATGACAACTGAGGAGAGACGGATGACATAAAGATATGTCAACTTGTAAATAAAAGCTAAATCTAGTGTCTCCAAGTGCTTATGTTTTCCCACTCTTTGGGGATGTGTAGAATACAGTATCAAAGGAAAATAACAGGCATTTCTTTTTTAACTGCATCCTGCACTGTTATTAGCAAACCTGTGTTTTAACATGTCTGACAAATTTAGGCAATAATGGATGATCACAACAAGTCAAGCAGATCTACTTAAAATATTACAATTTAGGGAACTAAAACTAGCAATTGGCAGGGGTGGGAGTGGGGGTGGGGAGTGGTGCTCGTGGTCCCCACATGCCAGGCAGGTGATCTGCAGCCATCATGTCCCGAGCAGAGGAGCTGGAGTACTTGCAGAGAAATGTAGACCAGTGAAGTGGCCCTGTGGGTAAAGGCGTTCTCACTGTAAGCCTGGTGACCTGGGTTTGATTCCCACCCACCCATGAACAGGGAACAAGATGAAAACTGAATCCACAAAGTTGGTCTCTGACCTCCACAACCACACCATGGCCTCTGTGCCCACAACGCACATTAAGCACACACATGCACATACATGGATACAAAAATATAAAACTTTAAAGAGAAAATTAAATGTAGCCCTTGAAGATTTTCACAGAAAATGCTGGAAATTGCTTTAGAATGGTTTCTAAATTTGGCAAGACAAACAAAGTGGCAGAAACTGTTAACTGTTGTTTGTGTGTCTGTATTGTGAATTAGCCTGTCAGTGTAAGAAAACGTCAGGTTTGAACTGTACACAACAATGACGTCAGCAACACTTTGAAACCAAGTCAGAATCCTCGGGCAGTCTCTCCAAAGAGGCTATATACTGATGGAATGGAGAGGAAGGATTTCCGAACTGTGCTGGGGGTCAGTGTTTCCTTTGTTTCGGAGGTTGTATTTATATCTGGCTGTTTTTACCCAGAGTTTGTATTTTTGGATGGAGACCATTGCCTTTCTTTATTCAAGTTCCCCCTATGAATTTTGGAATTTAAAAAGAAAAGAATCATTTCTTATAGAGATTCTTAATCATTTTCTCAGTCTATACCAAGAAAGAAAATTCCCACAAATTCTATATTTTTATTTAAAATGCATTAATTTAATGGCAGTTTTAATGTATATAATATATGCTATAATAAAGTAAAGTATTGGTATGCTATCAATGTATCTGATCGAGAGTTGAAGAGATTTTAAGTTACTCTGCAGGTGGGACGGTGTATCCTGTTTTCTAGGCTGTGTTCTGCTCTGACATCTGACACTAGAGAATTTAAAAGAAAAAGATTGGAGGTTGGACCTCGCCGCCGTATCTGGAGCAGCCCAGCTCTTGTTTGTCTGCTTTGTGATTGGCTGAGCAGTGTTGCTAGGCTTGTGTTTTGTTCTTAGAGAAAGCTACAAAGTTGAGGGTGACCTATTTGAACTGCATCTGTGGCTTTGATTCCCAGGCTCCTTCCCCGACCCCGCACCCCAGCCTTTGAAGTTTCCAATTGTCTTTTTAACCCACCAGTTCATAAAATTAGCAGACAGTGTCTTAACATTTGTGAGTTCTGACTGTGTGTTTGTGGTGCACTGACTAAAATACTGTTTAAATTGCTTAAATGTGTTTGGATTTGTGGACATAAAACAAGTTCTAAGGCCTAGAAAGGAAAAACATTCTTGTAAAAACCTACCTGTTATAAATACTAGAGACTATCCAGATGTCAGTAATATCATTATTAGTAAGAACAAATTCAGAGGTTCCCTTTTGGTTTTAGTTTTGGTTTTTTTCCAGTTGAAATATATCATGAAATATAAAGTAATAGTTGCTAGGTCAAATTTTTGTGGTTTAGGATAAAGGCTATATATAAATAAGCATACCAGTACTTTGTTACTGAGGTTAACTTTATTCGTGTCTTCTTGAGAAGGACTAGGAAGATTGACAATCTTTAGGGCAGGCCACATGCACGCTCTGTGGAAGGTGAGATTGTTTATATTTAAGGGCCCATTCTGCACAGCTGGGGTCCCAGGCAGGGTCTTCTCTCTCTCAGCCCCTATTTGGCATTGATGGATATAAGAGTGTGAACTAGATTTCCCCAGCACTGTGAGAGCCAGCAAAAGTCCACGGAGCTGTACCTGAGCCCTAAGACCTGACCCAAGCCTTGGGTAAGTAACCCGAAGAGCCACAGGTTGGCTTGGGTCCTCCAAACCGGCTGAATTCTAGGGTATTTATTGTGAGATGTGTCATAGTCAGAAAACAACAGAATTCAAATACATTTTAAATTTAATACAAATACATTTTAAATTAAATTCTTTAATCAAGCAACGTTACCAAAATCCTTTCATAAATAATGCCTAAAATTATAACATTTATGAACAAATGATTTCTTTAGGTTGGAATAAAATAAATTAACTCTCAAGTCAGTGAGAATAATTTATGTTTTAGGCAGTTTGAAATTAAGTTATGGATAGTAGTTGCAGTATTCCTGAATTTTCTTAAATTCATGATATTGAGAAAACTGGTTTACACAGATCATTAGTGTTGTTTAGTTTTTCATTTTCACTGTGTGAGTTTCATGCACTTGTATGACGAGTTTTAGTCATTTCCGTACACATCCATGCACACGCCTGCCCCGTTCCCTGCTCTAACCCCTCCCTTCTTCCCCCATTGGAGCCCTCCTCTCAGCAAGTTCCCGCCTCCTTCATGGCTTCTTGAGTGTGACCCTCTGAGTTGGGTTAGTCTCTTGCCCAGACATGGGGAAGAGGTTATTTACTGCGGTTTTGAGTGAAATGTTGGGGTCTTTGGTGGTGCTGGGGTTGAACTGCTGACCTTGCCCATGCCGAGCAAGCACTTTCCACGGAGTCCTGACCCCAGCCCCTAAAGCTCTTAAGTAGCCTCCCTGGCATTCTCAAGACACTGCAGTTCCACTGGTCTAGAAACTTGTACAAACTGGAGAATTACTAATTTCAAACAACTACTTAGATCCCTTGAGCGTTCTTGTCTAATTAAGCCGAGAAGCACAAGATCTGAAGTATACACTAAATAATCATGATGGGATATGCAGTGTATTTCCCTGGCATTCAAAACCTGACTGTGCTGTATTTCAAGGCATATGCGCTAAGCAAACGAATGTGCCTGAGCCTCTCCTGACATTTTTAAAGAAAAATGCCGCCGGGCGGTGGTGGCACACGCCTTTAATCCCAGCACTCGGGAGGCAGAGGCAGGCAGATCTCTGTGAGTTCAAGGCCAGCCTGGTCTCCAAAGCAAGTTCCAGGAAAGGCGCAAAGCTACACAGAGAAACCCTGTCTCGAAAAACCAAAAAAAATAAAAAAATAAAGAAAAAAATAAAGAAAAATGCCCACGTGCTATAACAACCCATCCATTACTGTGATATTGCTCAAGGTGATGTGGACAGGCATAACTATTTTTTAAGACTAGAACACTAGCTCTTGGGAGATAAGGACAGGAGAATCAAAAGTTCATGAGCATTCTAGGCCTCATAGCAGTTTGAGGATATCCTGGGCTAGATGAGAGCTGACCCCCACCTCTATCCCCCCAAAAAGAAAACAGACAAAAAATTCCAAAAGACTAGGGTACTAACAGTCTGTACCCTGATCTCTGATACCTTAGCGAGAATGTTCACCCAGGTGCTCACAGAGATGGTGGAAGAAATTCTGTTTCGTCCAGTTCCTGAATTCTTACACAGAACTCTCCAGTTAGCCCAATGTTGGTAAACATTCGTAGTGTATTCTGAAGAACACTGTGTGTCTAATATTTCATGATAGCTCTGAAATACTTGTGAAAAATCAACTCGAGAAATAATTGAGGGTTGAGGGTGTTTCTTATGGTAGATAACATGCCTACCAACTCTCCCCAAAAAAAGTGAGTGTGTGTGTGTGTGTGTGTGTGTGTGTGTGTGTGTGTGTGTATGACAGCTTCTAGTTAGCCTAGAGCATAGGTTGATTTGGGTTTTTTAAATAGTCTCACTGGCCAGGGAGGCTAGCCTCCAAACTTGCAATCCTCCTGCTCTAGTCTCCTGCCTTCTAGAACTACAGATGTGCACCATCGTGTCTGTCAAAAACACGGAGCCCTTGATAAAATCAGGAACTGTGTAGAATTTCAAAGCTGTGGTAAAAATGGATAGGTCGTGACGTTCATGTGCTCTTCCTTTTGAGCTGGGGAAGGCTGCAGCTGGCTAACAGAGGGATGTACAGGCTACCAGGTCTCCCCCCTCCCTTCCCCCCCCTTCCTTGTTTCCTCCCTTCCTCCTCTGTTTCCAGAATGGACCAACAGACTAAATGACTCCCCACTTAACGCCCTGCAGAGCCTCAAGCTGCCTACTTTCTCTCGTGAGAGTTCTACATCCTGACCTTGGATACTTAAGAGACTAAATCCTTACAGTTTGCATCCAGCAAATATTTCCAAATAATACATAACTGATTATGTAATGTCAAGATTTCTGTACATTGTTAAACAACATTGGCTTCTGTACATAACCCTATACCAAAGTACATCCTTAAAGTTATTATAAATTAATCCTCTATATAAAAGTTTATTTTAGTACTTTACAAGTCACAAAAAAAGGAGATAAAAGTAGAATCTATTACTACAAATGAAGTAATCTTGAATTCTGTTCAAATTTGAGTTCATGTGAAAAGCATAATTTTAAAAAAAACAGCATTATCTCTTTCTTCTAGGAGGATATTTTAAGAAAGTGGGTTGTAACAAGCAAAAATAAAGACATTCATCTATAGAACTCCTATGCCCTGAATCGGCCCACACTCTTTGGATAGAGAGGAAATGGCAAAGGTCAGTGATTGCCAACTTGTCCTTAAGACTTACAGACACACAAGCGGTCACCACATATATCCCTGTACCTTGTGCCCACACTAAGAATTACAACTCAATACTTTCTCGGGAAACCATAGACCTTAGAAGGAGATAAATAAAGAAAAGTCTCAAAGATTAAGGCTCCTCCTAAAGTAAAGTCTACCATGAATATTGAGTGGGGTTCTTCGAACTGTACACACAAAGCACAGGTAGGGGGCGCTGTTCCCCACTTACCAACAGGCATGGGGTACGTACGGTGGGAGAGGCATTGAATAGAGTAGAAACAAAAGATAACTTGATTTTTAAAATTTTATCCTTATATTTTGTTTTTTAGAATCAAAATTATATGTAGCATGAATATTTAGAATTCATGATTGAGCTAATGATCATTAATATGCATTTAACCCAAGCACTTTGACCATGTCTAGAATTTACTCTATAAAGAAATGGAACTTGAGGGCTGGAGAGATGGCTCAGCGGTTAAGAGCACTGGCTGTTCTTCCAGAGGTCCTGAGTTCAGTTCCCAGCAACCACATGGTGGCTCACAACCATCTGTAATGAAATCTGGTGCCCTCTTCTGGCCTGCAGGTGTATATGCAGACAGAACACTGTATACATAATAAATAAATAAATCTTTTAAAAAAAAAAAAAAAAGAAATGGAACTTGAGAGTTGAGTTCCGTCAGGTCTGTGGGCTTCGAATAAGTTCAGGGTAATTAGGTTTGAGTGGAAGGTAATTAGGCTCAGTGGAAGAGGGCTTGCCTCCCATGTCCAAAACCAACTAAATCATCTGTGACAACATAAATTGATTTGCTTTTAATCTCTTTTGAAAAGAGTTTTTAAACTTAGGTATAAATGAAGTCTAACCCCTAAAAACTATTTTTTAAATTACACAATATGTATATATTCAGAGTCTGGGGAATATTTTCTACTTGCTTATGTCATATAGTTGTATATTTTAGCTACCTTTGGCTTGTATCAGCGTATCCTTTAAAGCCTTTGGTAGCTCCAGGGGTCATAACAGACCAGCTGTCAATCACCACGCACTCTCACCTTGTTCCTGAACCTCATATTTCAAATCAAACCCATTTCTTTTCAGCTCAGGGATGCTGAGAAGCAGCTATCTGCTGAAAGCTGTATTCTGAGTGAATGCTGTTTAACTTCCTATCTCAACAGAGCTGCTTCCCTCTCGCTACACCCTGAGGATATTTAAGGCCACACTTGGTTACAAAATGTTCCGTGAGTCCTGTCAGACAATGGTATGTGCTCAGGCAGTGTCTGGCGGGCGTGTTCCTGCCTGACTTCACAGGTGACCATGCATGCTGCTGCCGGAACCTTGGCTTGCTAGCACAAGAAGCAGGCCCAGAAGTCAAAACAGCCTGGGAGGACCTGAGCCTTCCTAAGGGGAAGGGAAGAGACTGAAAAACAGAGCTAAACCTGGAACAAGCTGAGCTTCCCTGACTCTGAGGACATGTGGCAGCCCCCAAGTCCCCAAATCTTTAACAAAACAATATTAAACTCACTGTCAAGCTCTCAACTGAGTTATGATTTTTAATGGAAATACCTCTTTAGAATTCACTTACTGTTGGCTGGGCACTAAGGCCCTGGAGATGCATTCTGATTTTAATGGCTGTACATTCCATTGAGACAACTTAGAAAATGTGTCCGTCACTCAATCAGTATTGTGATTAGTTTGAGAAGCTTGATTAGTTCCTAAGAGCTGTCTCTTATTAGAAGAGGATGGCGGCACAGTGACAAAGTGGTGAAGATTTGGAGAGCATGAGGTCATAGAGGTCTGGGAAGAAACAGGAAGTGACAGGGACAGAGATAGGAGGGAGGCCAAGATGGAGACCAAGATCACCTATGCCTCCCTCACCTTCCTGGTCTCAACCTGAGTGAAAGCAAAGGAGAGCAAAGTTAGTTCTTCCTGTTTTCTTTCCTTGCCCTGGCATCAATAACTTAAGCTACTGCGATAGCAAAATGTCAACTTTATATTCATTAAAAGAAACAACTTCAAGCGGGCGGAGGTGGCTCACGCCTTTAATCCCAGCACTCAGGAGGCAGAGGCAGGTGGATCTCTCTGAGTTCGAGGCCAGCCTGGTCTACAGAGTGAGTACCCTGTCTTGAGAAAAGAAAAAATAAATAGAGCTTCATATAGTGACTGCTGTTTGGGGTGGGGGTATTTGTTTGTTTAATCAGAAAGAAATACGTTCTAATTCCAGATTGCATTTTACTACTTTATGACCTTGGGCAAGTCACTCAGGGTTCATTGAGTTTCTATTTCCCAACTTGGAACAGTAGGGGGATGGAAACTGCGTTATGCATGTCCATGCTTATTATCTGAGCATAGAAGTTGATAAGTTACTGGTCTTTTTTATCATCAGCCTGGGAAACCCAAACATCTATTTTAACACACTGAATTTGATTATTAATTTAAAACCACTAAGGCTTTTTAGAATACTATTTATTTACCAGTATGGCTAAAAGCCCACATTTTTAAATACTTTGTGCAGGGATTTGAAACATTTGCCATCTGTAAAAGAAGAAGCCTTAGGTAAGAGAGGAAAACAAAGATTGGTCAGCAGACTTGCAGCTTTAAAGTCATATAATCATGAAAACCCAGCTGAAGAAGTGGAAAAGTACGGAGCAAGTAAGAATAATTGAAACTGACTTCAGTGCTGGAAGGATGTTAATGTTCCAAACACTGAGGTTGAAAAGGAAGCATGCTTAGCAGGCCAGCGCTCTGTAAACAGAAGACACAAGTCAGAGGGCACAGAATTAGTGAGACCCGCAATCTTAAAGACCAGCACGTACACTAAGTGAAGTGTCATAACAATGGCTGGGGAGTTTTGAACTTCATAAATCTGTGGATGCCACTCCCACTTAAAGAGCCTCTTGGTTTAAAGACAACGGAAGCCCTTGCTATATTCTTAACCGATTAGTAACACAATGGGACTCCAGTGAATACATGTGCAAATCTCACTAAGCTCTTGGTTAGCAACATCAAGCCTGTGGTTTATGAAGCATAATCACCATTGGTCATTTTATTGAATTATATTAATAACTATTCTTTCTCCTAGACCATAGCTATTCCATCATATGAATTGATTATAATTTTTAAAGACCTAAGGAGTTCAGTGAAGACACTGGAACAGGAGAGCAAGTAATTTGAGAATTAGCTCCTAGATTCCAAGAGCTAGATTCCAGTGAGACGCCATTGCCTCCTCTTGGCACTCACCGCCTTCCTAGAAACCCACCTCCACACCGGGCTCATTCTCCCTGCTCCACACCACCCTCTGACCTCACCAGGTGCCTCAGCCACTCTGACACCTCTCCGCTCCCATTTTGCCTCTTCCAGTATATTTTTTTCTAAACCTTAGCTAAATGCATATAGAATGTTACCCTTTTGTTTAAAAATTCTTCAATGACTCCATATGCCCTTGAGAACGAAACTCATATTCCTTAATGAAAGCTGAATAAATACAGTACCTAACAATTGCCCACATTTGCCTCCTAGTACTCTGCTTCCCCTCCGCTCCAGACCAATCAGTTCCCTTCATTGGGCTTCCCTTTCTAGACCACGCTCTCCTGCGGCTAGCCTTTGCATATGCTGGGTCTGGGCTAAGTACTGCCTCCATGCTCCCAAAATCTCCCCTGAATTTTCTTACCAAGACTCTCTGCTGATCCTCTCAGTTCCACCTAAGGCGTTTCTTCCTTCGGAAAGCTTATTTTGACCCAGCACTCCTTGCCTGGACTCTGAATATTTCATAGTTCAAAGCCAGGACCAAGTCATGTGCTGTCCCTGTGCTTTACACAATTGTATTGGAAGAGGTGAAGGCTTGGGGCATCCTGCTGAGGACACATGCAGAGAAAATGAACCTCACTTTAACACAGCTCGTGATTTGGCCAAAAACATTTTTAGAGGAAAGAAAGTTTCTATTCTTTGATCAGATGCCAGGATTCTTCCTAAAAGGAATGAAATATTGGAGTGAAATATTCAAGTAGCAGACTTTATAAAATAGCTCCTGGCCTCTGCTGATGCCTCTTAGTGAATATGGAAGTTACTGTCCTTTCCAGGCCTGCTCCGGGCTCAGGATGTTCGTCTTTGCATTCGGTGTTTAGGACATGCTCAGTGCATCTAGCACTGGACACTGGGACATCTGGTTACTCAAGAAATGGAATTCTTAGGTAAACACAAACTTTCTAATAAATGATTTGGAGCAAAAACATTCCCAGAAGTGAAAGCCACTCAGTATTTGCAAGACAATTAGTACATTTGTTGGAACTCATGGCCACTGTAGATTTATTTAGGGCGGTGCTTTTTAATGTTTTTTAATAGACAATAAAATGACTGAGCCATAGTGCTGTCTATGCAAGAGAGCAGAATTTGGTACTCTGGAAGTATTTAGGTCAGTCTTTACAGAGACATGAAGAATCTTGGACATTTAATAGCTTGAAGGGTCTCAGTAAACTCGTGAATTAGAATGTAGTTAAGTTTATTTTTCTTTTCACGCAAGATAGCATTAAATTAGTGAAACTTTCTGGAAAAAAAACTATTTGGAGCTCCTAATTTAGTTCGGTATATGTGAACTGTTTCTTCAATAAATACTTATCAAGCTCTAAATGTTAGACACTATATATGCAATATAAAGCTTTAATTTGACATTTAATTGTTTTAAACCATCTTGGAGTCGGCTGGATTCATGCTTTTCCTTTGTGTCTTGTGAATAGAAAGGTAAGCACGCACTATTTTTGCAATGGAGAACAATTTTAATATCATAAACATGGTATGCCCTGCTAAATAAACTATAACTTCAGAAAATAAAATCTCAGCCCAACAATTCCAGAGGCATCAATTTTCATGTTCTTTGCTCCTTTTTAAACTAGCTTTTATAAATTTCAACCCCACATATCAAGTACGTTTACTTCTCCAAGTTACTCATTTACTGCCTGTTTATCTGAAAGGGTAGCTACTGCTTCGAATGCGTGACATCATGGATTTGGATTGCTTGGTTTGGGCTGAGTGGAGATTTGGTTGTACCATTTATTTTCGTGGCTCTTCGGTGGAAAAACACTTAGACTTCTGTCGCCTTTCTTCTATTAACATTATTAACCCAAAGCGGCTTGCTTCCCCTGTTAAAAAAGAAACGATTTGGGGCGGTGGTGGCGCACACCTTTAATCCCAGCACTCGGGAGGCAGAGGCAGGCGGATCTTTGTGAGTTCGAGGCCAGCCTCGGCTACCAAGTGAGTTCCAGGAAAGGTGCAAAGCTACACAGAGAAACCTTGTCTCGAAAAACCAAAAAAAAAAAAAGAAAACGTAACAATGATCTTGCCTGGAGGAGAAAAATAAAAAGTAACCATTTTTAACCTGTGGCTTTCAAAGTAAGAACCTTCAGGAGCTGAAAGCGCAATTTAGTCTCTGACACACTGTGACCTCACCTGCTAACACTGAAACTTATTTTCATTTTGGAGCCCTAGAGGTGTCGGTGTTTAGTGATTTAAGCTCCATTTATTTCCTTCTGTGTGTCTCAACTTTTCCTTTTCTTAACCTGAACATGTAAGCTTTTAAAAACACAAGCATAGAAAAAGAGATCCAATTCAGCAGGTTTTTTCGCTTAAGCAATGAATAAAGCTACCAAAGGAAGGAAATGAAGTGGTATTGGCACAGGATGGGGAGATCTGGGTTCTGGAGCTAACAGTGTCAGTGATTTATGTCCTAAACCTCTCTTTTTTCCAAGGTCCTCATTAGATTACAGAGAAAGGAATTTTCTTTGTAACAGAGGGTACTTGTGAAGGAATATTAGAAACTGTAACGCCATGACTATAGTTGAGAAAAGACAATTGGGGGACTTGCTGCCAAGGAAAGTGATATTTATAGTTTCTACCTCGCTTGCCAAAAAATAGATTTTACATCGCATATAGGCCACGGTCTCCTGTTTCTGGGTTCTGCAGCCCTCCTGCGTCGTTCGGGCATCTGAAAGGAAGGGGAATTTCAGTAGTTCGTACAAAGTAAGGAAAACTGGATTCCTCTTGGTGTGGCCAGGGCCGCTCTAGGGGACATTGCTGACTTCTGGAGGTAAATGGCCGGCCCAGGCCCGGGAACCCGGAGGGCAGGCCGCCTTTCCCAGAGTCCCGGGACGCCGGCTGCATCTTCCAGCCAGGGTTCCACCCAGCTAGCCGGTCCTCCAGCTGAGACTCAGCTCCTGGCAGGACGCTTGGCCTCCCAGCTTGTTTTTGCTGGCCGGGTCCGCACGCTCCCCACCCCCGGCGCCGAGGGGCGGGGCTACGGCTCCCCGCGGGCCGGCATTGGCGGGCGCCCCGGGCCCGGCGGTGGAGTGACGGGCGCGGGGCGGGGCCTCGCGGCTTGTTTGTCAGCGCCGCCCGCCCCGCCCCCGCGGTGCGCTGACTGAAGCGCTGCAGCGAGCGCGGCCGCCGCCGTCCCGCCGACATGCGTCTGGCCGCCGCGGCGAACGAGGCGTACACAGCCTCGCTGGCCGTCACGGAGCTGCTGGGCTGCCACCAGTGCGGCGGGGGCCGCGGCCAGGACGAGGTACCGGGCGGGCGGGCGGGCGGGCGGGCGGGCGGGGGCTGGGGGCGGGCGGGCGGAGCGCCGCCGACGCTCGCACTGCAGCCTCGCAGACGCCCCCTCAGGGCTGCGCGGCCTGGGCGAAGGGACTGCGGCGCCCGGCCGGCCGGCCACCCGGTCATTTAAGAGGGGGCCGCGGCCCGGACTAACGCCTGCCGGGCCGGTGCGCACAAGTCAGCAGCTGCAGAGCGAAGGCTGAGGGCAGCCAGCCTGTGGCTCTCCCTCCCGGGCGCTCGGTCAGAACAGATCGTTCAGTTGCCCTTCCCTCGCCGACGTGCGCTTGCACACATGGGAGCCGGTTAAATGCCCCTGCCTGGGATAAAAAGGCCACCCAAGCCCTGCGCCGCCGCCCCGCCGCCTTCGCCCTGGCTCAGCCATCCCTGCTGTGCCCGAGTCGGCTGCAGAACTGTTTAGTTGAGGTGGTGTGTGTGTGTTTAAGTGGTGCATATCGGATGATGTTTGAAAATGGCTAATAGAACCTTCCCTAAAAATTGAACATTCAAAGGCCTTGACTCTAAAGGGATGAGAGAGAAATACTGAAATTGGAGTTGAAATCAGACTCTTGGGTCGGCTTAGCACAACAAGTCTAAATGGGAATAACCTCCTTGTTATTTTGCACATTAAAATGGTACAGGTCTAATTTTTAATAGTCTATTAATCGGTACACTACACACAGTCATGAAAACTTAGATGACCCCGTGACAGGTGTAGAACAGCAAGTGTTGTTTTCTAGCTGTTGACAGTGTAGATGCATTGCATGCTGCCTGTTTACAGATCCCAGAACAGCCTTCACCGATTTCTAAAGCTCGGCAGTGCGCTCAGTAGAGCCTCGCTCTGGGTTCTGTACTCCTTGTCAATAAATAAATAACCTGTAAAGCGTTGTCCCGGAAGCTTTACTAAAAACAGGCCACAGCATGCAAGTGTTGAGTTAGCAGTTACAGTTTCTGTGTGCAGGCCACCTCAGATCTATCTGCTCTCATTCTGAGTAGAGAAGAACCCCGGTGGTCATGCCTGAATAGCTCTGTTATTCCTGACAGCGTCTGTGGGCAAAATCTTCAGCTCACACTTGCAGTTTCCAGACATCTGAAGCAGCTTGTGTATTGATTATAGCAGTGCCTGTGGGGTTGTATTCAACAAACTAGGAAGCTTTGCATAGCTGTATTTCACTCTAATACACTAAGCATGTAAGAAAAACTAGGAAGCAGTGCTTCACGGGAAAACTGGTCCCTTCACAAAAATGCACTGGCTCAGTTCTCTCCAGTAGCAAGCTTCCAAAAGTTGTCTCTTCCTCCTCCTCCCCTCTTCCCCTCCCCTCCTCCTCTCCATCTAACCCAGGACCCTGTACATGCTAGGCAAATTCTGTACCACCAGCCACATCCCCAACCCAAATGTAATAAATACTTTGAAGTCAGGAAGTTTTTCTTTTTCTAAACCATGGTTCATGGAACATACACACACAAAGAGGCCCCTAACTTCCCGTGTTTTTAAATAGCATAGCAGTGTTAATGACAATCAGAAGAAATACAGTACATTTTGCTGTAGCTCAAGAAATCATGAACACTTCTAGCTCTCCTCGTTTCTACTAAAATTCTTTGAATAGTAAAAAGTCCACATTATGCTATGTAGACAAGGATTCTCCCAGAAAAGGGAGAGTGGGATTAAGACTTTAACTTTTTATAGAACTTTTTGCTTTCTTTACCTTGTTGAAATACCATTTCTACTAGTATAACTTAAAAAAAAAAACCAAGATTGACATCAGTGTTGTGATTATAATTCATATGCTAAAATATCTAGATTTTTTAATGCATCAAGTGGACAAAAATGCTTCAAATAATTTACTTTTTTTACCTAACTTTCAAGGAGGTAGATTGATGCTTCATAAGTAAACCACTTCTTTGGCTTCACATTTGTGGCTAATCCTTCATTCTTAAGGAGACTGATGTAGGTCTGTACACAGTCGGTAGCAAAGGGAAGCGTGTGATAAGAAAAGTGCTGTACAGTACACAAGCACTGTTCATACTGGTACAGGACGTACTGTCAGCAGCCACTAAGAATGTCCATATTCTAAAAATGAATTGTTAGCATCATACACTGATGAGGAAACAGGCCGGGTGTGATGGTGGAGGCTGTGCTCATCTCTTTCAAAGATGGTCATTAGCATTGTTGAGGGGTGGGAAATGTCTTTTCTCATGTCAGCTTTTCCAGCCACGCCTTCACAGAGAACCTGTGAAGTTTATCCTGATTAACATCTGCAACTGCTTTTCCACATGGCCATTTGTTCTTGGCAGTTCGGCCTCCTAGGATCTGGATTGTAAGATTTGATCAGAGTCTAAGTGAGTTCTCACAACTATAGAGGGAGAAATAATTGGAGCAATCCACCTAGGAAGTTAGAAAAATGCATTCGGTTTGACTTAGCCTCTCAGGCTGATAAAGCACTAAAGATATTGACTTCTTTTTCATGAGGATTAAAAAAGGCATGTACATTTTCTAGATTATAATATCATACATTACAGGGTCCTTGTTTGTAGTACTTAAAACAGTACTTGGTTCGTAACACTTTATGAACTGTAATTGCTGCTCTTAATTTTTTATTACCATTATTAGCTCGAGATTGTTTTTTTTTTTATTTTTGCATGTTTATATCAGTTAAGGAATAAGCAGAAAACTAAAAGGCAGTTGGATTCTCAGACACTCCTGATGTGTGTAAGTGCACATGTCCTCAAGAGCTTTGTGAGCTGTCTGTTATGTGACAGAGGTAGCTGTGAGGGATGGTACTGTGACTGCTTGGTCCCCCTCACCACCATCCTTGTTTTACACATTAGACCTGTCAACTTCAGAGGGTACGTACTTTCATGGGAATTACAAACTTCCTAAACAGAAGTCTTATTTTGGCCCAACTCTGTACTTCTTTCTCAGGAGATGATGCATAGAGAATCTTGGTCATGCTAGGGGTCAAATGTAGGGCCTTGCACATGCTGGCCGAGCACTTTCCCGCTAGACCATCATTCCAGTGTGCGCTCTACTGTGGTGGTTTTCCAAGATGTGGAGTGTGTACAAGTTTCAGTGAGAACAGGTCCTGTAGGTTGGTCTAAGGAAACCATCACCAGTTTACTTTTCTCAGAGGTTAATTTGTGTGTACTGGAAGGCTGAAAAAAGCCAGTCAGCTTCCTGTCCTACCTGGTCTAAGATTAATTGGGATACAGTCTCAGAGGTCATCAGTAACTCCCCAGATGATTAGCCTTCTGTTTTCTGATGGGCGTAAAATGAAGTAGAAAGGTTGGTGTCATGACTTGTGTCCCTGTCATGTACATAGTCTGTTAGCTAAGGGAGAGTCTTCCATCTTTGAAGCCTAGCCTGCTAATAAGGAGAGTGAATTTATTTGATCCTAGACTAGAAGGAACCATGTTTCTCATATGTCAGTCTTGATCAACCTTCTCTGTCAGGGAACAGTTGATTGGTGCGTCTGTCTCCCTCTCTGCTCTCCCACCTTTGACTCTCCCATCTCTGTTCTCTGTCAGTTCTCTTCCTGCTTTTATGAGCCGAACCACCTCAGTCCCTCAGGTTCTCTGGGAATCATCTGGTAATTCACATTGTAGCTGGATGAAATTGTTTCACCTGGAATTAGACATTGATAAATAATGAAGGGAATGGCTTGGGGGTCAGAGACTCCCTCACAGTTCTGTCTTCTTTTCTTGTTCTTCTGCCCACAGCTCTGCTAGATATTTATCATGGCGTTAATATCATCCTAACACTAACATCACTGTGCAGTGGGCATCTAATCTCTCCCAAGGAATGCTTGCCCCCCCCCCCCGTTTTGTGTGATTATTTCCTTCTTGACTTACTTTTTCTTAACATATTTTTAAATAGTTTTTCACCGTTGCAGAAAATATTTCTAGCAGAATCAAGGACATTTCTTTGGCCATTAAGGATTTAGGAGAAAAGAAAAAAAGCAGTATCAACATGGCCACTAAATGTAACTAAAAGAGTGGGCTTCATTTTATCAACTCAGGAATTACTTAGGACCATTGGAAAGGACTCTTGCTGTCTCTATAAGAAAATTTACTTTTTTTAAAAAAAAAAAAAAGATGGGGTCTCCTTATGTAGCCCTGGTCTGGCTAACCTGGAACTCGCGATGTCGACCAGGCTAGCCTTGAACTCATGAGTGCAGGGGTTAAAGGCATGTGTCACCATGCCCTGCAAATTCTATTTTATGAAGCATTCATGTCTACATTATAGGAATTGTGAAATTATTACTTTATAATAATTTGGTGTATAATGTTTGTATGTGGTATAGAAACAAGGCCAAAATGCTATAATTAGCCTGTTTGTTTTGAAGGTCATATGGATATCAATTTGGTGTCATCTAAAGAAATACTACCCACATGTTTTAAGCAGTAACACACATGTTCCGGTTCATTCTTCTGCAGGACCTCAGCTCTGTTGCTCTGTTGAACGTTTCAGTCTTACATTGATTAGCACTTAGGTTGTTTCTTAGGTTTTGCAGATTTGCCTTTACATGTGAGTAGGTCTGTGGGTTCCCACTGAAGATAGACTTATTGACTCAAAGAACATGGGACTTTTTAGTTTGTGTCTACACTGCAGACTGCCCTCTTTTAGAACTTGCAGCAATTCGTATTCCTTACTCTTCCTTGTACTTTCCCTTACACTTAAAAAAATATATATAAATCTTTCCAGCATGCATTAGCAGCAAGTGACAGTTGCTCCACTTTCTCAAACACAGACTGGTAACATACTTTTCATCTTTTTTTTTTTTTTAAGACGGTCTCTTCATAGACCTGGCTGTTCTGGGCTATCACTAAATAGACCAGGCTGGCCGAGAACTCAGAGACCCACCTGCCTGTGCTGGGAGTAAAGATGCCTTTAGACTTTTCCTCACTCAGCCTCAGACTTTCCATCTTAAGATTTCTCTTTTGAAGAAAAAGAAAGTGGTATCTCTGTAGTTAATGTGGTGAGGGTTTACGGGGAGACTTGAGCATGGTTTCAGTCATTCTTGTTCCTTTTCTGTGGTCTATGACTCTTTGCGAGCATCTTTCAAGTTTTCTGTTTATCTTAGACTTTGAATCCTCCCCCTATGGAAACCTGATTTGTAATCAAATTTATCAGTCTTTAATTTTGACTTCTGGGTTTTGTAGCATTATTGGGTATTTCACTCCACAAGCGTTTGTTGGAACTCTTTTTGGGAGAGGGGTTGTTTTTTCATATTTAACTCTGATTTATTGTGGTTTAAAATATGATTTGGGGCTCTAACTTCCTTTTTTTCTGAGTGACTACTAGTTGTCTCAAGATTATTTGTTAAATAATCTATTTGGAAATGGCATCCTTTGCTATCCTGAAGTCCTAGGTATTGTATAGTGTGTGTCTGAGTTACAAAATGAGTAATAAACACTTGAAACCCTTAATACATACGTTTAGATAATTTGTAAGATGAAGGAAAGGGTAAGTGTTGGCCTCAGCTTTGTACTTTTTCCCAGTGAATTTTGTTTAACATGTATATAATTTGGTCAATTAGAAGTTAGGCTAATGGGGTCATTGCTTTACATAAACAGTGACATTTGTTTCAAGAGGAACAGATTCTCTGCTGGAACTTATTATACATTGTTAAAACTGAGACAGTGTTTGTGTGTGTGACCAGACTAGTGAAGTGTAACTCAAATGAGTATAATGTTATACACTATCTTCAGTGTGAGTGTGGAATAGCGACAGTAAGAAGCTACCAACTTCCAGGAAAATTTGATTTCATAGATAGAATACAACTGATACATCTTGGATTCAGGGGGCAAGTAGTCTACTTTGGATTCTCCTGATAAAGGTCCTCTTATCCTGCCTGCTGTTTTAGGGGTGGGGTGGGGTGGGGTGAGGTGGGGTGGGGGCCAGAACTTGCTGTGTAGCTGAAGATGATGTTGAACTTCTGATCCTCCTGCTTGATCCACTTCTGATCCACTGCCCAAGTGCTAGGATTACAGGTTTACACTAGACAAGCACTACCAACTAAGCTACATTCCTAGCCCTGCCTGAATTTTTTAAATCCATTATATTCAAAAGTTTTTATTCCCTCAGCCCAAATTTCTTGACCTTTCTCTGTTCCCTCCCAGTTCTTTTTAAAAGCAAAGCAGCTGGGCTGGGGAAATGGCTCGGTGGGTAAAAGCATTTACCCCACAAATGTGAGGACCTAAGTTCAAGTCCTGGGAGCCCATGTAAAAGCTGGATGCATAGTGCAAACATCTGTAATGCCAGCAGACATACAGGAAGACGGAAGGGAGAAACAGAAATCCCTCAGAAGCTCAAGGGCCAGCTAGCCTGGCGCACAGAGTGGAAAAACAGCAGAGACCCCTGTCTCACACAGGGGGAAGGCAAGGACCAGCCCAAGGCTGTCCTCTGACTCACCCGTGTTCACACATGCAGGCATACACACATACACACAGTGCATGTGCACAGAGAACAGGAGTAGGGAGTATCTGGCTTAGAGAATGAACTTTTAGAAGCAGTAGGGATAGTGGAAATGGTTTGTTGTTGTTGTTGTTGTTGTTGTTTTAATGTGGGTGCGTGCGTGTTCATGCCACAGTGAACCTGTCCATCCACCATGTGGGTTCTGGGATGGAACTCAGGTTTTTTTTTTTTTTTTTTTTGGTTTTTTCGAGACAGGGTTTCTCTGTGTAGCTTTGCGCCTTTCCTGGAACTCGCTTTGGAGACCAGGCTGGCCTCGAACTCACAGAGATCCGCCTGGCTCTGCCTCCCGAGTGCTGGGATTAAAGGCGTGCGCCACCACCGCCCGGCGGAACTCAGGTTTTATGCACGGCCGCAGGCTCCATTTTCATCTAAATGAAAAATAGTATTTGTATGTAATATAATTTTATCAATAAGAATTACTCATCAGTTGTATTTACTTTAACTGTTTAAAGTGATACTGGATTGACTGCCCTCGAATTTTATTATTATGGTTATGTGGAGATTTTATCTAAGAACATTGTCCTGGGGGAGGAGGTCCTAACCTTGGACTACCTGTCCCTGTTAGTAAACTGTTGTCAAGTGTAAGAGAAAGAATTCTAGATTGTATCAAAAGGCAGAAATTAACAAGGGAAACAAACTTAGTTTTCTTGAAGTGATTTCCCTTAACCACAGAGAAAGCATACCTCACTGTAGTCCTTTCCCTTTTGTGAGCTTAGCTAACTAGTTTTTACTTGTCCTGACTTCTCTGCTTACTTGAGGGTTAGTATCAATGTATAAGGATTGCAGTTCTTCCTGTTTAAGATGTCTGTATGAAGGTATCGTTTTTAATTTCCTGACAGGGTGCACAGGGAGCCTTGCTTTTGGGGAGTTTGGGATGTGCAAACACACTGGTCTTGTTTTGTGTCACTGAGAGCCCACAGGGTTGGCTGCTGTGTGCTGAACTTTCTGTTCTCGACGCTCTGCCAAGTGCTTCATGCAAAACTCTGGTTTTATTGTTTTTAGTCAGAGACATATTGTAAGGTGTCAGCTGTGTGCTGCAAATGCCAGTGTGTATATATAGCCCTGAGAAGAAAGGCGCTAGCAAGCCTGTCTGTTTTGAACGTCTTCCTTCTTGCTCCTTTAGCTTCACTTTGTGTTGTTTACTGCTAGAGGCCTGAGATGGTGTAATTTTCTTTTCTAGGAACTTGGAATCAGAATTCCTCGGCCACTAGGACATGGACCAAGCAGGTTCATCCCAGAGAAGGAGGTATGCTGTTTTGAAAGTACACAGTGAACTGCCTGCTTTTAAGGAAACATTTTCATGACCCACATCTTGGCATCTAAATGATTGCTGGTCAACAACATGTTTTACACTGTTATTCAGAGTTAGTCATGCTTTGGCACTGCGTTTATAGGATTAGAAAGCTGTCGTAGTCAGGTTGATTTCTAGTATTTCATGATGCATTTAAGCACCCGTATTTAATCAAGTAAAACTGGGGCTTGTTTTCAACTCGTCCTCTGCTTGCTTATATTTAGATCTTGCTTAGGTATGCTTGGAAACAGAGGTGCTCAGGCTTGTCCATCTCCACAGGTAGGTACTAACGAATGCTAGATTGGACCTTTAATTCTACTCATGGAAAAGTATCTGTGCTCTGTTGTCATAGAACTATTTGCTATTAATTGTGGTTCTCTTTTCATGAAATGAAAATAGTGTTGTAAAGAAAGGTTTTAGTGTCTGCTTGCAAGCTCTGGGTGTTTAGCAGTCTAAATCTGCCTCTTGATCTGGATTCTTGTCAGGTCTGCAAGCAGCCTATCTAGATACCCTTTAACTAAAGTTCAGTTCAGCCATTGTTGTTTATCCCCATCATATAATGGGACTATTCTTCTGTTTCGCTACAAGTTTAAATTCAGAACCCCCTCTTAAGTAAAATTTAATCTACTGCTAAATGGAACAATGCAGCCCATTCATATTTTCTTGAACACCAGTTTGTAGTTTATGTAACTGTAGTTTTCTCTCGTTCACACAGATTCTACAAGTGGGGAGTGAAGACGCACAGATGCATGCTTTATTTGCAGATTCCTTTGCTGCTTTGGGTCGTTTGGATAACATTACCTTAGTGATGGTTTTCCACCCACAGTATTTAGAAAGTTTCTTGAAAACTCAACACTATCTACTGCAGATGGACGGGCCATTACCCCTCCATTATCGGCACTACATTGGAATAATGGTTTGTAAACACATAATGAAAACTTCTTTCTGCCTGGTTTTGTTAGTTTCTTTAAGAGAGCTAATGCTTTTGATACAAGGATAAGTACTTATATTCTGACTTGCAATCATAGTCTTACCAGATAGCTTCTGTTTTTCCTGGTTTTAAATAAGTATGCTTTCAAGTATAACAAAAAGTACTACATGTAGTTTTATACAATACTAAGAACTATTCCTTTAAAAATTTCTTTACATTTGTGTGTGTATGTGTGTGTGTGTAAGACAACTTGAAGGAGTCAGTTCTCTCCTTCTTCCACCATGGGAGTAAACTCAGGTTGACAGGCTTAGTGGCAGGTGCCTTTACCCACTGAGCCATCTTGGTGGTCCAGAACCGGTCTTTCTTAGAGGTTAAAGTACAGCATAAGATGTCAGCGATGCCTCCCTCTCCCTCCCCCTCTCTCTCTGGCAAAAGTCTTGTGTGGCCTTGACGGGCTTCACACTTGCTGTGTAGCTAAGGGTGACCATGAGTTCCTGGGCCTCCTGCCTCTACTTCCCGAATGCTAGGGTCATAGCATTGTTACGAATGGTGTACGCTGACATGCCTGGTGGTGAGCCTGTTCGGTGTGTGTATAATGATTGAGAGTTCAGTGAGAAGACCCTCCCACAGTCCTTAGTCTCAGGGTCAGAAAGCTGGCGCTCAGACATTTCTAAAGTTTTTTTAGCAATATTTTGTTACTGAAATATTTCTGAGATGTTTTCTATGGTATATTTGATTTTGTTTTTTTAATTTCTAAATAAAATGTGTATTTCTATAGTCTGGAAAACTTAAAACAGAATAAACAAAAGGCTATTTTGTATGTTGGAAAGAAAACAGATTTGTAATAGTTTAAACTTTTAACATAATTATGTCTTTTTATTTTCTGTGAAGGCCGCAGCAAGGCATCAGTGTTCCTACCTAGTGAATCTACATGTAAATGACTTCCTTCATGTTGGTGGGGATCCCAAGTGGCTCAATGGTTTAGAGAATGCACCTCAAAAACTACAGAATTTAGGAGAACTTAACAAAGTATTAGCCCACAGGCCTTGGCTTATCACCAAAGAACACATCGAGGTACGTGTGAGAGAAATAACCCATCTTGTTGTGTGTTTAAAGTGACACTGCTTTTTGGAACAGTTGTGGGTTTGTGGGAATTGGACAGCAGGTTGGGGTGTGGCTCGGGTACTGGAGAGGTTGTCTGGCCGCACAAAGCCCTGGCTCATTCCCAAGCACTGAACAGACGAGCGGGCTGCTGCAAGCCTGTAATCCCAGCACTTCGGAGATAGGAAAGGAAGGAAGGAAGGAGGATTTGTGGTTCAAGGTCACCGTCACAGCGAGTTTCAAGCTGGCCTTGGATATGTGAGACTGAGTATCCAAGGAAAGGAGGGGAAGGGAAAGGAGGAAGGGGAGAAAAGGGAAGGAAAGTCAGATAGAGGATCTGAAGACACATTTTTGTGCTGTTATCCTGTGGACTTTGTGTGGTCCATTTACTTGTGAATGATGAGCCAATGTTGGTATACTGTTGTTATCTAAAGTCCATAGTTCTCACCAGGATCTGCTCTTTGTAAGGGCATGACAACATGTTACCATTACTGTACAGTACTGTATAGTAAGTAGTCACTGTGCCATGCTGACCTCTAGTTATGTCTACACTGTACCATTTCCAGAATATCAGTCAGACGACTCTCATTTGGCAATATGCATATGAGGTTCTATCTTTTTACTTGAGTATTTTTTATTTGTTTTCAGAGAGGGTCTTGCTTTGCTATGTAGTCAAGGCTGGCCTGGAACTTGCTGTGTAGCCCAAGAGGGCCTTGAACTTTGATCCTCCTGCCTCACCCTCGGGAGTGCTGGGATTACAGATGTGAGCTACCTTGTCTGGTTCTTATCTTTTTTAAATGACTTCATAGATCATTTATTTTTATTGCTGAATGACACTCCCATTCATCTGTTTAAGGGGCCTCCTGATAAGTACCGGTTTTGACCAGTTATGAATAAAATTGTTATGTTCATATGTAAACACTTGGGTAGACAAAAGTTCCCAGCTTACTTGGTAAATAAGTAGATGTGTGACTTCTGGGCCGCCCTACAGTAAGCCAGTGTGCTTCAGAAGACGCAGAAACTGCCCCCAGTGATTCTTTCCTGCTGTGCTGCGTCTTTACCAGCCGTGGGCACTGTTGACAGTGTGTCTGTTCTCAAGGTGTGGAAGGGCATCTCATTCATCTTTGTTTGTAGATGACATCTTAAACTAGTTTCTTCTGATTCTAGAGTTAAAAAAAAACAAACCACATGATAGAAACACTTAAAACCTATTTCAGTCTTGTTCATCTGTGTTGTAGAACAGTGTAGACACTGTTACATAACAGAGAAATTGTCAGGAAGGTGCAGTATTTGATCATGATTAATACAGTACCCGTTAGATTGCAAGGAAAGCACTCAGGATCATAAACTAAATGACCAAGCACCTGGGACACAGAACTGAAGGATCGTAGGAGTTATGCAGGACAAACAGAATTGAGGACTGGAGAATCTTTAGAATAACATTGCTCAAGCCACTATCTTTAAAAGTTCCTTTAAAAGGCCTGATTAAATAAAAAACAGACATTGCCAACAGTAGTGTCCACTTTAACACAAACCTACATTTCCACTGACAACATGTGATTTATTCTTACCCAATATCTGAAACAGCAACTGATTGCAAGCAAAACAGAATTCTATTACATCTTAAAGTCAACTATTTCAGAGATTCAAACTGACAATGTGCCAATAGATGTTAAGCTCATATTTCTAAATAGATTTTTAATAAAACTTAACAAATTATAGGTTTTATATGTTTTAAATTAGAATCTTAACCAGGCTTTATATGGTATTTAGGCCTGTTTTCACTCAGTTTTTAAATACTAAAGTAAACTATGCTTTTACCACACATCTCAGATTAAAAACCCATTCTCATCCACCAGGGGCTTTTGAAAGCTGAAGAACACAGCTGGTCTCTCGCAGAGTTGGTCCATGCTGTGGTTCTACTCACACACTATCATTCTCTTGCTTCGTTCACGTTTGGCTGTGGAATTAGTCCAGAAATTCACTGTGATGGTGGCCACACCTTCAGACCTCCTTCTGTTAGTAACTACTGCATCTGTGACATTACAAACGGCAATCACAGTGTAGATGAAATGCAAGTCAGCTCAGCAGGAAACATTTCGGTAAGTGTTATTTGTCATGAGATTCTAGTAAGACTAGTTACTATGACTGTTATTTTTTTTCTCATCTGGCTTATTCAAAAACCTGTCAAGACCATAGAGATGTTAGGTCTTTTTTTGTTTGTTTGTTTGTTTGTTTGTTTGTTTGTTATTTCAAGACAGGGTTTCTCTGTGTAGCTCTGGCTGTCTTGAAATTTGCTCTGTAGATCTGCCTGCCTCTGCCTCCTGAGTGCTGGAACTAAAGGCAAAAGCACGTACCACCATCACCTGGCTAGATCTAAATTTTAAGGCTGAATTTATTTCTTCCTCCAATGCCCATTCACTAGTCTAGATGCTGAGGCCATGGTTCTCAGCTACCTCTTTGGGGGGTCAAATGATCCTTTCACAGGGGTTACCTAAGACCATCCTGCATATCAGATATTTATATTATGATTCATAACAGTAGCAAAGTTATAGTTATAAAGTAGCAATGAAAATAATTTTATGGTTGGGGGTTACCACAACATGAGGAACTGTATTAAGGGTCACAGCATTAGGAAGGTTGAGAACCACTAAACTGCGGGATATATAAAACTATGGGCTCTTCTAGGGGGTCACACTTAAGTCATTTCAGGTCCATTAGCCAATGAGGACCAGTAATACAGAGTGTCCACAACTATGACATAAGGAAAGGCTTAAAATAGTGTGACCCTGATAGAGGATATCTCCTAGTGGCATTCCTCCTCCTCTTCCTTCTCTTCCTCCTCCTCCTCCTCCTCCAGCAGCAGAAGAAAAGGCTGGCTTCTTAATTGTTTGGCTTTTAGGAAGTTAATTCAACTTGGATCTCCAAATTTTCCCTTTAAATTATTTTGTGTTTAATTTTGTACATATATAGACTCTAATGATAACAGCTGAATGTCAGTTTGTTTAAATGCTGTGGTATTTTGAATGAGAATGGCCCCCACAGGCTCATATATTTGAATGCTAGTTGGTGGAACTGTTTGGGAAAGATTAGGAGGTGTGTCATTAGGGTTGGCTTTGAGGTTTCAAAAGTCCATCATTCCCAGCAGCTCTCTGCCTACTGTCTGTGAGTTGTGGTCTAAGTTCTAAGCCTGCCTGCCGGCTGCCATGTTCCTTACCATGATGATAGTGGACTAAGTCTGAAACTGTACACAAGCTCCCAGTTAAATAGTTTCTTCTGTAAGCTGCCTTGGTCCTGGTGTCTCTTCACTGCTATAGCACATTAACTAAGACAGATATTTTCACTTCTACCTTCTGTCTTCTGTTTTGTTATTCCTTTAAAACAAGTCACAACAATTTGATTTTTTTAAGATTTACTTATTTTATGTATGTGAGTGCTGCTCTAACTGCATGTACGACTTAACACCCAAAGAGGGCATCAGCGCCCACTGAAGATGGTTGTGAGCCACCATACAGTTGCTGGGAATTGAACTCAGGACCTCTGGAATAGCAGTCAGTGCTCTTAACTACTGAGCTATTTCTCCAGCCCCATTCCTTTTCATTAAAAATTGTGTGTATGTGTCTGTGTGCGTCTCAGAGGACAACCTCGTGGAGGTGGTTCTCTCCTTCCCCTTTAATGGGTTTCAGGGATCGAATTCTGGTCACTAAGTATTCAGTGTAAGCACCTTTACCCACTGAACCATTTCAGTGGCCCACAAGCTGAAATTTTCTGTAAGGAACTTTAATTCCTGTATACAGTGGGTCAGAGTTCCTCACATTCTTAATAATAAAAAGGCTTTATTTGTGCTTGAAAAGATAAGTCACAGAACTAGCATTGTGGTCTCCTGTACACCGTTAGCACAGGAACAGGCAGATAGTGCAGGTGGACAGACTTCCTGGTTTATGTGTTTGATGCTGGGCAAGTTGTTAAGCCTTTCTGGGCCTCCTCCTTTCATGGTTCCTGTAAAACAAGAAGTTCTTGTGATGAGGTCTTAAATGTCCCTGAAGAACTAAGATGCCTACTTCCGTGTCCAACATTTACCAGGTACTGAGACTAGCATTAGATACAGTGAATTAACATAAGAAATATCACTTCCAGGTTGACCACAGCATTATTCTGACAGGTCCCAAGACTAACCAGTGGGCTGCATGTGGCCCCCAGTTACTTACCAAAGCTGGGGAGTTTTAAGTGGGAGGTGAGAGCATGTGTCAGCTGCTAGGATACTGAGAGTTGGGTTCTTGCCTTTCTCTGGTATTAGTGCCAGGGTAATGTAGAGTTTCTGGATTTTCTTGGTTGTTTTCTATTAATAACAGGTAAAAGTAGAGGGGGCGGTAATTTTCTAATTCATCAGCTCCTTATACCCAGATTTTAATTTGGATCTTTTACAAAGTATAATTTACAGTGATCACACTGGACAGTGAGCTGAGAGAAGGTGTGTAGTTTACAGTGATCACACTGGACAGTGAGCTCAGAGAAGGTGTGTAGTCCATTCTGATGGCACTGGACAGTGAGTGGATAGAACCTGTTCTTCAGGGACTATCATACACACAACTCTACTTTTAGATGCAAATGGTTTAAAAAGCAAATTTTTAAAAAAGAATTTCCTATACAGTATTAACATTTTAATATTGAATTGCTGCCAGACATGGTAGGTGTACTTATAATCGCAGCACTTGAGAGTAAGGCAGGAAGACTGCAAATTTGTTTGCTTGTTTGAAACAAGGTCTCTTTATGTAGTTTTCTCTATCGTGGAACTCACTGTGTGGAACAGGCTGTCCTTGAACTCATAGAAATCCAACTGCTTCTGCCTCCCTAGTGCTGGGATTAAAGACATGCGCCACCACACCCAGCTTAGGAGATTTCAAACTTGGGACCAGCCTACAGGTTGAATTCAAGGCTTTAGCTACATACTGAGACTCTCTCTCAAATGATGATGATGATGATGATGATGATGATGATGATGATGATTTGTACTTCTTTTAAAGCATCCCAACTTCAGATGGTTTAGTTTAGTAGCAAAAGAAACATACTTTGTTTTTCCTTTCCCTTTAAGAATTTTCAATATAATCTACCAAGAATTATCTTTCCTAAAAACAGTTAAAATGTGGGTAATTTCTCTTATCAAATTAGTGACTATAATGGAGACTAGTCTGAGCCAGGCTTGGTGACACACACTTATAATCCTAATACTGAGGAGGTAAAGGCAAGAGGGTCAGGCATTCAAGGACATTGTCAGCTACGGAGCAAGTTTGAGGCCTACTTGAGCTACATGAGACTGTATCTCAATAAAAAAAGAAGTGAAAATGTTATGTGTTGGAGTGTATCTTTTTGGGTCATTGTTTTGGGTTTGGTTATTGACCATATCTCAGGACCTGTGGAAGAGTGTGTATCAGAAGAGCCTCCAGTATCATCATAGAAACACTTCCTACCATGGATTGCTAGAGAAAGGGCTTAGTATAAGATACTTTGGTTTAACTATACCATAATCTCTACCATATATCATATAAAATAACAGTTTTTAAAATGCAGAATTATATTGACAGTACAACAATAGATTTGTTGTACAATCTTACCCTTAGAGATCTTTTCATTCTGGAGGAGGCAGACTCTGGATCAGTACCATGTAACTATTACACGTGTGTTTGATACGCTAAAGGAAAGAGCAGGGCGCTGGGTAAGAATGGCTGAGAATGGACGTAAAGAGGTACCGTGCTCAAAGTACATGAGCTAACATCTGAAGAATGGATGAGGAAGTCAGGAAACAGTGAAAGATTTAGAGGTCTCACCACATTTGTGGGCATTGGGGATATAGCTCAGTTGGTAGAGTGTTTACCTAGCATGCAAAAATACACACCTATAGTCTCAGCCCTCAGGAGGTGATCCAGGGCTCAAAGTCACCCTCAGCCTCCCCGCCTAGTTAGAGGCCACCTGGTCTACGTGAGACCCTGGATCTCAAACAAACAAACAGCAGGAATGTTCTCAGCACAATGTATGAAATTTATGGAGGGGAAAACATTTTTTACTTGAACATTTGTATTTGAGATGTTAGGACTTCTCTCCTGCAATGTGTCTTGCATAGATTTGATCCAGGGTTAGAGTAAAGATGCAGTCTGGTTCCCACAGTGTGAATCATTTCTCTAACCACCCTGTAGCTGAGACACTGTTGTAGTCATCCCAGCAAGGAACAGCTGCTAGCCCCAGCCACAGAGCCATGTGAGGACATGTCTCATTTTAATTGGTAAACGGTATAAATAGAACAATTACTATTTTAAAAATGAGACATGTTGGCTGTGTGTACTCTGTGTATCTTATTTACCTGAGCAAATAGAAGCTAATTTTTAAATACTCAATTTCCAATTTTGCTTTAAATTAACAGTGTTAAATTTTAATCTTTAAAACAGTATAAGTAGTGATTACATTATTGTTTTTAAGGTTAAAAAGCATTATAATTTATTGAAATATTTCTCTTAAATCTTAAAATTTAAATATTTCTATAACCCATAGGCTAAAGAAAACTTATTTTTCCTATATTCTGGTAAGATAAAGATTTTTATGGGACAGACTTAATGGAATTCCTAAATTCGTTCTGGGCCTGCCCTATGTCACATCCACTCTGCTGTCTCTTCAGGTAAGCGAGTCCTTCTTTGAGGTCGAAGCCCTCATGGAAAAGATGAAGCAGCTACAGGAGTGTCGGGATGAGGAGGAGGCAAGCCAGGAGGAGATGGCGTCGAGGTTTGAGATGGAGAAGAATGAGAGCATGCTCGTCTTCTCTTCAGGTAAGAGCAACTGGAGGATGGTCCATGTCGTTTCTCCTACAAGCCCAAATTTTCTTCCCCCTACTCTAGACAGGGTTCTCTGTGCGGCCCTGGCTGTCCTGGAACTCGCTCTGTAGACCAGGCTGGCCTCGAACTCACAGATCCACCTGCCTCCCACGGGCTGGGATTAAAGTCATGTGCCTCCACCACTGGCTCAAGCCCAAATTTCTTATTTAGAGAATTTTGATATATTTTTAAAGGCAGACCCAAATGCCTCCTTTCAGGAAGGCTACTGCATAGATTTCCCCACTTACAAATACTTCTTTAAGGAAAGCAACTGAGAAAAGGTAGGACGGTCAGCTAGCACTAGAGGAAGGGGGAACATGTCCAGTGGGGTGTTCTTAGCTTAGAATCCATACCCTGAGACCTTAAATGCATGAGTTAGAGAAGACAGACGAGGGAAGGTCCATCAGAGGAAAGGAAAGCCATGCAGAAGTCTATGAATGCTTATGTTAGTACAGAGAATCTTGTTACTACATTCTGTTCTGTGGTGAGCTACTTGTTTGTACTAAGACTTTATTGTGGGGTGAGGGTGTAGTTGGTAGACTGTTCAGCATACCCAGAGCCCTGGGTTCCACCCCCAGCACCACGTCAGTCAGTCATGTGACACACGCCTCTAATCTCAGCACTCAGGAGACAGAGGCAAGAAGGTAGAGAATTCAGGGTCATCCTCAGCTACATGGATGACAGCAGAGACTGTTGGTAGTGTTATATAGTGTAACAAATGGTTTATCTCACGTTGACTTATGGTGGGTAAAGTGAATTAGCATCTGGTTTTCAAAAGCTTTTAAAAGACTTCCTTCTCTTTAAAACAAAATCATTTCAGATGATGATGAAGTTACACCAGCAAGAGACGTATCTCGGCACTTTGAGGATACTAGTTATGGCTATAAGGATTTCTCTAGACATGGAATGCATGTTCCAACATTTCGTGTCCAGGTAAAGTTGTCATTTGTATAACATAATTGTTTAGAAACCTCTCACTGTAATGCTGTGTGAAAAATGCCCCCTGGACTTGAGAAGTGTGTTCAGTGCTTAGCAAGTCACATCTCCAGAGTGGCAGCTCTCCTCTGGAAGAGCCAAAGGGAAGCTGAGAATTAGCAATTAGCAACACTTAGAGATTATCTGTTCTGCACTCTGCATTTTGTCAGGTTTTCAGTTCAAAAGCAGAGTCATGCTATAGCTTATTTATGTCATAAGTCTATTGTTTAGGATCGAAGTAAACATTAAACAGGTGAATTACTGCTCTCAACTTGCCTGCTTGTTCCTGCAGGCCAATGCTAAGTAACAACTCTTTATTAGAGTTATGAAACTAGTTGACTGTTGAGACTTTTTTGCTTCTATGTCCTCACCCAAACTAAAATATTGTTTAAAAGGTCAAAATTTAGGCACTAGGAGAAGTTGAGCTTTAGTGAAAAATAGTAAATTCAGAATTGAAAGGGTTATTGTGTACTAAAGTTTTCTGGAGAGGGATTAGAATGTGAAAGATGTGGGCTAAAAAACAAAGGGCAGCTCAGACTGTAGCCCAGTGCGGGGTGTACCTAGGGTGTACCGCAGGGGCCAGGGCTTACATCCTAAGGAAAGAGAGTTGGAAATGATTCAGTCTCAGTTGAGTGTCCTCGGAAGGTTGTAGAGACTGAACACTGAGAGTTGAGAACAGAGCTTCCTGCTGCCATCGGTGGAAGAGCTTTAACCTGGTGAGGATGCCCTAAATGCTAACTCAGTTACAGTAGGTTGTGGGCAGTGACCAAGAGGTACAGCATAATGTCAAAAGAGATGTTCTGGGGAAATACAGGAGCAAGGTAGAAGTAGGGCTTATGAGGTGTTTGAAGACTCAAGTTGTTTGGGGTATCACGGAGACTTTCTGTAGGGAAGGAATTAGAAGACGTGGTTAATATGGGTGAGAATCCAATGGGCGAGAGGATGGGGGTGAGTGATGGATATACTGAGCCGGATTTCTTTCCATTGTTGTTTTGTAGCATAGTCTAGTTACATAGCCCAGGATGGTCTCTAATATCTAGTCTCCCTGCTTCATCTTTCCAAGTGTTCAGATAATAGGTATTAACTACCATAGCTGGCTTGAAGTCACAAAACTCGAGGAACATTTGAATGTCTGCAGTCATGGAACAAAGGAGAGGAGTCTGTGTTGCCTCTGGAGGCTAGGTGGAAAGCTGAAGAGAGCTGAAAATCTGTGGCTCCTTTGGTTCTTAAACCTGACCAAATTACAATTCATAACCTCTCTCATGTTGCAGTATAGACATTGAGAGTGAACTGCTGCTCAAAGGAAACTGAGTTCAAAGCCAGCGAACCAATTCCAGCCGCCGGTGACCTCATGTCCTGCAGCACTGTGGACACATAGCTGGTTTTCCTGTTTTAAGTATTCGTAATTCCTGTCTTCTCTGTTTTTAGGACTACTGCTGGGAAGACCACGGTTATTCACTGGTGAATCGCCTTTATCCAGATGTGGGACAGTTAATTGACGAGAAATTTCATATTGCTTACAATCTTACTTACAATACAATGGCAATGCACAAAGATGTTGATACCTCAATGCTCAGACGGGCTATCTGGAACTATATTCACTGCATGTTTGGAATACGGTTAGTCTGCCTCCTTATGCTTTAATGACATGTCCTTTACACGGAAGTATTGGGGTGCCTACAGTGCACGCAGACACACACACACACACACACACATACGTACATATGTACGTACCCTCAACTAAGTTTATAGTTGCCATGCATCACAGAAGCACAGCTTGGGCTCTCCCGTCTCTCTGAGCTAGACAGGTGAGGAGTTGACAAGTGACGCTAACCTCAGGAAGGAAGAGCCAGCTGTGGTCCCAGCACACACAGGAAGCAGAGCTGGTCACTGACCATCTCTTTGTGGCATCTTCTGTCTCCTGGCATTCCTGTTTCTTGGAATTCAGCCCCTTTGAAGAGTGCCCACTCCTGTGCTGCTTGGAACTCTCTCGGTCCTGTTAGGTTTCTAGCATGCTGTGTTCTCTAGAAAATAGAAACATATACTACCTTCTTGTGTACAGATTCCACACTGCATGGCTTTCTGCATGGTTTATTTAACCGATAAATATGCTTTCTCATATATGATGCCATGTATCAGAGACCTACAAGCTCTCTTTAATTTACACTGCTCAGGCCTTTAAAGTACATCCAACCAGTTTTAAACTAATTTCTACTAATCAGTGCCCAGACTATTGACTTCAGCCTCCTTGGATGGTTTTAGGACCAACTTTGCCAAGAACTTTCTCCCTTTTCCACTGAAAACACAATACCTTGCATGCCTGTCTGATCTGAAACCCAGGATTTAGTGGTTGGAACAGACATTGCTGCATGCAAGCCTCTCAGCCTCTCCTAAAATGACACCATGAGATTCTGAGAGACCAGGCAGCCCTCCTACCCCACCCATCCCTGACTTTTTCCTCATCTGACCCCAGAAACTTGTACACAAGTAAATTACCGTCTTAGGTGTGTAATAGTACCAGTAATAAACAGAAAGTCTTAATTTCAGCCGTCATCTGTGCTCTTTCCAGAGCTGGTTTCAACATGGTTGTGTGTTGGTGACTGTGAATGTGTGGTTGCTTGGTACCCAGAGCTGTAGTGTTATTCTGTCAACTATGGGAATGGTCGGCTGGGCACCAGAACTGTCTCTTCTTCCTGACTTCTTCCTCTGTGCTTTGCATCCCACCCCACTTAAACGTCATAACGCTGCATCATTTCTGGGACTGACTGCCCACACAGTGAGGAGGAGAGTGCGTGTTCACATATGTCTGTGCTGCACACAGAAAAGAGATTATACACTGACAGTAGTCCATTCTTACATCTTTGAACAGATACGATGACTATGACTATGGCGAAATTAATCAGCTATTGGATCGTAGCTTTAAAGTTTATATCAAAACTGTTGTCTGCACTCCTGAAAAGGTTACCAAAAGAATGTATGATAGCTTCTGGAGGCAGTTCAAGCACTCTGAGAAGGTATGTGTTCGTGGTGGCTGACTTACCCTGTAATTTGCAGTGATTATGACTCTCCTTCCCATAGTCTAGCGGCTCTCAAACCCCATCCATCATCTCTACAGCCTGAAAACATCCTTCCAGAACGTCTGTCTCAGGAACCCCCTGAGAGAGGCCTGTGTCATGAGAAGTGCAGTAGACAAGTGGGCTGGCTGGTCCTCAGTAGACAAGGGGAACTGGCATAGCTTCTCCACCTAAGACCACTTTGCAAGATCTTTTAACAAACGGGCATAGACAGAAATGGGTTCTCTTTGAAGCATCTTTCTAGAAATGGATGGTTTGGCAGAAAATTCTAAAAGTCTGACAAAGCAGTGCCTAGATTTTCCGAACTATAACAAATATCTAGAAGACATGCAGTGGCATGTAAATAGAATAATAGGACATTTATCCCAGAAGAAGTCTGAACCTGTGCACGTAGAATATGCAGTTGGCCCTTTAGTCATATTTCTGCATCCATAGATTGAGCCAGCTGAGGATCACAAATAGTCACAATGATTATGTTTGTGCCAAATATGTGACAGTAGCTTGTCATTGTTCCCCAGACAGTATAACAACCATTTATATGGCATTTACATTGTAGTAATGGGAGGTTGTGCGTTGGTCATGTGCATAGCATGCTATTTAGTATAAGGGACTAGAACATCCAGGGATTTGACTGTCCAAGGAGAATCCTGAATCCAATTACTCATCATATTGAGGGACAAAGAACTGTACTTATTTGGGACATTTTTTTAACCGAATGCACTGAGAACTGTGGTGTTCATAATCTGTTCTTACATGATGCTGTGTTTTATCCTCAGGTTCATGTTAATCTGCTTCTTATAGAAGCTAGGATGCAAGCAGAACTCCTGTATGCTCTGAGAGCCATCACCCGCTATATGACCTGATGCCTCTCCTTAAAGAGGATCCTGGAATGAACAGCAAGTGTAGTCTACAAGGGGGTGGAACCAAGCCCCAGGACCAAGGGTAGATAAAAGAATTCAGAAATCCATTGTGCCATGATTCCTTTAGTGTCTGCTCCTTTACTGTGGGACACCACTGCTTGTCTAGCAGGGGGTGCTTGGCAGCTTCAGTGTTAGAGCTGTGAAGAAAGGCTGCTGGTCACAGTATTTGCTTTTTGACAGTCCAGGATGCTGGATACTTGTTTCAATACAGCAACTAGTAATTCTCCAAATCCTGTTGCTCTGATGTAATAAGACAACAAGAATTGGAGTATGTAAATTGGAGTATGGACTGGGACTTGGGTACTAAGTTTATACATAAGGAGTCTAGCAGCTCTGGGTGCTGCTGTGGCTGGGGTGAGTGTGTGGCTGCTCCAGCTAAGCTACTAGTGATTAAAGTGAGCGCTGCTGCTCCCTGAGCCTACCTACATACCTTGTGTGGTTTTCAGTTCAACTTGTACACGTTCTCTTTTTCTCGCATCTAAAAAAGCATAGACTTATTACTCACAGCTCAGCAAAGACCATGTCGATGTCGATGGTAACAGTTTGTTTCTTTCATTATAATTTTTAAAATTCAGTTATTGGATAATATCACAGTGGCATTCTCAAAAGATTTTCTCCAAAGAGCAATCTTATAATGAAAGTGTGTGGGTTATTTAAAAAAAAACAAAAACAAAAACAAAAAACAGGCTATCTTTTGATGCTGTTTCCCAAGATCTTCTGACACTGGAGGGCAGCTGTCTTGTGCAGAAAACGTGGAAAATATTGCTGCAAACTGCTGCACAGTCCCAGGTGCATCCTGCCCCGTGTGCTCCTGTTGACCTCGTGACCCTGGACTTTGAAGGTTGTGCAGCTCCTTACAGAATAAAGCTGGAAAATATTTTAGTGAGGTTGTCAAATTTGTATCTTGATTTACAAAATGCTAACTTTGAGATACAAACATTGAAAAAAATGTATTAAGTACTTTGTATTCTGGAACCGTGAATTGCTTTTGAAGTCTGTCAGTATTATTGGTATTTTTCAATAAAGAATAATTTTCTGCAATTTGCTGTCTTGATTTCATAAAGTCATACTTTAGCCTCACAATTAGTAACAGAGTCTGAGTTTCAATTCTGAACCAAGGAGAGTCACACTTAAACTGGAATCAGATAAGTGACCAGCATGAAATGGCAAAGCCAGTTTTGAAGCCTAGAGACTTAGAGAGCCGAGCAGTAGGGGAGTGAAAGAGTATGATATGCACTTGCCTTCAAGGATGTTATTTTAGTCCATCTTTCACCACTACAGTTCAGTACATGGAACCAGATATGCTAAAAGAAAATGGTTTCTTTTGGCTCATGATTCTGAGTGCTTGGAAAACCAAGACTGGACAGCCACATCTGGTCAGAACCACATGCTACTGCAGCTCATGATGGAAAAGCAGAAGAGAAATGAGAGCTGAGTTCTCATGATCATGAACCCATTCCTATATGAAAAGTAGTCACCCATTCCCAAGAACCAAACACTTCCTCCTAGGCCCCACAGCCCAACTCTAGAACTTCTGGAGGATACCCTCAAACTATAGTAGATATACACCCTTGTAAGAAATTCCTTTCAAGTAGGTCTGCTTAAATAACTGCAGGGGAGCATGGTGATGAATCCCTGTGATCCCAGCACTTGGGAGATGGAGCCAGGCAAATCAAGAGTTCAAGGTCATCCTCTGCTATGCAGGAGTGCAACTTCAGCTGCTGCCTCAAGAAAAAAAAGGATGAAACCTTTCTAGTTAGTGTCCACATGGTCCTCCCTTGTATCTGCATGGGCCTCTGCCAGCTGCGCCTGGTGAGTGACTGCTCGACAATTCCCACTCTACTCCCTTTACTGCTCCTGTCTGTTGTCTATTTGCAAGCTGTCTTGAAAACAAAAGGTTTTTAGTAGCAGTTCTGACTAGGAGAATGCTCACAGAACACAAATGCTTGAGCTTAGTCCATGAAGCTTACCATCAGGCGGAAATCAGACAGAAATTGATCACTTAGTCAAAGTGCGTGTATAGTCAGAGTCACAAAAAGAAAGCGTGTAACACGAATTGCTAAATGGTCTTATTAATAGAAAACCTAGAGCCAAATATTGGGGCGAAAGCTGAAAGGTCAGAGAAGCAGAGCAAGCCAGCCACAGGTTCTTACCTCTACGAAATCCTCAGTCTAAAGAAAAAGAGTGCTTGTTTCCTCACACCTTATATACCTTTCTGTGTCCTGCCATATTATTTTCTGGGGTTGAAGGCATGTGTCACCGCTGATTTCTGTTGCCCTCAGTAGCCCAGTGTGGCCTTGAACTCATAGAGATCCAGACGGATCTCTGTCTCCTGAGTGATAGGATTAAAAGTGTGTGCCACCACTATATCTAAGCCTGACCTCTATGTCTAATTTAGTGGCTGGCTCTGTCCTCTGGTCCCCAGGCAAGCTTTATTGTGGTATGCAATATATCACCACAAAAGGGTATTTAGTAAAACGTATCTCAGTGCTTCCTGAAAACCCCAGGGGCTTCTCTAAACACGCGGAATTTCTAATGTTTCTGTATAATTTTTTCAAGTTTCCAAAATAACTGGGAAAAGCAGCACACTCTAATGACTATCAAAACCCTTCCTTCGCCAGAGGGAATTTTTTTTTAATGAGGTTCTAGGGTTCAGTTTTTTAAATCTGACTTTTTGGTAAAATTAGAGGATTTGTTGTACTTGAGTATTGAACCCAGGGCCCACACATGGTAGGCAAGTACCCAGGAGGGACTTCATTAGGCCAGGCTTGTTAAGTATATCAAACTATGAATCTAGATAGACCCAAACATCCCGAGCTTACCATGTTTAGGTTTAACTTCATATATAATGTGGTGACACTTTAAACCCAAGAACAAATCTAATAATTTAGCTATTCAGAATAAATCTTGATATAGTCCATGCATTAATAAATAAAACTTACTAGGGAGGTATATTTTCCATCAAGATACTATTTCATAAAGTCTGTTTGCATTTTTGTGTAGTGTGGGTGGATAGCAAGGAACAGCCAAAGGCCACAGTCTGACAGCAGAGTCAACAGGGCAGTCTGTTGTAGGGCTCCATGTTTTCATGATCCACCCTTGAAGTAGGCTCTCCCTCTGGAGCCCAGGTGACCCCCTGCCTCTATGCCTTGCACACTGTGATAGCAGGCATGCGTTGCCCCCCCTCCCCTCCCCCACCCCTGGCAGAAGACTAAGTTAAGGACAGCAATGCATAGAGAAGAGCAGTTTGTGAGAACATTGGTTGGGACCCAGCACAGCACGAATGAAGGAAAACCTCCAGAGCAGAAAACGTCCAGCCTCTGCCCACCGCGTCTGGCTTGCCTGCCTGTTGAGACTGCCTTTTGTCTCACTTGACTCAACACTGGTGGGGCTGGCTAGCATTGTTCAGAGCAGTGGTTCTCAACCTTCCTAATGCTGTGACCCTTTAATCCTCATGTTGTGGTGACTCCCAGCCATAAAATTATTTCATTGCTACTTCAGAACTGAACTGTAATTTTGCTGTTATGAATCATAATTATCTGATATGCAGGATATGTGCCCCCCCCAAAGGGGTCATGACCCAAATGTTGAGAAGCTTCTGAAGCTGCTGAAAACAGGTGAGAGCCAGTGCACTAGAAGGGCACACGGTATGCAGTTCTGCAGGCAGGTAGCTGGGCAGCCAGACAGTGCCAAGGAGGAGCTGGGAAAGTGCTCCTGCACAGAGGAGAGCTTCAGAGGGAACGCATATATACTGGGACATTCTGGGGGCTTGATAGATTCCAGAGCCTCCAGCCAGGCTGACTAATGGAGATCTTCTGCACAAAGCCAGTCTATAAACAGTATGAGAGAGGTCATGTTAGAGCCAAAGTTACATTTTAAGTTTTAATGACCATGCCTTAGAGATCCATGAAATAAAAATGCCTCCAACCTGCAAGGCTCTTGCCCAAGGACAGAGAGTTCCTGAAATGCTGGAGGCTATTGTTTAATAACAAGCCACATGTTTTCACTCCCCTAAACAAGTTTGTTTGAACCATCTGCACTGATGTGCTTGATCACACTGGGGCAGGAGGTTCACAGGCAGGAAATACGCCAGAATGTATGCTTGCCCCTGATTGGATGTAGGCTGGAGGTATATCAGGATGTATGCTTGCCCCTGATTAGACCTGATGGGAAATACTTAAGCTGCTGTAAAGCCTGATTTGGGGGCATTTTCTGGAAGCCCAGAGATGGACCTGGCAGGTCTTAAAGGTCGCTTCAAATCTGACTTTAAACTGTGGTAGTGGTCTTGTTCTCCATTGGTAGGACTAACAGTGGCCTTTTTTTTTTTTTTTAATCAAAGGCTTCAATCTCAACAAAAACCTACAAGGCGTATAGAGGACTAGAGAACCATGTGTCAATCAAAGAAATATCTTCAAAATCCTAAAGAAAGAGTTTTTAGGCTGGGCATGTTGAGGCTCACCTTTTATCCTAGCACTTGGGAGGCAGAGGAAGGCAGATCTCTGTAAAGCCTGCCTGGTCTTTAGAGCAAGTTCCAGGTCAACCAGAGCTACAGAGTGAGACCTGGTCTTCAAAGAAAGAAATATAGTTCTGTGTCAGGTAAGTAAATTCCTTATCAGGAAGTTAAATGTAAAGTAGACATAGACAACTATGGAAAATTATTTAAATGTCAGCAGAGAAAAACTGCACAAAAGAACCAAACAAATTCCGGAGCTGAAAAGTACCAAAGTTCATGAAGAGCTTGGCAGTATATGCCTGTAATCCCACTACTTGGGGGTGAGGCAGGAGCACCCTGAGTAAGTTTGAGGCCAGCATGAGGCCCAGAACAAAACAATACCTGAAAGGAAGTGGAAAATTCCCAAGACGGATTCAATAGCAGACTTCATCAGACAGGTGAGAACTGCTTGCTGAATATGAAAAACAGGTCATTTGACACCAGGTCAGAGGAAAAAAATCATAACAAAAAATGAAGGGCTTAAAGGATATCTGAACACCATGCAGCCAGCACACGTGAGAAGTTTTAGATGTGAAACAAAGGGACCACTATTCAGAGACAAAAATGCTTGTTTGCTAGGTTTGGTGGTACCAAGGGCCTCCATCATACTAGACAATCATTCTGCCTCTGAGCTTCATCCCCCAATCCTCATTTAGTCTTTTTTACTCCAAACACACCAAATTTGAGGAATGAAATAGATACAGTAATTCAAGAGGCTCAGTGAACTGCATGTAGGTTAAAGTCAGACCTAGTAAGGAAGCAGAGGACTTGAAGACCACTGTATAATCAAACTATTGGGAGTTCAAAACAGAAACCTAGATGCAGTGAGAGGAAATCACCAGCCCTACAAAGGAATCCTTCATCTGGAAGAAGAACCGTAGGATTCTTCAATACAAGGCCACACGAAAGCAAAGTTCGCCAGTAAATGGAAACATGAACAAACACAGTAACTTGTATTATGTAATTCTGCTACTTAAACTCATTAATTCTGATATAGAGTTCAAAAATGACAAATGCATGAAAATAACTGGAAATTTATATAAATGGGTATAAAATATGTAGTGTGTAAATGGAGGTAGAGCTGGGGCTAAAAAGGCATAGTTTTGTATGTTAAAGTTGTTACCAGTTAAACATAGAGTGTTACACTATTACAGTGTTTTGTATGTTTCCCATAGCAACCACACAGAAAATGTCTAGAATATATACAGAAGGAGATGAACAGATAATGAAAGCATGTCACAAAGACAAAATTAAAAAGTGAAACATAAAGGGAGAGAGACAGTGAGGGCCAAAGGGCTGCAAGAAATAGAGAAGACTGTTAACCATAGTAAGTCCTTTCCCGCCCACAATCATGTTAGCTATAAATGGATCCATAGACAAGATATATAGAAGACTGTTAGCCACGGTAAGTCCTTTCCCGCCCACAATCATGTTAACTATAAATGGATCCATAGACATAGACTGGCCAAATGGATTTTTTAAAAGTATCTATATGCTAACTATGAGGGACTATCTTTATATCTAAGGGTGCACATATTAATATTCCATGCAAATGGAAGCCAGAGTACAGAGGTTATCCCAATACCAGGCAAAATAGGTGTTAGTCAAAAACTGTCACCAGAGTGAAAATGAGACTTATATCATTATATAACCACAGTAGGTCAATTCAACAAAAAGATTCAATAATGATAGACATATACACAACCAGCTATCAGAGCTCTAAAACATGCAAAACACTGACGGAACTTAAGGACAGTAGGTCGGTAGCAGTACATAACATGAACAACCCACTTTCAACACTGAGTACACCACCAGACCAAAAGCCAATGAGCAGTGAGCGGGCTGGAACGGAGCAGGAGGTCCTGACACATCTACAGGACACTCCGTCCAGCTACAGCAGATCCTGCTCTCTTCTACATACACACAGAACATTCCCCGGGACGGACTGAGTCAGGCCACCCACCGACAAGGTAGACAGCCCATAATGTGTATTCGGATGACAGTGGGATGCAGCTAGAAATCCACGGCAGAAGGAAAGTGGGAAAATCCACAAAGATGTAAAAACTAAACACACAGTGTTGAACAACAGGTCCGGAAAGAAATCAGGAAACTTGCAAACATCTCTTTTCAAAAGAAAATGAAAACATGTTGTATCTAAACTTACAAATGCAGTTAAAGCAGTTCTAAGAGTGGGAGCTTAAGCTATATCTAAAAGAAGCCACACTGAGGGAGGGGAACAAGGTCAATAAAACACCAAAAGGACCCCAGGGAGAGCCTGAGGAGGAACCGAACTGACCACACAAGCCTACATGAGGAATACACATGTCTGTATTTTTGTCATTATAGTCTGAATTAAGACACCACTTCTTAGTACATATAAAAATAATTAAACAAGACATCAAAGCAACATTTGTGCACCCATATTCACGGAGCCATCATTCCAACAGCCATGGTTTAGAAGCAGTGCAGATGTCCACCACTGGGTGGATGGACAAAGTGTGATATATATATGGAAGTACAGAGGTGTGTGTGTGTGTGTGTGTGTGCGCGTGCGTGCGTGCGTGCGTGCGTGCGTGTGTATGCACAATAGAATATGACTGAGCCTTAAAAGAAAGGGAATTCTGTCACTTGTTGCAACAATGAATCTTGCAGACAGTATACTAAACCAAATGAGCCAGCCACACAATACAAATACTATACAGTACCATTTGTATGAGACTATCTAAAGTGACCAAACTGTTGAATCAGAAAGGGGAGGGCAGGAGGAGGTATGAAAACTGATTAATGGGTAAAAAGTCTCAGCTTACCCATTAAAACCTAGGATGGGTTTCTGGAGACCTGCTGCAGAACAAGGTGGGTTTACTTCATATTTCTGAAGTACAAACTTCCAAGTGCTGTAATGCTGCCGTCAGCTGAAAGGTTCTGTGTGTGTGTACATCATGAAAGTAGAAACAAAATGCTATGGATGATTGATTGGTAAATAAAACACTGATTGGCCAGTAGCCAGGCAGGAAGTATAGGCAGGACTAACAGAGAGGAGAACTGAGAGAACAGGAAGGCGGAGGGAGACACTGCAGCCACCGCCAGGACAAGCGAGATGTAAGGTACCAGTGAGCCACGAGCCACATGGCAATGTATAGATTAATAGAAATGGGTTAATTTAAGATAGAAGAAGTAAATAACAAGAAGCCTGCCACGGCCATACAGTTTGTAAATAATATAAGCGTCTGTTGGACTACCGGGGCTTGGTGGGACCTGGAGAGAAAACTCTCCAGCTACAAATGGTGCCCAACGGGTTGGCAAGAGTTTCCACCTAAAACCTGAGAAAAAAGATTCTAAAATGGAGCTAAAAACAGCTTCCTATTTGTCTTTCTCAAGTTGGTGGGTTCCTGGAGTGCGCGTTTGACTAGCAGTATGGCAGGAATGAGGTGTCTGCAAGTGGCACATTACACTGTGTGGTAGATTTAATCTTTGCTAGTACAAGAAAAAAAAAAGGTTTCTGGGCTACACGCTGCTTTGATAGAACTGCTTCTGATAGTTGATGGTACACATGGCTCCAGACCCAGAGCTGGCAGTAAACTATACCACCGCCATGTTGGGAAGCTGAGGTGGGCGGAGCCAGCAGCCACAGCGGCTGTTTCAGTCTTAGAAATGCTGCAGTTTAAAACAATAGATCCACAATAAGACAGATTCAGATGGAACAAGACTTTAAACGCTTTACAATGTGTGTAAAAATGTGCGTAGACTTGAGAAAGAAAAAGGAATATATATATACAGTTATATAAAGAAATAGGGCTAGAGAGATGGCTCAGAGGTTAAGAGCACCAATTGCTCTTCAAGAGGTCCTGAGTTCAATTCCCAGCACCCACATGGTGGCTCACAACCATCTGTAATGAGATCTGGAAAAACAAAACAAAACAACAACAAAAACAAACAAACAAAAAGAAATAGATAAGTTTTTAAAAATAAAGTCTTTAAAGAGACAGTAAAGGTAGTATAAAAAATAAGCCACGTAAAGATGGATATTATACAGAGAATCTGGATTGTGTTGTCTTTGAGATTTTTAACTGCAAAAAAAAATTTGATAGTAAAGGCTATTAAGTTAAACCACTATGTATATTTTAAAGATACCTTGACTTCAAAATTTGGATCTAAGGATATGTTGCCTTGGAAAGGAGGCTCTGCTTTTTTTCCCACAGAAAGCCAGAGGCTATGGATTTGTTCCAGATTAAGATACATCAGGTTTGACCAGTCAAGACCCCCCTGAAAGGTCTCTGATGACACCATGGCCCAGATGATCCAACATCCAGAACAGTTTCAAGGCAACTGGCTCAGATGATACACCCTCACGGACTACTCCATAATCCTAAAATTTTCTTTGTGTCCCCATAAGATACAGCGCCCCCCTTCAGCAGGAAGTAGTAAGAGAAGCTACGCCCAAATTCCCAAATATACCAAGCTGGCTTTGGAGATGGAATTGGCTCACTCCTTCTCTCACTCCTTCTCTAAACCCAAGCATATTACTAAAAGAAAAGGTTAAGAGATTCTTGTGTCCCATATCAGAAGAGCCCTCTGGTGTGGGACAAACAAAAACCAATATTTTTATTTAAAACAGATTAATTATAAATGCAATATCTTTCTAAAGAAGAAAAGGAATATAGATATGATAGGATGAAAAGGTAGATTATTTAACCTACTTTTAAAGAGTAACTTGTTTAAAAATGTTTTACATTGTTATGGATTTTAGTTTATTGATACAAGTTTAAACTTAATTTTGTTATACTGTATATATATATATATATATATATATATATATATATATATATTTCTACTCTTGTTTGAGGTATTATATTTATGTAACTCATTTAAATTGTAATGGATAATTAAGAAATAGATTAATAATTAGTCTTCTTTGATAGTCAAATTTGTAGCCATGTTAGTTAAGTTTTCTAGGTATACATAGATATATTTCAGATAGATAGGTAATCTTCAAATACTTCAAAGACCTACAGAATATGGCATTTAAAATGTTTTAAAAATATAGACTTTCTGAACAGTGAGACATGTCTGCTCCTGGCAGCACCAATTTACTTCAAAGAGGAGGATGGGCATCAAAGACACCCCATATGGAGTTTATCTTCATCTTGGCAAAAATAGCCATTTGGGCAAGAAACTGTTCTTGCCTGGACTGTTTGGAAAAAAAAAATGTATCAACTGGACATGCAGGACCCATAGAAAGGTGACTACTGAACTTTGCTTTGCAAAATGGTCCTTCAGTTCCTGCTTTGCAGAGGAAACTGCCAGACATTCTACAGGACACAGAGAGAAGTGACTGAGAGACTCTAAACCTGTGGTCTGAAGACAGATGCCCCAACTTTACAAAGGAACATTAGGTGACTGTCCAGGCTTCCAGCTGTCTCTGTCTACCCTGCAAGACTCCCGAAAGTTGCTTGCCTCCTTCTCCATTTTCTCAGGTAATAATATATCCTTCTGGGGTTTTTGATGTAGTTGAAGGTGAGTTATAATTTCCTCAGTTATGAAAAAGATAAGTTAGATATAAAACCTTAGACTCACAAATATAAGATAGATAGAATATCTTCTTTAATATTGTAACTGTAATTCTTGCTTGATAATTGTTTTGTTATACATAGTTTTACTATGTTAAAGTTAAAACCTTCCTTTCTGGAAAAAAAAAGAAAAAGGGGAAGTGATGTGGATGATTGATTGGTAAATAAAACACTGATTGGCCAGTAGCCAGGTAGGAAGTACAGGCGGGACTAACAGAGAGGAGAACTGAGAGAACAGGAAGGCAGAGGGAGACACTGCCAGGTGCCGCCAGGACAAGGAAGATGTAAAGTACCGGTAAGCCATGAGTCACGTGGCAAAGTATAGATTAATCGAAATGGGTTAAGATAGAAGAAGTAGATAACAAGAAGCCTGCCACGGCCATACAGTTTGTAAATAATATAAGCGCCTGTGTGTTTATTTTATAAGTGGGCTGTTAGACTGCCGGGGCTTGGCGGGACCCTGAGAGAAAACTCTCTAGCTACAGTAAAACTGCCTAGAGCAGTGCCTCTCAGCCTTCTTAACGCTGTGACCCTTTAATACGTGTCCTCATGTTGTGGTAATTCCAACCATAAAGTTATTTTTATTGCTACTTCATAACTATAATTTTGCTACTGTTATGAATCATAATGCAAATATCTGATATGCAAGATATCTGATATGTGACCCCTATGAAAGGGTCGTTCAACCCCAAAGGGGTTGTGACCCACAGGTTGAGAACTGCTGGTCTAGGGAGACACGGGAGACTAATGGGAGAGAAGAGGGGTGAGAAAAGGAGGAAGGGGCACTGGGGGGAATGTGTTCAACATACAATATAGACATATATGGAAACTTCAAAAAGAAAAAAAGAGGTGGGGGCGCTGGAGAGATGGTTCTCCATCTCTTAAGAGGCAGTTCAGAGCATTGGCTGCTCTTCTAGAGGACCCGAGTTTGATCAGCAGCACCCACATGGTGGCTCACAACCACCTGTAACTCCAGTTCCAGGGGACCCAGGGAACCCAATGCCTTCTCCTGGCCTCCACAGGCACCGGGCATGTAAGTGGCACACAGACATACCTGCAGGCAAAACACCCACACACATTAACTTTAAAAAAATGAAAAGCATGGAAGATTTTATGTTTTTAGTTGCTCCCCCAAACACCCACCAAAAAAACCCTCACACTTGCAAATAGGTAGTAGTAAAGGCCCTGGCCTACCTGAGTCTCAGGGGGAAGTGTTTGGTGTGGAGAGAATGGAACTTCATCATGAGCTGGTAGTTATAAATATTGAGGGAGGACTATGTTTTGAGTGGGGAAGAACACGTAGCTTGCTGTGGATAAAACAGATTCCCATCCTTAGTGTTTGAAGAGATCAGGCCCTGGAGCTTACACAGACTCCATCTGTTAGGCTGGACCTACTTGCAAGTTTGGATGGATTACAACTGGCCCTTACAAACTCTATCTGCTTCTGGAAATGTAGAATGTTCTAAGGAGCCTTCAGCAACCCATTCAGTCCAGGATTCCTGCCAATGGGAGTCCACAAAAGCTAACTAGTGAGATCTGAGCTTGCTTTACACAGCAGGGCTGCATTAGGGGATGGCTTGACCACATGCATGATCACCAGGTGTCTGGGATGGTCTGCATTTGGCTATGCTGAGGGGAGGTCTTTTGCTCCACCACTTGGCATTCCTTTAAAAGCCCTTTAGTACGATTAAGAGCTTGAAGCAGGGATGCCTTTAATCCCAGCACTTGGGGCAGAAGCTGTCTCCATGGGACGTGACCAGAAAGGACACGAACATTCTGCCCGAGGCCAACCCAGGGCCCAGCTGCCAATCCTGTGAAACCCAACAACTTGGAGGTGCTGGTGAGAGTGCCCTACTGGTCAACCTGCTCAGCCGAGATCCATTCAGAAGAGGTTTCAGAAGCCTACAGTCTGCAGTCTAAGGAAACAACATCAGCTGATCGAGCAAGAGAAGGAGTCGCCCAGCCACTGAACCAGATCACCAGAATCATAAGCCCACCCTACATTGACTGGGAACAGGTAAGGCCCCCATCTCCGGTCCAGCAGACCAGGTCTCTAGTCCCTAGGCCCCAGCCATCAGAGCCCCAGGGACCAAACAGCTTCCTTTCCCTGCTCCCTCATCAAAAAAAAAAAAAAAAAAAAAAAAAAACCCAGCCTCATGAGTCCAACAACCACCAGAGCCATAAGCCCACCCTGCACCAATTGGGAACAACTGCTCCCTGAGACAGAACCCACTAACACTGATCGGACTAAGCTGCTCTGGGAGAAACAGAGCCCAACAGCACCAATTCGACCAAGAACTCCTAGTGGACCAAGACTATCAATCAGAACAAGAGATGCACCTTCAGACACAGACACCGCCTGCACTGAGCAGAGGAAGAGATCAGTAGACACCAGTGCAAAAATACAGGCAACAACATAAAGACCTATATGACAACATCAGAACCTAGCGATTCTACACCTGCAAGACCTGAACATACCAAGACAGAAGAAACAGAAGAAATCAATCCTAAAAATGACTTTAAGAAGATGATAGAGGCCCTTAAAGAAGAAATGAAAAATTCCCATAAAGAGGAAATAAATTCCTTAAAGAGGAAATGAAAAACTCCATTAAAGAGGAAATAAAAAAATTCCCTTAAAGAAATGGAAGAAAAAACAAACAAAAACTTGGAAGAAATCAAAGAAAGCCAAAAGAAAGTAATTAAACAGATGAAGGAAACAGTTCAAGATCTGAAAATTGAAATTGAGACAATAAAGAAGACACAAACTGAGGGAATGCTGGAAATAGAAATTCTGACTAAACGATCAAGAACTACAGATGCAAGCATAACCAACCGAATGCAAGAGATGGAACAGAGAATCTCTGATGTTGAAGACACAATAGAGAAAATAGATTTGTCAGTCAAAGAAAACACTAAAGCCAAAAAAGTCGTAGCACAAAATATTCAAGAAATTTAGAACACCATGAAAAGACCAAACCTAAGAATAATAGGTATAGAAGAAGGAGAAGAATACCAACTCAAAGGCAAAGGAAATATATTCAACAAAATCATAGAAGAAAACTTTCCTAACCTAAAGAAAGAAATACCTATGAAGATACAAGAAGCTTACAGAACACCAAATAGGCTGGATCAAAAAAAAAAAAAAAAAAAAGTCCCCTTGCCACATAATAATCAAAACACTAAACATACAGAACAAAGAAAAATATTAAGAGCCACAAAGGAAAAAGACCAAGTAACATATAAAGGCAGACCCATTAGAATAACATCAGACTTCTCAATAGAGACTATGAAAGCTAGAAGATCCTGGACAAATGTTATAAAGACACTAAGAGACCATGGATGCCAACCCAGACTATTATACCTAGCAAGACTCTCAATCACCATAGACAGAGTAAACAAAATATTCCATGATAAAACTAGATTTAAACAATACCTATTCACAAATCCAGTCCCACAGAAAGCACTAGAAGGAAAAATCCAACTAAGGAAGTTAAACACACCCATGAAAACTCAGGTAATAGATAATTCCACACCAACAACTACCAAAGAAGGAAAACACAACACTACCACAAAAAAATAACAGGAATTAACAATCACTGGTCATTAATATCCATCAGTATCAATGGTCTCAACTCACCTATAAAAAGACACAGGCTAACAGAATGGATACAAAAACATGATCCATCCATCTGCTGCATACAAGAAACACACCTAAACTTCAAAGACAGACACTACCTCAGAGTAAAAGGCTGGGAAAAGGCTTTCCAATCAAATGGACTTAAGAAGCAAGCTGGTGTAGCTATCCTAACATCTAATAAAATAGACTTCAAATTAAAATCAATCGAAAGAGATCGGGAAGGAAATTACATATTTGTCACAGGAAAAATCCACCAAAATGAAGTCTTAACACTGAACATTTATGCCCCATATACAAAGGCACCACATTTATAAAAGAAATATTACTAAAGTTTAAATTGCACATCAAACCCCACACAGTAGTAGTGGGGGATTTCAACACACCACTCTCACCAAAGGACAGATCTACCAGACTGAAACTTAACAGAGAAATAAAGGACCTAACAGATGTTATGACTCAAATGGACTTAATAGATATCTACAGAACATTCCACCCTAACACAAAAGAATATACCTTCTTCTCAGCACCCATGGAACTTTCTCAAAAATTGACCACATGCTCGGTCACAAAGCAAATCTCAACAGATACGAAAACATTGGAATAACCTCCTGTATATTATTGTAATAATCTCCTGTATATTATTAAAGTTAGATTTCAACAAAAAAAAAAAACTACAGAAAGCCTACAATCTCATGGAAATTAAATAATGTCCACCCAAAACAAGGAAGGTCAAGGAAGAAATAAAGAAAGAAATTAAAGATTTCCTAGAATTCAATGAAAATGAAAGTACAACATACCCAAACTTGTGGGACACTATGAAAGCAGTGCTAAGAGGAAAATTCATAGCACTAAATGCTCACATAAAGAAGTTGGAGAAATCCCACACTAGTGACTTAACAGCACAACTGAAAGCTCTAGAACAAAAAGAAACAAACTCACCCAGGAGGAATAGATGCCAGTAAATAACCAAATGGAAGGCTGAAATCAATGAAATAGAAACCAAGAGAAAAATACAAAGAATCAATGAAACAAAGAGTTGGTTCTTTGAAAAAATCAACAAGATAGACAAACCCCTAGCCAAATTAACCAAAAGGCAAAGAGAGAGCATCCAAATTAACAAAATCAGAAATGAAAAGGGAGACAACAACAGACAACGAGGAAATCCAGAGAATCATCAGGTCATACTTCAAAAGCCTGTACTCCACAAAATTGGAAAATCTGGAAGAAATGGAAAATTTTCTAAATAGATACCACATACCAAAGTTAAATCAAGACCAGATAAACTATTTAAATAGACTAATAACCCCTAAAGAAATAGAAACAGTCATTAAAAGTGTCCCAACCAAAAAAAGCCCAGGACCAGATGGTTTCAGTGCAAAATTCTACCAGATTTTCAAAGAAGAGCTAATTCCAATACTTTTCAAATTGTTCCACACAATAGAAACAGAAGGGACATTACCAAACCCTTTTTATGAGGCTACAGTTACCCTGATACCCAAACCACACAAAGATGCAACAAGGAAAGAGAATTACAGACCAATCTCCCTCATGAACATTGATGCAAAAATACTCAACAAAATATTGGCAAACCGAATTCAAGAACACATCAAAAAAAATTATCCACCATGACCAAGTAGGTTTCATCCCAGGGACGCAAGGATGGTTCAACATATGAAAATCTGTCAATGTAATACACCATATAAACAAAGAGAAAGAAAAAAACCATATGATCATCTCATTAGATGCTGAAAAAGCCTTTGACAAAATCCAACACCCCTTCATGATAAAGGTCTTACAGAGATCAGGAATACAAGGAACATACCTAAACATAATAAAGGCAATTTACAGCAAGCCAACAGGCACCATCAAATTAAATGGAGAGAAACTCAAAGCGTTTCCACTAAAATCAGGAACAAGACAAGGCTCTCCACTCTCTCCATATTTATTCAATATAGTACTTGAAGTTCTAGCTAGAGCAATAAGACAACAAAAGGAGATCAAGGGGATACAAATTGGAAGGGAAGAAGTTAAACTTTCACTATTTGCAGATGATATGATAGTATACATAAGTGACCCCCAAAATCCTACCAGGGAACTCCTACAGCTGATAAACTCCTTCAGTAAAGTGGCAGGATACAAGATCAACTCAGAAAAATCAGTAGCCTTCCTATACACAAATGATAAAAGGGCTGAGAAAGAAATCAGAGAAACAGTACCCTTTACAATAGCCACAAATAATATAAAATACCTTGGGATACACTAATTAAACAAGTGAAGGACCTTTTTGATAAGAACTTTAAATCTCTAAAGAAAGAAATTGAAGAAGATATCAGAAAATGGAAGGATCTCCCATGATCATGGATAGGTAGGATTAACATAGTAAAAATGGCAATCTTACCCAAAGCAATCTACAGATTCAATGCAATCCCCATCAAAATCCCAACACAATTCTTCACAGACTTGGAAAGAACAATACTCAACTTCATATGGAAAAACAAAAAAAAACCAGGATAGCTAAAAGAATCCTGTACAATAAAGCAACCTCTGGAGGTATCATCATCCCTGACCTCAAGCTCTATTATAGAGCTATATAATACAAACAGCTTGGTACTGGCATAAAAACTGACATACAGACCAATGGAATCAAATTGAAGACCCTAATATTAATCCACACACATATGAACACCTGATTTTTGAAAAAGAAGCCAAAACTATACAATGGAAAAAAGAAAGTATCTTCAACAAATGGTGCTGGCATAACTGGATATCAACATGTAAAATATTACAAATAGATCCATATCTGTCACCATGCACAAAACTCAAGTCCAAGTGGATCAAAGACCTCAACATACATACAGTTACACTGAACTTGATAGAAGAGAAAGTAGGAAGTACTCTTGAACACATTGGCACAGGAGGTCACTTCCTAAATATAACACCAGTTGCACAGACACTGAGAGCAACAATTTATAAATGGGACCTCTTGAAATTGAGAAGCTTTTGTAGGGTAAAAGACATGGTCAATAAGACAAAAAGACAGCCTACAGAATGGGAAAAGATCTTCACCAACCCCACCCACATTTGACAGAGGACTGATCTCCAAAGTATATAAAGAACTCAAGAAACTAGACATTAAAATATTGAACAATCCAATTTAAAAAATGGGCTAAAGAGCTCTAAACAGAGAATTCTCAAAAGAAGAATCTCAAATGGCTGAAAGACATTTAAGGAAATGCTCATCATCCTTAGTCATCAGAGAAATGCAAATCAAAATGACTCTGAGATACCATCTTACACCTGTCAGAATGGCTATGATCAAAAACACTAATGACAGTCAATGTTGGAGAGGATGTGGAGTAAAGGGAACACTCCTCCACTATTGATGGAAGTGCAAACTTGTACAACCACTGTGGAAATCAGTATGGTGGTTTCTCAGAAAATTGGGAATTGATCTACCTCAAGACCCAGCCATACCACACTTGGGCATATACCCAAGGAATGCTCAATCATACCACAAAGATACTATGTTCATAGCAGCATTATTCATAATAGCCAGAACCTGGAAACAACCTAGATGTCTGTCAACTGAAGAATGGATTAAGAAAATGTGGTACATATACACAATGGGATACTACTCAGCAGAGAAAAACAATGACAGCATGAAATTTGCAGGCAAATGGATGAAACTAGAAAATAACATCCCGAGTGAGGTAACCCAAACCCAGAAGGACAAACACAGTATGTACTCACTCATCAGTGGATACTAGATATAAAGCAAAGAACAGTCAGACTGCAACCCACAGAACCAGGGAGGCTATATAGCAGGGGGGACCCTAGGATGACTGTGGCTATATTAAGTTTTGGTTTTATTCAATTACTGGGCAAGCTTCAGTGAAACATTTCATTACTAGGATAAGAATTTGTACTGCATCAAGCTGATAATAGAAAAAAATTAAATAAATAAAAATAATATTTTTTTTTTAAAGAAGCCCTTTAGTAGAGACAGAAGGGTCTGGTGGGTTTTGACTTGGGCCTTCCTGAGGCTATCCTGTGTTTCTAACTGTCTCTCTCCTCTATATGTTCCTTATTTCTCCCTGCTCAAGAGTACCCTGGGGGAAAAAGAGAAAGCTGGTCTCCCTCAAATGGCCCTGGAAACAGGGACCAACCAGGGACTTGGCGAAAGCTTAAGGAGAAAGCCCCATGAGAAGCAGTTGGATCGGTCCAGTTTTGTAGTGAAAGTGAAGGCGGTTTTTTTTTCCTCAGGAGGAAGAATGAGGGGCCGAAAAACACCCGACTGAGGCTGCAGCATAGATATATCTTCTATCAAAATTTCTTTTTCTTCTCTCTCTTAATTTATATCTATGGGAAAATGGTGTAGGAAGAAATTTAGAGTGAGGCAGAATATAGAAATATTGGGTTAGGAATATAGGTAAGAAAGAAAAAACTTAGGGTAAAGTAGTATAAGATAAGCAACTAGACAGAGAAACTACGTCCTTAATTTTCTAAATATGGGGCAAGGAATGCAAACTGGGAGAAATCAGAGGAAATATCTATCAAAGAAGAGCTTAATGGAGAGAGAAAGATTCTTGTGGGAAGATTTAAGTCCCAAGTGGCAGAGGAAAGAATTTTCCCTGAGGTGGATGTGGATGAAATAAAACTTTTCTCTCTGCAGATGTTGCCACTGTATGGAAACACCGTACCATCAGAATTAGTTTCCTCTTGGTCATGAAGCCAAAGTTTAGGGAAAATTAGGTGGTCTTTCTCTCTCAAAAACTGAAAGCTTTCTTGGGAAAAACTTAATCTCTCTCTAAAAAACTAAAAAGCTTTTTTAGATCTTTGCTTCTCAGAAATTTCTCTTTCTGTAAGGACAAAATTCGATTCACCTGGAACTCTATGGGAAAGTCACCTGTGGTTTGCTCTAAAAAAAAAACCAAAAAGATCTCTTGGAACAAGGCAAATCCTCTCTGCTAAGCCCTGTCTCTCCAAGCTAGAGAAAAACAGTGGCCAGAGTTCCCTGAGGCAAGGGCCTGGTGAGACAGTACAGGCAGAAAATGGAGCAGGGACACACTCCTCCCTGAAAGGTGCAGGACCTGAGGAAGGCTGCTAGCACAAAAAAAAGGGTCTAAGTTCCAAGCAGTAGCTGCAATGGCAGCATGGGAAAAGCTGAGGCAGAAGCAGGGACAGAAGCTCCTACTTCCAGAAGTTAGCAGTTAGCAGAGGAATGAAGCCAGGGCCATTGTGAATCTGCATCTGGGGGGAAGGAACAAGCAGAACAAGACAAAGATCTATCAGGGGAAAGTCTCTCTGAAAGGGTTGTGAAAAAGCTTTATCTTCAGTACTTTTGTTTTCCCTCACTGACCCAGTAAGGTGGAAGAGCAAGCCCCAAGGGAATTTTGCTTCGGTCACAAAAGGACCTGCCTGAATGTGTGAAACCAGGCAGGAATGACTTAGCTCCAGGGACATATCAGGAAAGAAAAACACCTAGCAATACTAGCTCAGGGAGAGTAGAAATCTCTTGATCTCTCATGATGAAAAAAGCAAAAAACTTGACTCAAACCTCTCGTGCTAAAAGCAGAAACTTGATGTTAACCATGTAAAGGGAAACAAAAAATGGCATACTCCAAAGGAATTATGGGAAATGTAATCCATAAGGTCATTCGTAACAGTGGGCCCATATAGAGAAGTGCACTATGTAGTTTTTCAGATAAAATGGCAGTACTGCCCAGAAAAACTGGTTTTTTAGCTGAAAGTGAAGTTCCTTTTCAAAGCAATGTTAGAAAGCTTAATCTTACCTCCTGAGAACTAAGAACAGGCAAACAGCCTGCCTCTGAGGAGATTATTAAAGTGCTAATACTGTTTATCAACAAACCATTTTGAAACCCTTAAAAAAAAAAACAAGGGAAAATGGCACTTACACTGAGAGATTTCAAGAGCTTGCAAGATTGAGTTGGACTTAAGATTCAAGAGAAAAACATTGATATCATTAAAAAATGCTCATGGTAAACTTAAAAAGCAGCTTTAAAAAATTAAGAAGGGGGAAAATTGAGAGTTTGTTGAGTGTCAGCTCCAATGAAAAGCTGAAAAGAAATGGAGCTTGGAGACATATACCGCTTGAGATAGTGCCTAATAGCTGTGCAAGGAGATTTTGCTAAGAGTTTTACAGCAGCTCAATACAGTAATTTCACCCTCATCCTGAGGCGAGGCTTTTCGGTAGAGCAAACTGAAAGTTCTGCTTTAACAGAGACATTTGTCTGAATCATAGCACTCAGGGGAGCTGCAATGAGTTAGGTAAAAGGACAGGCCCTAGTTAGAAACCGTCCGCCACTGTGCACACTTCTGCCAGTTCCAGATCAGTTGAGAGAGCTCGATGGGAAAGGTGACTTTGGGGCAGTGGCATTGTCCCAAGAGTGTTACAGCCCCCTAGCAACAGGTGTTACCATTCCATAGCAACAGCACTCACTGAATCCCAGGGTTGAGGGAGCCATTGACAAATTAGGCTCTTATTTCCAACTGTCAGGAGAACTTTCAGAATGATATCAAAACTGAGTATAAACTCTGAACTTAAACTCTGAACTTTAGAAATGATTTTGTGTACTTCCCATCTTGTTAATAGTTTATCTAAGAAGACTTTCCTAGATGTTAATTTAGAAAGCTCTTCTAGGTGTTAAGAAATCTCTTCTAGATACTTTCTAGTGTAAGTTAGTTCTATTAAGAGATAGTTTTCTATATATGTGCTAAAGTTTGTAAAATAGAGTTTCCTTATGAATATAAGTTTATAAAATAGTTATATAGAGTGTGCTTTTGAATATAGGCTCATAAGAAGTATAAATAAGTATACGTTGAATGTGAGTTTTGTGAAAGGGTAAATGTTGAATGTAAGTCTAAATGTTTAATGTAAGTTTGTAAAATGTAAAATATGTATAGTGATGTAAGTTTGTAAGAAGTGTAAATACATATAGTAAATAGCCATGCTAGATGTAAATACATATAGTAAGGTTTATACTAGAATTATGTTGATGTTAATAAACCAGAGTTTGGTAAAGCTAAGGGAATCTCTGTTTGATGTAATTAATCTGATGTGGTTTGCATCAAGAGTTTATTGATTTAAAAAAGGGCTTGGCACAGCTAAGGCTATTATAGACATCTTAAGATTCATTCCAAAAAAGATATGCCATCTCTGTCATCCTCTACTTTTGTACTGGGAGGTTGTGGCAGCTATGAAGATCACTGTGGAGGTTGTAAACTCAATAGGAACTTGGGCCAGAGCTGCGTTAACCTCAGTACCCCCCTCCTGCCAGAGGTTGAGAGTCAAGGACAGGCTACTTTCTCTTGCCAGATTCCCAACCTAAGCTAGAGGGCTCTTGATGGAAAGTGTACCTTGATGGAAAGTGTACTTCCAAGATGGGTAAGGGTTGTCTGACTGAAGGGGATGACCTAAGACAAACCCAGTCTATCTGAGGGGCCTGAGGAGCTCTTTAAAAAAATTAAGAGGAGGGACCTGTGGGAGCCCACGAAAGCTTCCTAGTGAGATCTGAGCTTGCTTTACACAGCAGGACTGCATTTGGGGATGCCTGGACCACATGCATGGTTACCAGGCGTCTGGGATGGTCTGCACTTGGCCATGCTGGGGGAAGGTCTTTTGCTCCACCCCTTGGCATTCCTTTAAAAGCCCATTTAGTAGAGATATAAGGAGCTGGTGGGTTTGGACCCAGGCCCTCCTGAAGCTATCCTGTGTTTCTAATTGTCTCTCTCCTCTATATTTCTATCTATATATTCCTTATTTCTCCCTGCTCAAGAGTACCCTGGGGGAAAAAGAGGAAGCTGGTTTCCCTCACCTGCTTTCATCCCAAGGTCACATTTGGGGGTCAAAAATAAACGTTTTGTAATGTCTTTTTCCAAGCAGAACTGCAAACCGTCATTTGGCTAGTACAGGCTAACAATCACAATCAAAATTGCTTTGTCTTTTTAAATCATTTATTCAAAGTCAAATTTTACCCCTGAGACAAACAGAATCCCCTCATAATAATTATAGTATGCGTTTACAAGCTGCTGACTGAATGCTTTGCTCAAAACTACACTGTGTGTTGATGTTGTGGTCAACCTTACTAGCTCGGGAACCCACTAAGAGACATACTGGGCAAGCCTGCCTGCCCGGGGTGTTTCCTGGAAAGCTTCACAGAGGGAGGTAAACCTTCCCCCACGGTGGTCAGCAATTCTCCCTGAAGCTGCCCAGATACAGAGGTCCAAGGGAAACGGGCTTTTGCCTTTCTGCCTTCACACTGGCTGGCAAGCCCATTCACTCTTTTTTCTCCACTATTGCTACTGTCCTTTATTGACTTGGGAATCCGCCTTCTCCAGTCTCCAATGTGGACTGAAGACCACATGCTCTCCAGGAATTCTCCAGGCCTTCAGCACCAGACCCAGGACTCATGGACTGATCTCAGTCTCCAAAAGGCAGACAGCCATTGTTGGATTTTCCAGCCAGTAAGCCAACCTAATAAATCTCCTTTGATTGTATACACACACACACACACACACACACACACACACATCCTATTGATTCTGTTCCTCTAAGAACCCTGACTCAGGCATACACTAAAATAAAAAGAGGTTATTATCCTCATTTTGTAGTATGAGCTCAAGAAATTTAGTTAATTGTCTAAGGCCCCACAGCAAGCGGAAGAGAGCAGGTGTCAAACAGGAATACCACACAGCTAAGCGCGTGCTTTCTAATCTGTTACGTCATCTCTCTTAGATACAGTCTAACGAGAAAACAACATCCAATTCGGTCAGTGTATTTCAAATGAAAAGAAAGGCAAAGTATTCTTTTTCATCAGTTTTACTTAATTCAAGAAGTAGGTGGCTGGGGCTGGAGAGATGGCTCAGTGTTTAAGAGCACTGGCTGCTCTTCTAGAGGACCTGAGTTTGGCTCCCAGCACCCAAGTCCAGCAGCTCAAAACCATCTATAACTCCAGTTCCAGGGACTCTGACACCCTTTTCTGAATTCAAGGGAATCCATACACACAGGGCATATATTTACACAGACACAAACATGCACATAAATTTTTTTAAAAATCTTTTAAAAAATGTAGGAGCTAGAGAGATGGCTCAGTGGTTAAGAGCACTTTTAAGAGCTTTTGCAGAGGACCTGAGTTTGATTCCTAGCACCCACCAGACAGCTCACAACCATTTATGACTCCCATCTCAGATCTGACACCCTCTTCTGGCCCTCACAGGTACTGCATGCACAGGGTGCACATGCAGGTCAAACATCCACACAAACAAAAGAAAAAATTAAACTAAAAATCCAAAGAGATAGATGATCTAAAGCAGTATTTCCTCCTACCCCTGTGCTGGGGATAAAACCAGGGCAGTCAAGGGCTCTACCACTGAGCTGCATCCCCAGCCTTCTGAGCAGTTTTCTCTCTTCCCTCTGCTTATTCTTTCTCTAAAATGAGAACAAGAAAATACTAGCATGAGTCAGGGGACTTATTCTTAGATGTAGTAAGGGCTGGGAAAGACGCCTGTGCAGTCATGTACCTTCCCGGACACCATCCCCCGGTGGACAAACCCCTAGTCTCCACTGCGCAGTTCGTTGACCAGTGAACTGACAAGCGCGTTCATTCCAAAGTGGTTCGGATCGGGATTTTTAAGGCTATTTTCTAAGTGATTTAAAGGCAAATAGAAAGAGAAGTCTTAAAAATGCATATATTTCCATCTCACATCTCTCATAGCAGAAAATATATATATTCATTTTTCCATAATATCTAGAAAAAGAAGAAATGCTTACTTCTTTCAAAAATACTTAGGCTATTCACTAAAATCAGTATTTTTAAAATGCTCCACATGTGTTAACACTGAGAAACGGTCATGCTTTTACCACTTCCCGAGAATGAGGGAGGCCTGACTTCCCAGATCTGTCTTTGGCCTGTGTCATGTTAGAAAGAAGGGGTGGGCAGGGGCTCCAGGGACGTGTGATGACTCTGGATTCGCTTCAGAAGCTGCTGGGCCACAGGTTTGAATTCTGTTTCCCAGTGGAGTCTGTGATAGCTTCTAAGGTCTTGGTCAAAACTGCCATCCAGAGCCAGTTCTTCATCTGTATCCGGAAAAAAAAAAAATCAAAATTAGAGCAATTACGTGGAGCATGATCACACTGAATAGAATTCGTTTCCCATGGGGGGAGACTTTTCATTCAGGGTCATCTTTAATGCCACCATGACTGGACATGACCCAATGACACACTATGTGATTTAGGATTAAAAGGGGTGTATTGATTGATTGATTGATTGATTGATTGATTGATTTGGTCTGTGTGTTTTTGAGATAGGGTCTCCTATGCTGCCTAGGCTTCTGCTAATCTGTGGCTCCTGAACTCGTGATTCTCCTGCCTCGGATATCCCAGGGAGAGGCGACCACAGGCTCATACCACTGCACCCTGAGAAAGAAAGCTATTTTAATGAGCATTCTTTTGAACTTTACAAATAGTTAAGAACAAAGTGTGTGTGTGTGTGTGTGTGTGTGTGTGTGTGTGTGTGTGTGTGTGTGTGTTTACTCAGGTCTTTTTTTGATTATTTTTATTTTATTATTATCATTATTAATATTTATGGGTGTTCCCCCTGTTGTAAGCCTGTGCACCACGTACATGTCTGGTGTCTGTGGAGGTCAGAAGAGGGGACTGGATGCCCTGGAACTGAAGGTAGAGATGGTTGTGAGCCTCTGTGTGAGTGCTGGGAATTAGGACAGTGCCTTGGAATTTTAGAACCCCAGCATTCAGACGCTGGAATGCTAAGTGCTGAGACTGCTAGCATGCACCAGCATGCCCCTGCAAGCTAGCATGCATCAGCATGCCCCTGCAAGCCAACATGCACTGGCATGCCCATGCAAGCTAGCATGCACCAGTATGCCCCTACAAAACAAGTATATTTTAATGTCTCAATTTAAAAGGGCAGTAATTTGTTGTTGTTTGTTGTTGTTTGTTGTTGTTGTTGTTTGGGAAAAAAACCGTCTTAGATTGAAGTGAGCTTCTCTCTCAATAGTTTCCTAAGTTTCACACATCTGTTTGCATCCAAAAGTCAGTAACAATTTCTCAAAATAAATGAAGACTAGATAGATGTGCTTTAGAAAAGGCTAATTACTTCAATGATAGAGAGGAATTCATTGGGGGAAATGGGTCAATTTGACACCAAAGTCACTCCCCGACCCCACACTTCCCATAAAAAAAAAAAAAATGGGAGGATGTTAGAATCCTAAAGACCGAGTCCCCAAAGAAAACATAAAAACTGCAGAAAGCACTTGTGAGAATAAAATGAAAAATAAAAGTTCAGTTTGTTCAGCCCAGAGCACACCGGATGCTGTGAGCACTCTTAAGTAGCTCCATCCCGCGTGGAAAGCCACATGGCCACAGTCCTCACTAGCCACCTCCTCATTCTGTTCCTCCTGGCCTCACTCACACCCTAGGTGACAGCCTTAGGAAAGTGCACTGGCCCTGCCATGCCTAGCTCTGTGGCCTGAGGTGGACAACTTACCTGGCGGCCACTGAGTCCCACGGTGACCACAAATCCTGTTACTCACACGTGCAAACATGCTGTAGGGCCGATTAGAGCCCGTCAAGTGGCGCCTGCTGCCCTGTTTACAGTTTCTGCACCAGACATTTGTGTCTGCTCAGTGTGTACTTGGCACCAAGGGTGTGAGTGGCATCGGCGTTAGATAAGGGACTGTCCCCTCCCCTCCTCAGGATCAAGTGCAGAGTTATGCGGCGCTGAGATAAGTTCTATGCAGACACAAGCACGCCAGCCAGACCTCCATGGAGACCTTGTAAGCAAACCTGGCCCTCCCCACGGGTGAGATAACACAGGCCTCGAGCAGGGAGGGCGCGGCCAGTGTTCCATGCCTTCAAAGGCCTTCCTGTCTGGCTTCTTCTGGACAAGAAGAGCCTGCTAGACAGAGTGACTCCAGATTTCCAGACCACCTTCCTGTTTCCTCTTTTCTAGATCTTTCTGAGCACTAAACATTTGCTGGCAGAGTCTGTGTTCTGTTCTCCTTTCCCAAGGTGTTAGTTCTAAGCAGCAGGACCCTTCACAATTCCTTCCTCTGCTAGGGCTATGGATGCATTTGGTGGTTTGGCATATTCTCTGTTTAGGGGGGTTGTTTGTTTGTTTGTTTTGGTTGGTTGGTTGGTTGGTTTGGTTTTTCAAGACAGGGTTTCTCTGTGTAGCTTTGGCTGTCCTGGAACTTGATCTGTAGACCAGGCTGGCCTCAAAATCAGAGATCCGCCTGGCTCTGCCTTCTGAGCGACGGGAGTAAAGGTGTGTGGCACCACCGCCCAGCCAGGTGTTTGGTTTTTTTTGGGTTTTTTTTTTTTTTTTTTTTTCGAGACAGAGTTTCTCTGTGTAGCTTTGCGCCTTTCCTGGAGCTCGCTCTGTAGACCAGGCTGGCCTTAAACTCACAAAGATCCGCCTGCCTCTGCCTCCCAAGTGCTGGGATTAAAGGCGTGCGCCACCACCGCCCGGCCAGTGTTTGGTTTTTAATCTAATGTTAATGTTAGCATTCTGCTGGCCTTGAGGCCCAGCCGATATAGAAATTGATTATCAGTTGTCAGACCACATTAACTCCAAGTCAGGACAGACAGGACAGAGATAGTTAAATAACCGCCAATAAGAAAAATGCAGAAATAAAAAGTGCATTAAAAAGTGGAGCGTCCTCGTTAGGTGGTAGAGTTCTGAGCGTTGTACTGCAAGGAGTGGCAGAGGCTGATCCCCGGGAAATGCAGATCCATCAAATGTCCTATGACCTGCAGGAAGCAGTAGTTCTTGTTCCGTGACTCTCTACATATTTATTTATATAAATAGCAAATAAACGCTACCTTTTCTATGTGCAATGATATATCTGGTATTTTCTTTGCCACTTCAGTTTTTTACATTTTTATTTTTTGGTTTTAAATTTTTATGGTTATAATGGATTCAATTGACTTCCTAGCCATGGTGTGAATTGCACTGATCTTGATAACCAGGTGTTCTTATGCTTTCTCTATGCACTGTACACTTCCAAATACTAAAACTTAGGGTGAAGTACTACAAAGGATTGAAAGACTTAAAACAGTCAGTGCCCCAGTGCCACCATGCACAGAGAAGCAGTGCTCCAGTGCCATGGTGCCCAGTAAACCAGTGCTCCAGTGTCTTGTGCTGTGGTGCCCAGTGCTGCAGTGCCCAGTGAAGCAGTGCTCCAGTACTGTGGTGCCCAGTGAAGCAGTGTTCCAGTGCTGCAGTGCCCAGTGAAGCAGTGCTCCAGTACTGTGGTGCCCAGTGAAGCAGTGCTCCAGTGCTGCAGTGCCCAGTGAAGCAGTGCTCCAGTACTGTGGTGCCCAGTGAAGCAGTGCTCCAGTGCTGTGGTGCCCAGTGAAGCAGTGCTCCAGTGCTGTGGTGCCCAGTGAAGCAGTGCTCCAGTGCTGAGGTGCCCAGTAAAGCAGTGCTCCAATGCTGTGGTGCCCAGTGAAGCAGTGCTACGGTGCCATGATGCCTACTGCCACAGTGCACAGTAAACTGGTGCTCCAGTGCCATACTGCCCAGCTCCAGTGCCACAATGCCCAGTGAAGCAGTGCTCCAGTTGCAGTGGTGCTCCAGTGCTGTGGTGCCCAGTGAAGCAGTGCTCCAGTGCTGTGGTGCTCCAGTGCTGTGGTGCCCAGTGAAGCAGTGCTACAGTGCTGTGGTGCCCAGTGAAGCAGTGCTACAGTGCTGTGGTGCCTACTGCCACAGTGCACAGTGAACTGGTGCTCCAGTGCCTTGGTGCATAGCAAAAGCTGTGCTCCAGTGCTGTAGTTCCCAGATCCCATGCCACAGTGCCCAGTGAAGTGGTATTCTAGTATCTTGTGCTCCAGTGCTTCAGTGTCCAGTGAAAGCAGTGCTTCAGTGTCCAGTGAAGCAGTGCTCCAGTGCCACGGTGCCCAGTGAAGCAGTGCTCCAGTGCCACGGTGCCCAGTGAAGCTCCCCTTGAGCAGTGTACTGGCTCCTAGCTTCCTATGCAGCACAAGTTACTGGTGGAGAGGTCTCATGTCTCTCAGTCATGTCTCTCAGTCATTCTCTTTTAGGGAACAGTCCTCAGCTGCTCCAGGAGCACCAGGTGGCACTTTGGTATTGTCCTCATGCTGTGATTCTCCCTTGTCACAAAACCTGATGCCAGGAGCCATGTACCTTGGGGTGAGCATACAACAGCTGAGTGTAGGGCAAGCAGGCTGGCCCAGCAGGTTAAGGGGTCTCCTGCCAAGTCTGGCAACCTAAGTGTGACCCCCAGAACCCATACAATGGAAGGAAAGAACTATCCCCCCAACTGTCTTCTAATCTCCATACTCTATCATGACAGGCTCAAGTGTCCTGTGAGCTGGCTCCCTGGTCAAACTGAGCTGGTTTAGCTCCCCACACCACAATGGTCCTGGTGGAGAATGCTAGAGTGCTAGGCACATAACAGAGGAAAACACAGTGCTGATGTTGATCCTTTGATGACAAGCCCCAGCTTCGGCAAGTCATGTTACCTTTCTAGACTCACTTTCTACTAAGTGAAAGCACCTAGCTAACGACTTCAAACATATACAGGGAGTATAGAATGAACTTAGAAAAAAATAATAAAGTACAGACAGGCTGATACAACAGACTGAGGTTGGAAATGGCAGGCTCTCAGTGAGTCTGGACAACTAAACGGTCTGTTGCTACATCATAATGTAAAGATCCTAAAGGAAAAGTACTCTTAACACAAAGGTAGCTGGCACCCCTCATAGCCAATCACAGCTTTCACAAGGCACCACTCTGGATGAAATGTGATTTCCTTCCAGGGACTCAGTGGGAGCCGAGAAATGAAGCTTACAAAACCATCACAAAGGAGAAATCACACAGGTCGTGAATTGTGACTGACTGCTATCTCAGCAGCCCAGGATTCCTGTGATCAGACCATGACTGGGGGCTTCAAAAGCTGTGAAACCTGCAAGGGGTGTACCGCATGTGGGCATGCCAAGGGCTGGAGGAGCCCGGTGGGAAACTTGGCAATGGGGTAGTAGGCAATAGACCGACTACAACCAAATGCCTCCTGGGGATTTTGCCCTGCTCAGGAGCAAGCCCTTCCCACAGCTTTCCTGGCTGGTCCTTACAGGCAGTGTGGCCCCTGACACCCTTGTTATTCAGAGCTGATTGTCCCAAGCTTAGACAAGGACGGTCTTTCAGACACACAAAATCTGAGACACACCAAAGCCTCAGACTCCTGGGGAGTGGCTCCCTAAGCCAGCCATGGCTTCTCCCTGAATGGAAGACAGGAAGAGTGCCAACAGCCAGAGAGGCAGCCACGAACACTGGGTGTGCAGAGTGGAAACACGAGGTAGCAGGATACATGAGCAAGCGTGGAATTAGACGGGGCAAGGAGGAACAGGGGAGCTAAGCCAAGGCAGAGCTGGGGCTCCTGAACGGTGGACCCAGAGCAGGGCTGAGGACACCTGCTCCTGAGCAAGTCCCCGAGGCTGATGGATCCCAAGCAGCCCCCGGGGACACGGCACTATCTGGTTTCCTGGCTTCCCCCTTCCTCCACACCCTTCCCTGAATGTCTTCATGAACTAGAGCAGAGGTCCCCAACTCTGGCTCTGCACCTCATTCTCATAGATCCCCTGAAATAAGAACCGCTAAATTTGTGCCAGGCCATCTGTCTTAACTCCACATCTGATTTCTGAGCTCAGGCCCCACGGCGACTGAACTCAGATAACCTGTGCAAGCATCCGGTGTGGCCTCGTGGGAGGAAGTGTGTCACTGGGGGCGGGCTTTGAGGTTTCAAAAGTCCATGCCGGGGCCCAGTCTCTCTCTCCTGCTGCTGCCTGAGGATCTGAATGTAGAACTCGGCTTCTCCAGCACCATGCCTGCCTATTGCCCTGCTCCTCGCCATGATGATAATGGAGTAAGCTTCTGAAACTGTAAGCCAGCCCCAGTTAAATGCTTTCGTATGTAAGAGTTGCCTTGGTCATGGTGTCTCTCTCTTCACGATGGTCCAGTGACCTAGACAAGAGGCTAAACCTAAGCTGTAGAAGCTTATGAGGGATGAAGCAAGGGCCTGGAATGTGGAGCTGTCGAACTTGAACACTGTGGGTCTTCTAAGTTTCTGTGTGATGCTTGTCTAAGCCTCACAGTTAACTTCCTGGGACTGTGCGGGGTTCGTCACACCCCCACTTTAAAAACAGAAAGGCAGGCAATAGAAGAGAGACGCACTATCCAAATAACACCACAAACACAATCTGGAAGAATTCAGGCCCTGGCTTCTGAGTCGCACTGAGCCTTTCCACACAGCCCATCCTAACTGGATCACCATGGACCCTCGCCTTTAAGTAGGGAATAGAATTTGTAAAAATCATTCACTCATTAACTTACCTAAATTATTGTTTTTAGACAAAAACCAGGTTGGAAAAAAATGCTAAAAGTAGAAAAAAGTTAAAGTAGGAAGTGATCTTCAGTGTATATGCTTTCCTACCTTTCAAGCATGGGGACCCCACTGTAATATCACGTAATTTCACAGACCCTTCCCCACGTGATCATGAACACCACGAATTAAAATACAGTCAACTGGAAATGCGACTTAATTCAAAATAGCTTTTAACCGTAGTTTCTCAGTTATGACAGAGTCTATACGCCTTTAAACAGCAGAGGCACAAGGCTGCTGAGAGTTACGCATCAAAGAAGAAGGGGGCGGCCACAGGAGAACCTGACCGTCGCAGTTCCGGGCAGTTAGGAATCCTTCTGCTGGACTGTAACTAGCTCTCCGTCTCTTCCAGAAACTATCTGCAAGAGTTCCCTTTGGCATTCTGCTGCTGCGTAGCAGCCATTACCCCGCCAGGTCAGAGAACACCGTTTTCCTGCCTGCTGGGTGAAGGTCACAGATCCACAGCAAGGGCCCTTACCTAAAAACGACGACAGGAGGACCAGGAGTCTGTTGGCATCTTCATCTCCGAAGCACGATGATGCGCTTGTGATATTCTCGCTGAAGTTCCACAAGGTCTTGCACACCAGACAGGCCAGCTGCCAGTCACCGGGACCAAACTCTCTCAAGCAATCCACTAACCTGAGCGAGGAATGCCAAACCGAAGGCGTCAGCAGATCAGAGTTTGTCTTGACGTTTTCTATCGTTGGTACGATGGCTAGTCTTCTGAACTCCATATAATCATCCTTTAAGTTCATAGCTACACATTTAACTGACTACAAAGTTTTCACTCATGCTCCTCTGGATTGGGATAAATGTCCAGTAGATTCTCACCCCCCTCTGAACCCCCGCTGCTCTAGTGGAATGGTCAAAGGGCCCAACCTCTTGGGACAAACATGTTCCTAGTATCCTGAGAGTTGGGAGTTCTTGCCTTACTTACTTTTTAATGCCTCCACCTTCTTTCAGAATGGCACGCTTGTCTTTATCCACAGTGAGGTTTAGGAGAACCCCACAGGCGGCAAAGCAAATGTCCTGATGCTTGGCTTCCAGCAGCGCGATCATGAACTTGTGCACTGGGAGAGCAGAGAACACATGCAGAGTGTCAAAGCCTGCATCCCAGCTGCAGCTTGTTTTACAAATGGGGTGGGGTTTGGGACTGAGGGATGGACAGGGGTGGGGAAGCAGGAAGATGTGGCTTGCAACTCTGGAACCCTGGTTAGTGTGTTGAACCCATTCCTCCTAAGTTTTATCCAACTCCCACTGTGGACCCAGTAATACCCACTGCTCTTGGGGCGCGTTCCTACCTCCCACAGCCTCTGGCCCTATTACGGCTACCACTGACCCAACAGCAGCCCCCTCTCTGGGGGGAGTCCCCAGTGGTGGCATTTGTCTCTCCCCTTGGCATATTATAAAAAGCCCTTTGGATTAAACCTCAAGGTGACTGGGTATTGACCCAGGGCCCTCCCGAAGCCATCCTGTGTCTCTGTCTTATTGTCTCCTTCTATATTTCTATCTAATACTTCCTCATTCCTCTCTCTTCCCCCAGGAACCCTTCGACAGGTTGGAGCTGGACTATGACAGACTTCCATAGGGGCGGCAGAAAAACCTAATAATATTTACAAATCATAATACGTTATATTTATTGCAGATGTCCTTTTGGTTGTTGGACACTTAGTGTGTTCAGTGACAAGCAAAGTGTAATGTATTCTAGCATGTGAATGAAAAAAATCTCCAGTCTATCCCCAGGGATAGACATAATGAGTGCAGATTCCATTAAGCAACCAACACACACACACACACACACACACACACACACACACACACACACACACACACGAACGCACGCATGCAGTGCCTTATCCTATCACTTAAGAGGCTACTCTCGGGGAGAGAGACATAGCCTTGGTCTATTACAGCATCCTGAGCTGTCCCCTATATGGGACAAATGTAAAGCATGGTTCATCTTAAAATGGAAACAAACACCACACTTTATCACCCATGCTTCCAAGCCACTTAGCTGACTAGTGACAAGAGTCATGTGCTTAGGATCCCAACTGTCATTAACCCACCATTTTTCTGCATGAGGAAATTGCAGACGTCATGGTCCTGGGAGAGGTTTCCAAAGACCCGCACGGCCTCCAGGATGCCATCCATGTTGTTACTCACAAGGAGCTTTAAGAGCACTGGATTTGGCAATCAGACAGAGAAAATGAATAAATTTAAAATAACTTCCAAATGCCATTTATACTCTCTACTGTTACTACAGAAATGTATATACTTCAGCAGTAATAGAAGGAATACTGTGTGTATGAGGTTTTGTTTATGTGGGTTTATTGTTGTTATTTGTTTGACACATCCCTGGCTGGCCTGGAACTCACTCTGTAGACCCGGCTGGCCCCAAACTCACCGAGATCCACCTGTCTCTGCCTCTGGAGCTGAGCGTTTCACACAGTTCTAAACCTACACTGGTGACATTATTCTCTACTTCTTACTATAACCATATTTAAAGGTGAGTGAAAACTAACCTCCTAGAAAATACAGAGAACTTAACATTTTTTTTGATGCTGCTAAAATACAACCTGCAGATCATTTCAACGAGAACTAAGAAACAAATGGTTCCCATGTTCAACCTCCTCGGCTATCTGGGGCGGCTGCTGCAGTAATGCCTTCAGGGTGTGCTTTAGGTGCTAAAATCAAGACCTTAAAGGAGTGTCTTTAAGTGAAGCCATGCCCGACTGAGCCTTACGTTCAGCGACATACAGCTTTTTGTGTTGCAGGACGGAGCTCTTCACTTGATAGAATGACAGGTTGTTGATGGCTGCCGTGGCATTGATCACCAGCTCCTCACAGTCGCCCAGTGACTTGGACTCTGAAACCAAGTGATCAGGGAGTCAGAAATGCTCGGCTCTGCAGTGATGCCATATTCACAGCAACAGGAGTTGGGGCTGGGGAGCAAGATGGGTGTAGGCGCCCAAGAGGCACTGCTTGAGGAAGCTTTACTTCCCGTGACAACGCAGGACATACTAACCCGATTCCCACAGCCAGGTCTAGAAAAGTCAGATGGGGCCCTAGGTCTGCAGTGAAGAGGGCAATACCACTGGGACCTGAGATGTCCCCGACCTAACCCACATGCCCTGGTCTTAGGGACCCAACCTGGGTAGCTTACTTTAGTTCCCACATCTTGCCTCTCAACAGAGTGATCCTCAACTCAGGTCGTTATCCATCCCTCACCATTGACTCTGTCTTCCAAACACAACAGATGGCTCCTTGCTTCCTCCGTTACCCCCAGCCCTGCCCACCTCTGATCTGCCTGCCTCCCCCTCCTGGGTGCCAGAGTTAGAAGTGCGCCCACCATGCCCAGTTTATATTTTTTTGAACCCACACTTGAATTTTAAGTATTTACTGGAGCTCCAAGTACATTTACACGGGCTGGAGCTGCAGCTCCATTGGTAGAGGGCTTGCCTGGCATGCACAGGATCCTGGTTCGATTCCCAGCACCGCATAAACTGGGCATGGTGGTGTGCACCTATAATCCCATTATTCATGTGGTAGAGACAGGAAGATCAGGAGTTCAAGGTCATCCTTAGACACACAGTGAGTGCAAGGTGAGCCTGGGCTATATGAAAAGAAACTATGAAGAAAGACAAAAGAAACAAACACTTGATGAGCATGAAAACGAATAAACAGAATTTTAGCTTGATACATAAGGAGACTGTGTTTGTGTGTGTGTGTGTGTGTGGTTTTTTTTTTTTTTTGTCCCTATCTCTCATGCCACCTCCAGACTCATCTCTTCATGCTATGGTCACCATGCAGACGGGGACAGATGAGCTATGGAGTAGTCGGGTGCCTGGGATAATATGACTTCCCTGAGGCATGGGGCAGAGATCAGTGTGCCTGGAGACTGGGTACCATTGTGAAGGAGAGAGACACCTGAGTGACTCGGTTTGGGGCTTTCAGAATTGGCAAGTGATGGCTGTATCGTTTGGATGCCTATCTTCTGAAAGCACGCATAGTCAGCATTTTGTTGCCAGCCTGTGGTGGTCAACAGTGAGAGGTAGCATCTAATGGAGGAAAGGTATGTCACTGGGGTATGCCCTTAGAGAGGGCAGCAAGACTTTTGGACCTCCCTCTTCTCTATTTTTGACCCAAAACAATAGAAAAAGAGAGACAGACAGTCTCCCCATCTCAACAGTAGTTCCCACTAAAGAAGGACCATGGAGTCACCCGGTGCGTGAGAAGGTGCTAGCTACAGCCGGAAGAGGCATTCTCTCCGGGGGTAGGATTGGCTGCGGCATTGACCGTGAACCTCAGCCTCCAGACATGTGAGAAATAAATTTCTGTTGTGGGAGCCTGGGGAGATGGCTCAGCAGTTGAGGGTGCTTGCCGCTCTTCCAAAGGACCAGAGTTATGCTCCCAGCGCCCTTATCTGGCAGCTCACCTTATGTAGTTCCAGATCTGGGGGTTCTGACACCCTCCTCTGGCCTCATAAGCAGCCGCACATGTGGCATACAATCACGGGCGCACGCACACACAGATCAGCATCAGCTTGTTGTGGCAGGGTAAACTAGAAAGGCAGGCCATGAGGGATGGGGACATAATTACAGGTAACCCAGGAACTAGAAAAAGAAATGAACCTTCTACGTGTGGACTGATCCTGGAAAAATATGTCATTTTAAACTTTCGCCCAGTGTTTGCTCTTTTGATATATAAAATTGTTCTAAATTGTGATATGATTCGCCAACCATAAAACTTGACCTTTTAATATTTTTGCTTACTTATTTACTTACTGTGTGCCACAGCCCACGTGCATGTGTGGAAGTCAGAGGGTAACGTGTGGAAGTTGATTCTTGCCTTCCACTCCGTGCATCCTGGGATAGAACGAACTCCAGTCATCAGGGTTGGCCATGAGTACCTTTCCCTGGTGAGCCATCGAAACAACTCCAAACTCACCCTTTTAAGGGGATGATTCAGTGGTTGTGCTCTTTGGGAAAGATTTATGGCATTACTAATCTTCCTGTTTGGAAATCTGGGGTGTGTTAAGACACTTCTAGGCAGAAAGGTTTTGTGGTGGTGGGTTTGGTTTTGTCTCGTGTAGCCCAGGCTAGCCTTTAGCTTCCCTGCCTCTACTTCCTGAGTGCTGAGATTACAGGCATGTGCCGCCCCACATGGTATAAGCAGCACTGGAGATGGACCCCTGGGGTGTGTGTACGTCAGGCAAGCACTCTACCAACTGAGCCAAATCCCCCAAAGTGTTTTTCCTTTCCACAGAGAAGGAGGTTCCCTACAGGGAGCCAAACCCTCTCCACAGTCCTCCCACGGAACCGCCTCGGGCTACAGTTTCTCACCCAGCGTGGTCAGCAACAGGCCCACCACCTGAGGATTGGCGGCCAGCACTGGGCCGATGCGCGGGTGAATGGCTATGTTGGCCAGGACGCGGGTCAGCTTGACCAGCACGTCCTCAGCCTCTGGTGCCAGACCAGCTCCTGAGGGCCCCAGCCTTGGGGGGTGCTGGTCAAGTTGGTAGAAGTTCTGAAACAACGTGAGCAGAGTTTCGATGCTCCCTTGCTCTCTGGAGAAAACTTCCCGGGCCTGGTTATTCTTTGCTGTCAGGTTGCCAAGGATAAAAACAATGCGAATTACTAAATCCTGCAAAAAACAAAACAAAACACAAAACAAAAGACAGCGTCACAAGCACGAAGGAGCTGGAACAGTCATTGGAAAGAATAGAGTCTTAATTTAATTTATTCACAACTTAACTAATAGTAAAAATGGATCACATCTGGCCTCTGCAAAGTGTTGCGGCATGTGGGTCCCAAGATGGGCAAGATGGGTGCAAAGTGACAGAAGAGATCAGGGGCGCTTGGTGGCCCTGAAAGGAGGCAAAGTGGCTGATGGGAGCCTTCATCTCAAAATCTGGGTGGTCTCTTAAAAAGTTCCCTGAGAACAATTAGTTGAGGGGAGCTAAGTCTGTCATGTCAATCAAAGTTCTGAAGCTAACAGATATCTTGAGCATCCAAATCCTTTTTCATGAAAAAACCCTCTCCCCCAACACCTCTACTCCCCACTGAGCTACCGTATTCAAAAATCAAGCACCTAACAGAGGAATGGGTTACAACAGGACTTCTTGATTTCAACACTGTTGACACTTGCAGCAAGGGAAGTCTGTCTGTCTGTCTGTCTGTCTGTCTGTCTGTCTGAGGCAGGGCCTCTTCATGTAGCCCATGCCTACAACCATTGCGCTACTGAGGGACCCCATATTAATATGGCGACTGTTAATTCTGAGCATGGGTGAGCGCTATATAACTGAAACTTTTAAAAACTGTTTGATAGTTTATATATGTGTGTAAATGTACTTTTCTGTACATACGCCATATTATAAATATGTTTTTATCTATTGGCTTTTCTTGAGATATGTTTGTAGCTAGAGTTTTCCTGCCTGGCCCACAGTCAGGACAAATCTCACTCACCTGCCAGTCCCACAGCCGCTCAGACCCAACCAAGTAAACACAGAGACTTATATTGCTTACAAACTGTATGGCCGTGGCAGGCTTCTTGCTAACTGTTCCTACAGCTCAAATTGATCCATTTCTATAAATCTATACCTTGCCATGTGGCTCGTGGCTTACCGGCATCTTCACGTGCTGCTTGTCATGGCGGCGGCTGGCAGTGTCTCTGACTCAGCCTTCCATTTCCCAGCCTTTATTCTCCTCCTTGTCCTGCCTATACTTCCTCCTGCCTGACTACTGGCCAATCAGTGTTTTATTTACCAACCAATCAGAGCAACACATTTGCCATACAGAACATCCCACAGCATATGGTCTCATGTATTGCAGACTGGCCTTGAACTTACTATGTAGTCAAAGATGACCTTGAACTCCTGGTCCTTTGTTTCCACCATTGAGGGCTGAGGTTGCAGGTCTGTGGCACCAAACCCAGTTTATTTTATAGTGGGAATTGGCCACAGAGCTTTGTGTGTACTAGACAAGCAAACATCTACCAACTGGAACACCCCCCTCCTCTAAAACTGGTTTGGTTCATTCATTCACTCATTCATCCATCCATTCATTCATTCATTCATTCATTCATTCATTCATTCATTTATTGGTTTGGTTTTTGTTTTGTTTTAAAGAAAGGTAAAATATAGACATGAGAAGCTGAGGAATTGCCATGTGTTCGAGGCCAGAATGGGCTACATAATGAATTCCAGGTAGCCTAGGCTAGAGAAAAGAAAAGAAAAAAAAAAGGAAAGAAAGAAAAAGAAACATGAAGGAGAAAAAAAGTAAAAAAAATTAAAAACCTAACATGAGAAACCTTTAAATTAAAGATACAGAAGTATTTATGGCTTCACTGGGCAAAATGCTGTATGCCTGTAATCTTGGCACTGAGAGGAAGGCAGAGGGTCATGAGTTCAAGGTCATCCTCCTCCACTACACAGACAGTGTGAGGCCATCTGAGCGACCTGGCGCCCTGTCTCAAATGATCAACTGTTTCCTTAGTTTGACAATGTTACACAGAAGAATCGAGATGAGCCCTTTTAGTCCAGGGTGAGGAATGAGCAGAGGAGGTCACACAGAAGGAAATGAGGAAGAAATGCTTGCTAAGGTCATCGCTCAGCTGGGTGTGCTATTTAGTGTGCTGACCACCGAGCTCTTTTACCCTGGCTACTGCAGAAGCTGTGCAGGCCCATGGCTAGTCCAAGTGGAACAGATCCTGGACCCTGGGGCCCTCCCACACAGGGGCCATCGGTTCCTCTCCTCTGCCCTGCCAGCTTGCAGACAGTTAAGGACTTAAGCCACCAGCTAGGGGGATTTCCACCATTCTGGCTTTGCTGAGCAGATTAGTAGTCACAGCAGCCTCAAGGAAGGGGGCGGGGCCAAGGGCTAGGCACAGTTTTTAACAAGGTACAAAGGAACAGACGGAATCCTGAGGTCCAGTCCTAGGGGTTGGGTGTGGCAGAGTCAGGAAGATTGAGGGCAAAGGACACCTTTTGATTTGCCGGAGACAAATCTGCCAATGCCAACTTGCTCCTGCATGTTCTGGAAGAAATGTCCCTGACCCTGGCAGAGCAGCTGCGGGGCTGCCGCTGGCTGGCGCAGCTGTGAACCACTTGCCATCATGAAGAAGGGGCAGAGCCCAACACTGTGGCAAGGACAGGAGCCCGCCCAGGACAGGGACCATTTTCAGAGACAGTCAACTCACAGCTACCTCCCAGACAGGGGTTGTGCACACACAGACCACCACGACAGTGTTCCGAACAGCTTGCAAATCTACTTGACCAGCACAGACTAATCTGTGAGGGAGGGCATCTTTGCAAAGAGTGAAACAGTAAAGGAGATGAATTCTAGCCAGAGAGCCACAGGAGACACAGGGTCGCTGGACCCCGAGAGACTGTATCCTGACAGTGAATGAGTGAGACTCTGAATGAGTGAGACATGTGACTGAGTACACCAAGATCTTAGCTAACAGCGCTGAACTGCGGAGCAGAGCCTGCAGATTGAGGAGTGCAGAAAAAAACCGGATGCTCAGAGCTGGGAGTAAGGGTGCAGACCTGGAATCCTGGCAGTCACGAGGACTGAGTTCAAAGCCAAAGCCAGCCTCTGAAATACAGTAAGGGAGGGGGAAGGAGAGAAGGAAGAGAGGAAGGAAGAGAAAAAAGAGAAGTAGAGAAGGAGGGGGAGTAGGGGAGGGAGGTAAAGCGAGGAAGGAAAGGGGAGATGGAGAAAGAAGAGAGAAAAATGACGGGCGGGAGAGGAAAAGAGAAAAAAGAAAGAAAATGGGGGGATGGATGGAGAGACAGAGAGAGGCAGATGAGATGGCTCAGGGGTTAAAGGCGCTTGCTGCCAAGCTTGAGGACCTGAGTTCAATCCCTGGAGCCCACAGAGTAGGTGGAGAGAAGCTACTCCCCAAAAGTTAGCTTCTGACCTCCACATGTGTGCCATGGCATGCATGTGCCTGCACATGCTCTCAAACACACACACACACACACACACACACACACACACACACACACACACACTAAACATTTTGAGCAGCAGATTCAAGGGAGCCAGTGAGCAGCAGATTCACCACAAATGAACTTGAGACCGACCTTGAAATGCTAGGGAATACTGACTGTGTGGACAGGGCTGGGGGTAGTCTGTAAAGGGTCCCTGTGGGACAATCTCATGATGCCTGATATCAAATTATCATTGCCTAGCCATGTGCATTCCCCAAAGGACCTGAAGCCTGCCGGAAGCACAGGATTTCACCAGGACACTGAATCCCATGGCACGGTACCTTCAAGCAACTCCCAGTGCCAAAGGCCCTGGGCTCTGGAGACAGCGTTTCCAACACCCAGGCCAGGTCCCGGAGAAAAGCAGGACAGAGGGGATTGCCCAGCACTAAGTTCCCTGGTAGGAAATTCTGCTTCCTATTTTCCAAGCCAAGGACTGTGAGCAGAATTTCTGCAGAAACTTTGATCTGCTTTCTGACTCTAGACAAGCTCTGCTTCTGTGCCCATCAATACTGACCACAGCAGGAGTATCAGCGACCAACACACGGGCCTCCAGATGTGCTGGTGGGGTTCCCTCTCTGCTCTGATAAACACCATGACCAAAGGCAACTCGGGAAAGAAAGGCTTTGTTTGGCTTGTGCTTCCACATCAAGTCCGGGCAGGAACCTGGAGGCAGGAACGGAGGCAGGGGCCATGGAGGAAGGCTGCTTTCTGGCTTGCTCTCAGGCTCACATTCGGCCACTTTTCTTACCCCTCCCAGGATCACTAGCCCAGGAGTGGCATCACCCACAGTAGACTGGACCCTCTCACGTCAATTATCAATTCAGAAAAGGCCCCACAGGTTTGCCTACAGCCCAGGCTATTGCCGGGTTGGGGGGGCTGAGTTTTTTGTTTGTTTGTTTTGTTTTTTCAGTTGAGGTTCTCTCTTGCCGGATGACCCGAGCTTGCGTCAAGTTGACCAGACAACATAACTAACCTGCAAACAAGGCTTAATAGACACACACGAACCGCATCACTAACCGTGATCTTCGCCATCTGAACAAAGCTGTTCCCAGCGTCTTATCCCCGACAGCAAGCTCCTCCCCCATTTCACAACAGCTGCCTTACTGTCCCCCGCGGTGTTCTCCCAGCCCCACAAGGGAACATTAAAAGAGACAGCAGAGACATTGTGAGTGATTTAAAATGTCCTCTGGGGAAGTTAACAAACAGCTTATTCATCTTGCTACATCATTGTCAGGACTAATCCATTTACTCCCCAAATGTGACGGCTGCATTGTGAAGAATTCTCAGTGCTGGGTTCTTTCTCTCCTCCTTCCCTCCTCCTCTTCCTGGGTTCCTCTGGCCCAGGTTACTTCCTCCACCTATCCCTGCTCAGCAGCCGGGAGCATTTATCCCAGAGCCTGTGAAATTCATCTGGACAGACCAAGCACTGCTTTTCCTAAAATTCCCCCTGGGTCCTTGCCACATCGGAATATTTTTTTTTTTATTCTAACTTCCGTGTGGGTCGCGGCGTGGCGTGGATGACTCGGTTCGCAGAGGTTGCAGGGCGGGAAGAGTTAATGCTGTCACAATGCCTCCCCCCTGCCTTCAGATGGCAGAGGGAGGGGGTGGTTCCTGGCAGTAGCGGTGCCAACTGAAGGATGGCATGCAAGAGCAACAAACGGGGCTGACAGATTGCGCCGTGCGCGGCACCCGGCTTCCACCAACTGCTCCCCTCACCGCGTCTGTCCGATCCTGAGGTGTCTTGTCTTCCCACCTTTCTTAAACATGTTTTCCAAGGAGCCAGGAGTGCAAAATAGGCCGAAACAGAAGCAGACTCCCGGAAGGCTGCTCCTACACCGGCCCAGTCCTGAGCCTGGAAACTGAGCCAAGGTCTCTGCAAGGTCATGGCCTCACTGTAAGTGGCCTGGGCTCTCCTCATTCCAGCCCTGAAGAGTATTCCCCACCCCCAAAAGCAGACCTGCACAGTGGTTATCTACTGCTTCCCAGACCGTCTGAAGTATACAAAGTACCTCTTAGCTAAAAAAAAAAAAACCTCAAAAAAACCCTAAACACAGAGAGCATGCCAAGAACGACAAATCAGTTCATAGACCCTCCAATTTCACAACCGAAAACAGTTCCATCAACACACGGCTCTCCATCCCCTCACTCTCTCATGGTCTCTGAGAACAGTGTTCCACTTTCACAGCACTTCTATTACACCAACACAATGGTGCACACTCATACCACATTTGCACCGTTCTGAGACAGCAAGACGAAGGTGAATCAGGCGAGGCTTTCACCCGTGGAGAAGGCAATCTAGTATAATCAGCTCGCACAGGCTTTCTAAGTTTGCTGAAAATAGAATTAATTATTAACAGTGACAGCCAACCAGCGCACAGACAAGCAGTTGTATTCATTGTGAGGGGCCTGATTCTCCTCAAGCACCCCAGGCCTCTCTTCTTCAGGGCATGCCCAAATGCTCAGGGCATGAGCTTGTTTAGACTTTGCGGGCCCCACAAACTGTAAATATATGACTTTACCTGGGACAGAACACAGAACAAGGCCCTGCCAATGGTCTGTGACCAGCTTCAGCAATAGCAGCAGCTACTGTAGGGGTTACCTTCCCTGTGAGAGATCCTGGCTTAAGGCCAACAGGAGTTTGTCACCCTTACTCTGGGGTATGGAAACTGGGGCTCCCAGAGATACCACTGGTGAGGGACAAGACAGAGCCTGAATAACTATTTCAGAGCATGCTGATGGACTTCAATACCTCATTCCCGACTACCCTCAATTCCCAGTCCCCCAGCCTTGAGGCATTATTTTTAGGGGAGGGAACTTGAGACAGGGTCTTTCTACATACCCCAGGCTGTGCTGGAACTTACTATTTAGACAAGCTGGTCTCAAACCCAAACAGAGATCTGTCTGCTTCTGCCTTCTGAATACTGGGATTAAAGGCATTCACCACCACACTTGGGCTTTAAAGCATCTTTGATCCTTCACCAGCCTCTGAAGCTGATTGCCTCTTTTCGCTTGTGAAAGGTGCCCCTGGTGGCCGGTCTGTGCATTGCAGGACTTGGAACCTTTTCTCTCTCTTGGGAGCAGAACATTCCTCTGCTCAAAAACATCCACTGCCTCTTATCTCCCCTTGAAGGAGCATCCAATGAGCCATCTGCCCTGGGTGATCTCCAGTGCTTCACCTCACGATGTTCCCACCCACTGGCAGCAAAAGTGAGCACATGATTCTCACACCCGCCCCAGTGCACCCTAAAATAGTGCACGAGGCTGCTCAGAGGAGAAGGACTGATGTCAAGCTGTCACAAAAGGAGTAAGCTATGTTCCACAGACCCCTCCAACCTAGCAGACAACTCCTCTCCCCAGCCCAGGAAACCAGTTTAGAAAGATCTTTAAGAATGGGCTAAACTTAGCTGGGTGGTGGCAGTGCACATCTTTAATCCCAGCACTTGGGAGCAGAGGCAGGCAGACCTCTGTGAGTTTGAGGCCAGCTTGGTCTACAGAGTGAGTTCCAGGACAGCTAGGGCTACACAGAGAAACCCTGTCTCTAAATAAAACAAAACTTAAAAAAAAAAATGGGTTAAACATAAAGGAAGATATAAACGGACTGAAACTTTGATACCCCGCCCCCCATCCCCTTAACCAGAAAACTCATCCAAACGCCCAATCTAAACTCTGGGCAAAGTTTCTGCACCTTAGACTTGTGTCAGGCTCTCCTATTTGCTTTATTTACCCAACTTTCCACCTTTAAATAAAACCTACACTGTCGGCGAGTTTACAGGTGGCTGAAGAATAAATACAGGTTACCAAATACAAGCTGTAGACTACTGGGAAAACGCTCGTTAACCCATCAGCCCTGGAGGTGGATGCCAGTTTCCCTGAGCGTTTAACAAATGTATCTAGCAGAGCCATCTGAGACGCCACAGACTCAAAACCAAGGACCTAAGCAGATCGCGTTTAAGGCAGAGATGGCCACTCACCCATCCACCCTATCAGCAATTATTTACTGAGCACCCATACTCTATGCCTCTGAATGTGGTTACCACTCAAAACTCCCAGGGCGACAGTAGAATTCTGCTGTGCTGGGTTCCTTGTTGAGCCACAGGCATGAAGGCATGTGGGTTCTGTGATGAGCCCGGGGTGGGGGTGGGGGGGGGCGCGGCTGGTTCCACAAGGACAAGCAGCAGGAGCTGGAAAGAATGAGCAAGCTCAGGCCCACTGTGCCTGCTGGGTCAGGGGTGCAGGAGAGGGCAAGGCTGAACAAGGAGGAAGCTCAGCCATTTGCTCGCTCTCCCGGCACCCACTGGGAATGTGCCTGCAGAGAGGCTGGGAAGGCAGCCAAAGGGCACGCTCCTGCCAGCGAGGAGGCAGAGAGCCAGTGGGAGCAAGTTGCCACACAAAGACACCAGGGAAGGGGGTGGAGGCACCCTCCTAACCAATCCTCCACAGCTGCGAAGAGGCTGGAGGGGATGGCGGGGGGGGGGGGGGGGGGGGGGGTATCTCTGCACTGCTGAATGCCTGGGTAGCACCAGAGCTAGATAAGTGGGGAGGGCTGGGATGCTTTCGCTTCCAGCCCCCATCTCCGGCCATTCCAGGTCTCTCTTCCCACAACATGATGTCCATGTTGTCCAAATCAGTGCGCACCCTACATGCCTAGCTGGAGGGACCGCTTACCCTACAGATCTAAGTGGAACAAGAGGCTGATTTTAAATACGACACAAGCAAGGGCCAGTGTGGTGATTCCCGACAGTGTTTGCAAAGCGCTGTTGGTGATCCTGCATCTGCTAGTTCTGTTTAAGAAAGGAAAAAAAAGATAGAAAGAAACTCACCCTATCGAAAGTGCAAAGAGCCAGGGGGATAGTGACTTCATGGTGACTGAACGCTAATGCAGATAAAGGTTGTTCTTTTTGACCTGTGTATGACCTTTGTAAAAGGCTGCCACCCTTCTATAAGTCTTATTTCAGGCATTTTACCAGATCTCTTGCCCAGTAGATATTTACAGAAGAAATGGGGAAAACCCCTTCATGTTCTTCCAAAAATCAAACCCACGTGTATTTTGCTGAAGCTTCTAAATGCGTAGCACTGACATCAGAGGCGCCTCAGGGGCCAGGCCTCCTCCAGCAACACGGCTTGCTCCTTCTCCTTCTCCTTCTCAGGCCCATCTGTTTGCACATTTGCTTTGTACCAAACGCAATTTACAACACAAAGCAGACAATATGTGCCTATTTCTTAAATGAGGTTTGTCATTTAATTGGATCTTGATAGGAATTCTCATCTAACTGGATGGTGTGGCTTTGAATCAAGCTGATGGCGACTGTTTCTGTCTGTTTGGTGCCCACCAAGACCTGACTGTGTCTAGGAGCTTGAACAAATGAATTACACAGCTCTGAGTGGAAGATGCTTCCCTGCTGTCCCTGTGGAAGTCCGTTCTGAGAGCTGGGGGGAGAGCTTTGGTAGAGGCAGTTGACCCAGAATCCCCCAGCTGGAGTCCATAACTATCAAATCCAGAAGGAGCCCACTTCACCCTGGACTGGGTGTAAGACGTGCTGTCCGCAGGAATAATGCACCACTCTCAAGCACGTCTGTTGCAAACTTACAAAGGTCAGATGTGTCTATACTGTGCTCTCTCAAAGGAGGAAATCTACAGGAACACTGGATTGTTTGAACGACTTAATCTTGTTTTATTTCACATGTCAACAACTGGAGGCTTGTCTAGCTAACTCTGGCCCACGTGCCCTCCCCTGGCAGGTCATTCTGAGGGTCCCAAGGGTCCGGTCTCATCCCTCCTGAGTGGGCTATTCTGATTGGTGCTGCATGCCTGCCAAGGATGGCAGCTGGTCCCAGGACAACTTGTTTTGACAAAAGTCTGGCAGAGAAAATTGGGAGAAGAGTCTAACATAACATAATATAACATCTTGTTTTCCCTAAGAAACTGTCTCTAGCTGGTAGAGCGCTTGTTTAACATGCCCCCCTCCCCAGTATATATACACAGAGCAAAAAGACCAGAAGCTGTCAGCGGCCCATGCAAAGGCAGATGAGACAGCCTCACCAATTTCTGGAGAAGCTCACTTGGCTGGCTTGCCACTTGCTTCCGACTTTGACACACTCAGCCTGTGTCAGGATGATCTGAGTAAGCCTTTGCACACCTCTAGGGGTTAGTCACTGTGCACACACTGAAGGCTGTGTCTGAGGGAACCCCCTCAACCGTTTGTGTTACAGGTTCTCCAAGCGAATGCTGCCCAGTTCAGGCCCCCGCAGAGTGTCTTAGAAATGGGCTCTTGGGTCCCCTCAGACCTCAATCAGAACCACCCAGGGTGGGGCCCAGGAACCTGCATTTTTCAAAGCTTGCCAAGAGAGTCATTCCAAGGACAAACCAAGCCTGGAGCCTGGGGGTAAACTGAGGAAGCACCAAGCCCTCCTCAGCTTTGATCCCTACTGTTTTTATAGGATGGCTTTACAAAGACACACGAATTCCCATGCCTGTGAAATCATTCTCACAGCACAGACGTATAGAAGTTACAAGGGAAATCCAGCTGGGCAGTGGTGGTGCAGGCCTTTTAGCCCAGTACTCCTCAGGTAGAGGCAGGCAGTTCTCTGAGTTCAAGGCCAGCCTGATCTACAAAGCTGAGGCTGCACAGAGAAACCCTGTCTCAAGAGAAAAAACAAAAACAACAACAAAAAACCTAAACAAACAAACAAACAAAACAAAAAAGTGAAATCCATCTACCCCGTTCTTGAACTTCCAGTACATTTAGAAAGTGCTCTAAATGCTGAAGTCAGGCTTAGCAACAGGGCAAACACTTGCTTTTGGTGTTTTCTCATATAATTTCTCTTTTTTCTCTTTAACAAAAACAGCAGATGGGGAAGAATATTTCACATCTCCCAACAGAAGTGAGCCCCGGTTCTAAACAGGATCTCCCTCTCAGTGTGCTGTGGAAGTGACTGGCCGCAGCTTCCTGTGCCCTCCTGCCCCCCCCCCATGACTTCTGGGGGTGTGTGTAGGTGACATTTATCATTATGAAGCTTGAGGGGGGTTGTCTGGGGGACTCACTATGTAGCTCAGGCTGGTATCCAACTCATGATCCTCCTGCCTCAGCTTCCCTAGAGCTGGGACTGGAGGTATGTGTTTTAGATTTCAGATTGTATGGTCTTTAAAATCACAACAGGCACACACTTGTAATCCCAGCACTCTGGAGGTAGAGACAGAAAGATTGCCTATTCAGTGCCAGCCTGGTGGGTTCCATACTATCGAGGCTACTATAGCAAGATCACATGGCAAAAAAAAAAAAGAAAGAAAGAAAGAAAGGAAGGAAGGAAGGAAGGAAAAAAGGAAGGAAGGAAGAAAGGAAGGAAGGAAGGAAGGAAGGAAGATTTGATCCATGTGGTGGTGGCCCATGCTTTTAATCCCAGCACTCAGGAGGCAGAGGCAGGACAGTCTGGTCTACAGAGAGAGTTCCAGAACAGCCAGAGAAACCCTGTCTCAAAAAGACAAAAAACAAACAAACAAAAATAAAACAAAAAAAAAAGAAGGAGAGAAAAAGGGGAAAAAGTTAACATACACAGCTATAAACGCTATTTTGATTTTATTTTAACATGGCTCTTGGCAACAAGTCACGTTGTACTGAGAAATGAAGAGTGCACTTTCTCCATGCTGCTTAGGGAGCACGATGGGCATTCAGGGCATTCAGCTCTCAGAGAGGCTACCAGGGAGGAGACGACTGTGTGTCACAGAGGACACAGTCCAGGCTCCAGCCGGATGCAGGGATGTAGACCAGGAGTGGACCAGGACAAAAAGGGGTGGTGGAGCCCTGCTCCTTCTCCGGTTCTCACTGCTGCTTTTGATGACAGGATTGGACCCAGAACCTTTCACACACTGGACAGTCCCTCTCCACTGAATCATACCCCCAGTCCCAGATTGCTGCTCCCTTCCTTCATTTTATTCAACATTAATTTTTAAATTATTTTTATTTTGTGTGTATGGGTGTTTTGATTGCATGTATGTGTGCCTGGTGCCTGTAGAGGCCGGAAGAGGGCGTTAAATCCTCTGGACCTGGAGTTACAGACGTTAATGAGCTGCCTTGTGAGCGCTGGAATCGAACCCAGGTCCTCTGCAAGAACAGTCAGCGCTCTGAACCGCTGAGCCATCTCTCCAGCCCCTCAACATTATTTTTTTAATATGCAAGATAATTTCAGATTTTGTTGGGTCAGTCAATGCTAAGTTATACGTCGTAAAAGTGCATGCTATTGAGAACACAAAGATCCATCTTGAAGGGAAGGAAGACCACATACTTTCATTTAATGCTTTACACATTTGGATTAGAATTCTGCATAGGCCAGATTAACTTTTTTTTTCTGTTTTGTTTTTCAAGACAGGGATTAGACAGGGTATCTCTGTGTAGCCCTGGCTGCCTGGAACTCTCTCTGCAGACCAGGCTAGCCTCAAACTCAGAGATCCACCAGTCACTGCCTCCTTAGGATTAAAGACATGTGCCTCCACACCTGGCTCAGATTAACTCTTAAATGTTCCTGGTATAATAACTAATTTTTAAAAGGCTACACCATGTAGAAGTATTTGTACTGTTAACTATCACACGGAGGTAACATTTTTGTTACCATGCCAGCTGATAGGACATCTGCATAATTCCTGTGGACGCACACACAACTGTTGGCTTTCTGAACTACACAGACAGCAGAGTAAACTGCTGTTTTTCTAAAGGGTGATTTTTAGCAAAAAGCACAGTAAATGTTAAGGTGGGGTGTGCTGCCGAGTTTTACGTCAACTTGACACAAGCTTGAGTTAGCTGAAAGGAGGGAGCCTCGATTGAGAAAATGTCTCTATAAGATCCAGCTGTAAGGCATCTTCTTAATTAGTGACTGATGGGGAGGACCCAGCCCACTGTAGGTGGGGACATCCTTGGGCTGGTGGTCCTGGGTTCTATAAGAAAGCAGGCTGAGCACACCACAGGGAGCAAGCCAGTAAGCAGCATTCCTCCATGGCCTCTGCTTCAGTTCCTGCCCTCACAGCTTTTGATGGTGAGCTGTTACATGGAACTGGGAGTGAAATAAAGCCTTTCCTCCTCATGTTGCTTTTGGTCATGGTGTTTCGTCACAGCAATAGTAACCCTAGCTAAGACACGGGGCATTCAAGGTCATGATTTTCTCCAACTTACTGGCAATGAGCTCAGGAAGCTTTTAAGTTTTACGATTTAACTGATTCAACCTAAAAAGCCATGTTTACAAATACATGTGGTCATCACAAGACGAAATACTGTATAAAAATAAAACTTCAATGTGCAACACAAGATTCTCCCACAGGTTTTATTGCATTTGTGTTGCTGGGGATAGACATTTGGGGCCTTTCCCACGCGGATGAGAACTCTACCACTTGGCCCCTATCCACCCCCAGTCCTCTTCTAAATATTTTCTTGAGACAGGGTCTCAGTTGAATGTACTCTGTGGTCCAAGTAGGCCTTGAACTTGCAATTCTCCTGCCTCAACCTCTTTGTCTTAGTTTGGGGTTTTTATTGCTGTGAAGAGCCACCGTGATCATGGCATCTCTTATAAAGAGAACATTTAATTGAGGGTGGCTCACTTACAGTTTCAGAGATTCAGTCCATTATCATCATGAAGGGGAGCGTGGTGGTGTGCAGGCAGATGTGGTGCTGAAGCTGAGAGTGCTACGTCTTGCAGGCAACAGAAAGTTGACTGAGTGTCACATAGAGTGAAGCTTGAGAAAAAGACCTCAAAGCCCACCCTTGTCGTTGGATTTTCTTTTACTGTAGCCCCACATTGGGCACCAAAATGTTGTTGATTTTTTTACTCTTCTGGGGGTCCCGCCACCCAGTTCTCAAATCACACACAGAGGCTTATTTTTAATTATAAATGCCTGGCCTTAGCTTGGCTTATTTCTAGCCAGCTTTCCTTAACTTAAAATGATCCCTGTCTATCTTTTACCTCTGGGCTTTTTCTTTTCTTTTCCTATACACCTTTAATTGTTTCTCTGTTGCTATTTGTGTAGCGAGTGGCTGGCCCTGATGTCCTCCTCCCCCTCTGGCTGCTTCTTCAATCTTCTCTTCCTCCCAGATTTCTCCTTCTACATATTCTCTCTGGCTGCCAGCCCCACCTCTCTCTCTCTCTCTCCTGCCTTACTGTTAGCTGTTCAGCTCTTTATTAGACTATCGAGTGTTTCAGACAGGCAAAGTAACACAGCTTCATAGAGTTAAACAAATGCAACGTAAACGAAAGTAACACACCTTAAAATAATATTCTATGCCAGTGGTGGCACCTTTAATGCCAGCTCCAAAGCTGTCTGTGTCTCCAAACACAGAGAAACCCTGTTTTGAAAAAATAAAAACAAACAAACAAACAAAAACAAACAAACAAACAAAACAAAACAAAACAAAAATATTCTACAACATGCCCCAACAATGATATACTTCCTCCAACAAGGCCATACCTCCTAATGCTGGCACTCCCTTTGGGGGTCATTTTCTTTCAAACTACCACACTCTTATAGCTAAGTACAATAGCCTACAGTACAGGCCAGAGCCGTCAGACCCAGCAGCTCCCAGGCTGGGGCTTGTGATGGTCACTGAAACATGGGGTTTAGGGACTGAATTGATTGGTACTCGGTTTGCCCCATTACTCCTCCTTCTTGTTGGCAGCTTTTGATTCAGCATACTTAACAAATACAATGGCATACGTGCGATTTCATCTCCCAAACCATACCGGACCTGGGCATCTATTGAGAAAGAAATCTCTCATTCAGTTATCTGACTTTTCATGTAAGGTGTTCTGTCACAAGGAAGGTCAAAACTGAGTCCCTGAACCACCACGGAGTTTGGTTTGGTTTGGTTTAGTTTTGGTTTGGGTTTTTCGAGACAAAGTTTCTCTGTGTAACCCTGACTGTCCTGGAACTCACTCTGTACTAAACCACAGTTTTTATCAGAACTGAACATCACGTGGGGCCCTATAACGAAATAAGAGTCTCCTATCCAAACACTACCCGGGGGAGATAATACTGCTTAGCTTCTGAGATAGACAAGATCAGGCATGTTACGGGCATAGTTGAAATATGAAATGTGATTTCTAGAACCCTCTGAAGAGTAAGTAAATTCCTTGAAAACGTCTGGGGGTTGGGAGGGGGGAGGCATCTGACTTAGAAATAAACGAAGTCTCTAAGGTGTAGCAGACCTTTCCTGGTGGCTAAGCGCTTGCTGCTAGCTCTGTACATTAAGAAACCACAAAGCTTTCAAATATATTTCTACAACCCAAGTTAATCTTGCAGAAATAATTCACACAACTGAAACAGAGATAATCAGAGTTAGTAGTCGGTTTGCTTAAGCTGCCACAGGGCTGAGCTCCACTTTGAAGTGGAGACTATCTAGAAAGCGGCTTTGTTTTTCAGGAGTGGGGTGGGAATTTGGTTTGGGCTGTCCCTTTGGGCCTGTGCTGATGTGAGGTGATTGTAAATCTGCCTTCTCTGTTTTGCGTTCTTATGGCAGCCCACCAGTATGAAAAGAGGGGTGGGGGCAGTTCTTAGTAAGTCCTCCTCCAAACCAGGAAGAGAACAGTAAATATTTAGGGAGACACTTGAGTATTAGGAAAAAAATATTTTACAACACTTTACAGATTCCAAAGCATCTCACAGACTCCAAACTCATTCTTTCCACATTGAGAGCCTCCCGTGTGAGCACCACACACACACACACACACACACACACACACACACACACACACACACACTCCACATCACGGCCTATGTCCCTGGGGAGCTCATGGCAGTGGGGGAGGCACCTGCATAAATGATAACCTTGGTTACCACGGCAAAAGACTTGTACAAGACTTACAGGAGCTTTGGTTAATGACTTAAGGAAGTACTTGAGACATGTAATTACTTCCTTGCAGCCTGACACTCTCCCTGCTCTTCTGAAGTATTTTGGCTTTGAGGAAAATAAAAATGAAGCATTTTTCTTACTAGAAAAAAAAAAAAACCTCAAAACTACAACATTGCAATACTCAGGTAAAAAACATAATAAGGGATACTTGAAAAAAATAAATTTCATTTTTATTTTTATTTATTTTATATGTATTACTGTTTAGCTCACACATGTCACCACAGATGTGCTTGGTACCTGAGGAGCTCAGAAGAGGCATGGGATCTCCTGGAAATGGCATTATAGATGGTTGTGAGCCACCACGTGGGTGCTGGGAATCAAACCTGGGTCCTCTGCAAGAACAAGTGCTCTTAACCACTGAGCCATCTCTCTAGCCCCATGGATACTTTTCTAAAAGTTAAAAACATACTATAAAAATGAACAGTTTAAAAATTATTTCTCAGTTGGATGTGGTGGAATACACCTGTAATGTGGAGCACGCCTGTAATGTGGAGCGCGCCTGTAATGTGGAGCACACCTGTAATGTGGAGCAGGTCTATAATGTGGAGCATGCCTGTAATCTCAGCGCTTGAGGTGGAGGCAGAATGATCAGGAGTAAGCTGAGGGCCAGTCTGTACTCTATGAGACCTTGACTGAAACTCTGCCCCACACCACCCCCCACACATTATTTATCTCACGAATGAGGAAACCAATATGAAAATAAAGTTGTTTCTAGGAGCAATTGAAGAACTGAGCATTCATAAGCATTTAAAAGAATATTAGTTATAGACATGGCAGTGCGCACCTAAAGCCCCAGCATGCAGGAGGTGGAGTGAGAGAATCAGGAGTCCAAGGCCATCCTTGGCTATACAGCAAGTTCAAGACCAGCCTGGGCTATGTGAGATCCTGTTTCAAAAAACAAACAAACAAAAACAAAAAAACAAGAATATTAGAATAAGATTAGGGGGTAGATACTGTGGTGGTTTGAATGAGACTAACCCCCATCGGTGTATGTATATTTTAAACACTTGGCCGCCAGTTGGAAGAATTTTTCTGGGAAAGAGTGGAGGCTTGAAAAAAAATGGCCCCACAGGGAGCGGCGCTGTTAGGAAGCGTTGTGGGATATTAGACCACACGGTTTGAAAATGTGTCACTGGTTTACCTTGCCTGCATAGGCACTTTCTGTTTGGTTGAATAAAGAGCTGAATGGCCAATAGCTAGGCAGGAGAGGATAGGTGGGACTTCTGGGGGCAGAGATAGGAACTCTGGGGAGAATCTGAGGCATGCAGGATTGATCTGTGAGATGGGGGGGTGGGGTTGGATATACAGTATGGAGGAGAGGTAAAGAGCCACAGGACAGAATGTAGACTAATATGAACGAGTTAATTTAAGTTATAAGAGCTAGTTGTCTAAGTCTAAGCTAAGGCCAAGTTTTATAATAATAGTAAGTCTCCATGCCATTATTTGGGAGCTGGCAGTCTAAAGAAAGACTCAACTATAAGGAGATACGGCTTTGTTGGAGTAGGCATGGCCTTGTTGGAGGAAGTGTGTCTTTGTGGGGGTGGGCTTTGAGGTCTCCTATGCTCAAGCTATGCTCAGTGTGGCACACAGTTGCTTCTGCTTCCTTCTGATCAAGATGTAAAACTCTCAGCTCCTTCTCCAGTACCATGTCTGCCTGTTGTCCTTTTTAAAAATGGTTGCTGCCTTTTAAGCCACAGCTGTCGGAATCAGCAACTGCGACTCCCCTGCTACCAGCAGCGGTTTGGGTTTGGCCACAAGGGATGTAGCCAGAGGGAATTCTGTTCCCTCGGGCACTGACTCTTTCAAAGCTAAACTAAACCTCTCTCCCTCTAAAGAACTCAAGATTCAAAGGTTAAGGTGATATTCTGCTCTTCAGAAAGGTTGAATAGCAAGTTGCTCACCTCCTCTCCATGCTCATTTCCTCCAAAAAGCTCTCATGCTTCTCCTCGCCCCTCCGTACAAACCCTTCTCCACCTGGCTCCTCCCTACCACTTCCTGTCAGCTAGTTGCTGACTCAGCCTCCTGACCTCAGGTGAATTTTATTCCATCAAAAAAATGTAACACATCTTGGCATCATTAAACAAATGTTCCAGAGCATAAACAAAAGTAACACACCTTAAAATAATATTCTACAACATCTACCTGCATGGCACCAAGTCCTGCCATGGAGATAATGGACTAAACCTCTGAACTGTAAGCCAGCCCCAGTTAAATGTTTTCCTTTATAAGAGTTGTTGTGGTCATGGTGTCTCTTCACAGCAATAGAAACCCTACCTAAGACAAAATGAGTAGGAGGTGTGGCCTTGTTGGAGAAGGTATGTCACTGAGGTTGTGCCAAGCTCTTCCTTTTTGGGCCACCAACCAGTCGCCAAATTATGACATAGAGACTTATTAGTTTTAACTGCTCAGCCTTAGTTTAGCCCTTTTCTGGCTAACTCTTTTAACATAAATTAACCTGTTTATCTATCTACCTTTTGCCTGTGGGCTTATTACTTTTCTTACTTTCTTTCTGTAGATCTTACTTTTACTGCTTCTCATGTCTGGCATGTCTGGCTGGTGGTTGCCTAGCTTCTGGCCCCAGGCATCTCCTTCATTCTCTCCTCCTCCTCCTCCTCCTCCTCCTCCTCCTCCTCCTCCTCTCATTCCTCTTTTCTTTTCTCCAGAGCCTAGATTCCTCCTCCTATTTATTCTCTCTGCCCGCCAGCCCCACCTATCCCTCTCCTGATTAGCTTTTGGACGTTCAGCTTTTTATCAGACCAATCAGGTGCCTTAGGCAGGCAAGGTAAAACAGCAACACATCTTTTCATAATTAAACAAATGCAGCATAAACAAATGTAACACATCTTTACACTGTTAAGGTAATATTCTACAGCATAAACAAATGTAACACATTTTTGCCTAGCTAAAATAATATTTCTCAGGAGGGGTGGGCTTTGAGGTTTGTGCCTCTCTCTGCCTCCTGCTTATGGATTAAGATGTGAGCTCTTTAGCTGTCCCTGCCATCATGCCTTCGGTCTAACTCTCTGAAACCATAAGCCCAAATTAAATGCTTTCTTTTATAAGTTCCCTTAACAAGTAACTGAAATACACCACGATAACCACTTACAAGGTAATGGACCCATAACTTTTGAAGTGATCCTATCTACCATTTAGACACCTACAAGTTAATGTACAACTTCACAATGTCCAGGCTTCAGTCAATCAATAGCAAATTCTCCTAAAGTCGGAGGCCACTGTCAGCCATGCTTTCTCCCACTCACACCTTATTGGTGAGCTTCGAATACTTTTACTTTCCCTGAGGTCAGAAGAGTTCACCCATAGCACAATACACAGGCGTCGAAGCATTACACACCGTGGGTTTTCACTTTAACTCTTTGGGAAGTCATTTCTTTGGCTTAAGGGAGGGGGGAGTGAAGGGGAAACCATGCAAAGCTCAGGGGTGAGGTAGAGAGCAACAGGTCTGCAGCTTTAATGCCATCTTCACAGGGAAGGGCTCAAGGCCCTGTTAGTGGGAGCACAGGCAGTACCATTTCTGGGCTCCCACTGTGCCAAACTTCGGCTGTGTGCTCTACACAGGCACAATACTGTTTTCCATTTGCTGCTCTGTTTCCTTGGTGTGTATAGTTCAGGATCGTGCGTGTGTGTGTGTGTGTGTGTGTGTGTGTGTGTGTGTGTGTGTGTAGTTTATGTGTGTGAGTGTCTGGTGTGTGTGAGTGGTATGTGTATGTCTGTCTGTCAGAGAGTATGTGTGGTGTATGACTGTGTGTGAATGTATGGGGTGTGTGTGTGTGTGTGTGTGTGTGTGTGTGGTGTATGTGTGTCTGTAAGAGTGTGTGTGTGGTTTATGTGTGTGAGTGTCTGGTGTGTGTGTGAGTGGTATGTGTATATGTCTGTCTGTCAGAGAGTGTGTATGGTGTGTGGTGTGTGTGTGTGTGACTGTGTGTGAATGTATGGTTTGTGTGTGAGTTGTGCATGGTATATGTGTGTGTGTTGTGGTGGTGTGTGTGTATGCATGTACACAAGTGTGGCAGATGTACATGTACATGTGTGCATACATATGAAGGCCAGAGGGTGACATCTACCATCTTCTTCAATGACTCTCCACCTTATATACTGAGGCAGGCTCTCTCACTTGAACTCAGAGGTCACCAATTTGGCTAGTGTAGGTAACCAGATTCACCCTAGTGGGCCCCGTCTCTGCCTCCCCTTTACTGGAACTGCAGGGGGCCACCATGACCACCAGACAGGCTTTTATGTAGGGCTAGAGAAGCCAAGGTTCTGATGCTTATGCAGCAAGCACTTTCTCTTCTGAGTCATCATGTCCCCAGCCCCTGAAAACCCTAACACAGGGCAAAAGGAGATCTTCTCCAGCTAAATCACCTAGGCCACCCAAGACCAAACTTCTGCAGTAAAAACAACAATGATGGTAGAATAAAATTACAAAGATCATAAAATTCAATTATAAGATAAGGTGTATAAATCTCTTTTAAGTATAACACCAGGCTACAATAAACTATATTTTCTTTCTTTCTTTCTTTCTTTCTTTCTTTCTTTCTTTCTTTCTTTCTTTCTTTCTTTCTTTCTTTCTTTCTTTCTTTCTTTCTTTCTTTCTTTCTTTCTTTCTTTCTTTCTTTCTAACAAGGTTTCTCTGTGTAGTTTTGGTGCCTGTCCTGGATCTTGCCCTGTAGACCAGGTTGGCCTCGAACTCACAGAGATTTGCCTGGCTCTGCCTCCCAAGTGCTGGGATTAAAGGCATGCACCACGATTACCCGGCTAAACTATATTTTCTATCTTTTCTTTTTCCTTAAAATAGAAACTCCTGGGTCTTAGTAGATGGTTCCATGAATGACCTGCTTGCTGTGCAAGAATGAGAGCCTGAGTTCAGATTCCCAGCACCCACAAAACAGCTGTGTGAAGTAGCGCCCACTTGTAATCCCAGCCTAGCCAATCAGTGAGCTCCAGGTTCTGTGAAAGCTCCTGTCTCAAAAAAAAAAAAAAAAGGTGGACAGCAGTAGAGGACACTGCCCAACATTGACCTCTGACCTCCATAGGCACATGTGTGGGAGTGCACTTCTCAGTCTCCAAAACACAGGCCCCTTGGACTCCCCCAAATGAAAAAAAAAAAAATCCAAGATAAAGTTTATCCTTGGGTTAATTCATTGTCAAAAGATTATAGTCAGATTACAAAGATAGTTTAATTTATAAAATCTAAATTAAATGCTTGATGGACAAGTAAATGGTGTGTTGTGAATGATTTAAAATAGATTAGACAAGTTCATTTATTGTCTGATGTGGTGGTTTGAAAGAAAATGACCTACAAAGGGAGTGGCACTATTAGGAGGTGTGGCCTTGTTGGAGGAAGTGTGTCATTGTGGGGTGGGCTTTAAGGTCTCTTTCTCAAGTTTCCCTCAGTGTGACAGCCAGTCAACTTCCTGTTGCCTGCAAGATGTAGTACTCTCAGCTCCAGCACCATGTCTGTCTGCACGCCACCATGTTCCCTGCCATGATGATAATGGACTGAACCTCTGAAAATGTAAGTGAGCCACCCTAAATTAAATATTTTTTATAAGAGTTGTCATGGTCTGTCGGAGCTCACAAAGGCTATCTAGTGAGAACTTACTCAGGGTCAGAGAATCTGGGCTTGCTTTACCCAGCAGGGCTGCATAAGGAGATGATTTGGCCACAGGTATGGTTACCAGGTGTTTGGAAGGGTCTGCACTTGGCTATACAGTATGTTTTGATCTTGCAAGGGGGAGGTCTTTTGCCTCTCCCCTTGGCATATTATAAAAAGCCTTTTTCAATAAAGGATGAGACTGTTGGGTATCGATCCAGGCCCTCCCAAAGCTATCATGTATCTCTGTCTGTCTTCTTATTGGTTAGGTCATCGCTCTTTCTATCTGATTTTCTTGTCCCTCTCTCCTCCTCCTAAGAACACTTCAAAAGGTGGGATCTAGACTCCCACAGATGGTGCTAGAACATGGGACTTAGGTACAAAAGATAAGAGAGAAGGGGGCACCATGAAGCACAGGTAATAAATTAAGTTGAGGCAGTAGTATTCTATTCTTCAGTAATAAAATCGTAAATATAGGCCGGGCGGTGGTGGCGCACGCCTTTAATCCCAGCACTCGGGAGGCAGAGCCAGGCGGATCTCTGTGAGTTCGAGGCCAGACTGGGCTACCAAGTGAGTCCCAGGAAAGGCGCAAAGCTGCACAGAGAAACCCTGTCTCGAAAAACCAAAAAAAAAAATCGTAAATATAAATAAAGCAGAATAGTTCAAGTTAGGCTGCAGCAAGTACCTCTATCTGTCTCTGTCTATGTTTCTATGTTTCTCTAAAGTTGTAAAAGAAAGTTTTGGTAAAGTTTGGAGAATATAAGCTTTAGGTCCAGGGATACCATGAAGGTTTAATAAGAAAGTCACTTAGGGTTAAGAGTAATTTTTCCCCTGAGTATGGATAGGACCTGGGATGCAGAAAGCAGCGTCCAAGACCTAGCAGTCACTGCGAACTTAGCAGTCTAAGCGGCTTCAGAAGTTCCAGAAGCTGCCAACAACAGCAGATGCTGAGTGAGCCAATGCAAGCAATGGGGTTCTGTGTGCTTTCTGCAGGGAAGAAGCCATGGTAGGACAATGTAGTCAGCCAGCCGGAGAGAGATGGCTTGAGGCTATGAGCAACCTTGACAAGCCAAGTAGAGATGCTGCACAGCGAGAGAGGAGAATGGCAGGCAGTGGCTTGGAGAGCAGCAACAGAGACTTCAGACCCCAGTGGCTAGAGCACCAGGAGCCAGAGTCCCTAGTGGCCAGAGCTGAGTAAGGGATGCTCTGGGAGAGTTCAGGCAGAGTGTGGGTGGAGAGCTGAGTGGAGCAGCATCACCCTGGGGTGGAACAGTGGCAGAGGTAGTGCTGTGGACCTAGGGGAAACTGCTGGCTGACAGAATGCCCTGGAACTCAGGCCAGCCTGGGCTCCCAGCAGCAGAGTGAAGTGGAGCTGTGTGGCTAGCATTGGTCGGCCATGCAAGCAGGGTAGTGTGTGGAGAAGGACCCCTGGCAATGCAAGTAATGGAGCTGGGGGTGCAGCAGCCACAATTGGCTGAGGCTGGATTTCCTCCTGGAGCCAGAGTTGTTGAAAGCTGTGGGTTGTAATGGCGGGAGGAACCTTGAGCCCTCTAGCCTCAGGACACAGGGGTCCTTGGTAGATGGGCCGGTTATGGGAGGCACAGACAGACTGGGACTGTAGAAGCTGAACAGAGCTAGCAGCAAAAGCTGTGCAATTTGTTTGCTGGCAGTTTATGCTGGCTGCACAAAGAGCTCTTCCCCATCCAGCTAGCAGCTTTTGCCCTGGAGCAGTTTTTGCCTAGGGAAAAACTAACTGAAAGTGCCTCTGTGGCTGAGAGTGAGGCTTCAGAGATGCTTGTTTGAACTGGGTTGCAGGCAAGGGGAACTGCAGTAAGTTTTGGTAATGGGACTCCCCATATTCAGAGCTGTTTGCTTCAGAGTCATTACAACTTTGGCAGCTATACAAAGACTTCAGGGCAGCTGATGAGCCAGGCCCTGATTTTGAGTGCTCAGAGGAACTTTAAGACTGGTACCAGAACTGTCTTTTTGAACTTTTCAGACTTAGGAAATGGGATGAACAGGAGTGGTTTAATTGCAATGGGGCAATTTTGAATTTACTTAGGCATACAGACTCTATCAACTGTGATGACTTCTGAACTGTTTTGTGTATGCATATGTTTTTTATTAACTGTGGTGATCCACAAACTGTGTAGAAATGGAGAAATTTGTTTTTTTCTAATGAGGCCCAAGATTCAGCTTAAAAAATTATGAAGAAAAGGGGAAGTTATTATTCCTCAGTCTCTTTAATTTTTGAAAAAAAAAATTTTCTTGTTTTGTATGGATAATGTTAACTTGTGTTAATGTACCCTATGTTTTATTAGCAAAACGTGTAAAAACTATTAAGAATTGCTTTTGCTAAAGCAATGTTTGCAGTGTTTGCTAAAGTTTGTAAAGTGTAAATACTTAATTTACTGAGAGTTTGCTTTTGCATGTAAGTTTGTAAGAATTGTAATTATGTACAGTAATATTCATCCTAGAATTATGTTAACCTGTTAATGTTGATGAACCATGGTATGGTTATGCTAAGGAGTTCTTAGGTTTGATGGGGCTGCATCAAGAGTTTACTGATTTATTTGATGCAGTTGCATCAGGAGTTTATTGATTTAAAAAGGGGCTTGGTACAGCTAAGACTGCTGTAGCCATCTTAGACCCATTCAAAAAGGACATTCTATCTTTATCATCCTCTACTCCTTTACTGGGAGGTGTGGCAGCCATAGGGAGCAGGAGTATTGCTGTGGTAATTCTAGCTACTTGCAAGCTTTTAGTAGAAAGCTGATTTGGAGCTAAATAGAGTTAAGCTCTGCACCATCCCCTGCCAGAGGCTGGTAGTCAGAGATGGGTAATTCCTTCTTGCTAGTTATCAACCTAAGACAGAATACACTTGGCGGAAAGTGTATCTCAATGACAGAAAAAGCTGTCTAGTGGTAGAAGATGACCTAAGACAGGCACAGTCCATCTGAGGGGTCTGAGGGCCCTTTAAATTATTAAAAAGGGGGGCCCATGGGAGCCCACAGAGGCTATCTAGTGAGGACTTACTCAGGGTCAGAGAATCTGAGCTTGCTTTACCCAGCAGAGCTGCATAAGGAGATGATTTGATCATAGGCATGTTTACCAGGTATTTGGAAGGGTCTATATGTAGCATGAATCTTAAAAGTTCTTATTAATAAAATCAAACCCAGAGCCAAGTATTGGGGTGAACACTGGAAGATCAGAGAGATAGAACAGGCCATAGCTAACCTCACCTGGCCAACTTCCTCAGCTGGTCCTGTTTCCTCAGACTGGAAGCCTCTGAGTCCTCATCCAGAATGAATCTCAGCTGAACTGCTGCTTGAAAGCCTAAAAGCTTAACCAGCCAAATGCTTCTAGTTTCTGGTCCTCACGCTTTATATACTTTTCTGCTTTTTACCACCACTCCCTGGGATTAAAGGCTTGCTTTCTGGGATTAAAGGCGTGAGTCACCATGCTTGGCTGTATCCTTGAACAGAAAGATTTCTGCCTCTGGAATGCTAGGATTAAAGGTGTGTGCTACCACTGCCTATCCTAAGTATCTAGTGGCTTTTCTGTTCTCTGACCCCAGATAAGTTTATTAGGGTACACAATATTTTGGGGAACACAATACCACCACATCTATACTTGGCTGTATGGTGTGCTTTGATCTTGCAAAAGGGAGGTCTTTTGCCTCTTCCCTTGGCCTATTATAAAAAGCCCTTCTCAATAAAGGATGAGGTCATTGGGTATTGATCCAGGCCCTCCCAAAGCTATCCTGTGTTTCTGTCTTTCTTCTCGTCAGCTAGGTCTCTCTTTCTATCTAATATTTTCTTATCCCTCTCTCCTCCTCCTAAGAATGCTTCAAAAGGTGGGACCTGGACTCCCACAGTGGTCATGATGTCTCTTTGCAGCAATAAAAACCCTAACTAAGACATCTGACATGAGAAAATCTCATATCCTGAAGCCTTTTAAAGGATACAGTTTGTAGAAAATACAGAGCACTCATGTGAAGGGTCTGTGGCCCAAATACTCAAAGGAAAACTCAATTGCAGTGCAGTGCATAGTGGCACACACCTGTAATTCCATCACTTGGGGGGCTGAGGCAGGAGGATCTCAAGGATAGGTCAGCCTGGATTACAAAATGAGTCCCAGGCCAGCCTGGGCTACACAGCAAGGCTCTGTCTGCCTCTGCCCTTTGCTGTCTATTTCCTGCCCCAATGAGTTCAATCCCATCTCTCTCATATGTGTGCACATACACAAATAAATAAATATTTGTTGATTAGTTTTTAACATAAGAACTTACCATCACTTTCAGCAAGGCCTTATCTTTAAATTGAGGCAATGACAGAAATTTCTCTATCACTAAAAGCACAATAATAAATGTCTAAACTAATGTAAGCTGACAAATTTAGTCATTTTCAGCAGAAGTACTTGACTGGAAAAATTAAATTCAGTTCCATTTGGTGGCAATAGGTCATATGCTTTAGGGTGGCCTGGCCTGACATAACAAAAACTTTGGATGAATATCATCTGGGTCTATATGTGACTTCAGCTACTGACCTGAAGCTGCTGCTACTTAAGCAACTTTAAGGACCTGCCATGTTCAAAATAAATACATACTGAGTTCGTGTTTAAAATGTCCCTTTTGTCATTTACAAAGGTGAATAAAAGAAGTCTATATTTAACAGATAGTCAAAATGCTACTATTTGTACCAAGTAACACACCGTATTAAAGGGAAGCCATTTGTGAGGCTTGCTTTTTAAGACAGTTGAGTGTAGCCCAGTTGACTACTTATATTCCTCCCTCACCTCTCAAGTGCTGGGATTACAGATGTGTGTCACCACATCTGGCTAAATTTGTCAATTGAAAACAACTATAAGGCCATCAAGAAGACTCATTGGTTTAAGGAACTTGAAGATTCATTGGGTTAAGGAACTTGAAGACTCATTGGTTTAAGGAACTTGAAGACTCATTGGGTTAAGGAACTTGAAGACTCATTGAGTTAAGGAACTTGAAGACTCATTGGGTTAAGGAACTTGAAGACTCATTGGGTTAAGGAACTTGCTGCCAAACATGATCTGATCTCAATTCCTAGGTCCCATGTGGTAGAAAAAAACCAAAAACCAAAAAAACAACCAGTATAAGTTGTCTTCTCACCTCCATACATTGTGTATGTATGTATAATAAATAAATAAATGCATAAGTACAATTTTAGAATATAAAAAACGAATTATACATTTTTCCTGATCTATTAAAGCTATGTTCTTTCATAAATATTTTATCCTGAAAGCAGGTGAGTTGGCTCAGCAGTTAAGAGCACTTGCTGCTCTGACCCAGGTTCAGTGCCCAGATGTGGGCATCAGGCATCTCACAACTATCTGTAACTCCAGTTCCAGGGGATCCAATATCCTCTTCTGACTTCCTAAGGTCCCTGCATGCATACAGTACACAGACATACACTCAGGCACACACATATACACACAAATAAATAAATCTTCAAATACTTTACCTCTAAATTCCATATTGTAAAATACAACAGGATCAAAGAATCAGGAAATTTAAAGGCTAAAAGAATCTTCAAGGTACCTCTCCTGTGGAGGATTCTAAGCTTTTTCCTACATTTTAAGTCTCTGTGGTTCTTATAAAAATGCTGATGGACAAGCCTCACTCTGCCCATCTAACTCCATAAGCCTGGGGTGAAGTTCAGTGGGTCTTCTACTGAAACAGCCAGTGTACTTCATGCCCACCCTAGGACAACCCATGTAGGCAATCTGTAAATCCCCAAGACCAATGGAACTCCTGTGGTCCACACCCTAAATCAAATACCGCCCATAACAACCATATCTCATGGAGGCAGTTTCTGCCTTAGATTATTCTCTGTTCAACCCTTGCAGGTATTCACTGCCTCCTGGGGCCATTATACCACTAATGGAAGCTTCTAGCAGGAGCTGCTATATTAAAAAACATAAACTCGCTCAACATGGGCTTCCACAAGTACACCAGTGCACAGACACTGAGAAAGAATGAAATGTATGACTGACCTGTTTCTTCTGGTATTTGTTCAATAGACTCAGAAACAAGGCATAGCATCTGGAATAGCTTGCCAGGGCTGCACAGCAGTCACGGTAAGATGTCAGTTTGCTGTGGGAAATGCCAAATGGGAAAAATAAGAATAAACTCTTTTTTTTTTTTTTTTAATTTAAGTGCACAGAATATCACTCTAACTGCAGGCCATGCAAATTCATGAAAAGAAGTCTAGAGATACCACATGCAGTCCAGAGAAAGGAGTTAATTCATTTTCCAAAGATTACAGTTAATTTACAAAGACAAAGTTTAGTTCACAAAGTCCAGAGAAAATGCAAAGATGCTTGCTACCTGCTCTAGATGCTAAGAGGGCAGAGGGAATGTTTTAAAGCCCCTTCCTTAGTGGGGCTGAGGACTTAATTCAGTTGTAAACACTTGTCTAGCAAGCATGAGCCTCTGAGTTTGGTTCCCAAAAAGATGGCAAAGATGGCAGCACAGTGTCCTGTGCTCTTTCTATTGCTGTGGTAAACTCCACGACCCAGAGCAACTTGGGGAGGAGAGGGTTGATTCTTTGCAAAAACTGATGATTGGTGACTGAGAGGTAGCTCAGCAGTTAAGGACACTAGCTGCTCTTGCAGAGATGCAGGCTTAGTTCCCAGCACCCACATGGTGGCTCAGCTGTAACTCTAGCTCCAGTAGAGGAAGCAGCCTCTTCCAGCCTTCGAGAGTACCAGGCACACACATGGTGTACATACATACACACATACATACATACATATATACATACATACATACATACAGGCATTCACAATATATAATAAATCTTTAAGAAAAACTAAAAAACTAATGACTGTCAAACCTTTTGCAAGACTGATCAAGGAAATAAAAAAATCATAAGAACGTCAAACTAAGCATGAAAAGCAATTTTAATAACAAAGAAGCCACATAATATGGGAGTAAAACGTGTGAATTCTAGCTGGGTGGCGGTGGTACACGCCTTTAATTCCAGCACTCAGAAGGCAGAGGCAGGCAGATCTCTGTGAATTCAAGACCAGTCTGGTCTACAGATTGAGTTCTAGGATGTTCAGGGCTGTTACACAAAGAACCCTATCTCAACAGGAAAGAAAGAAAGAAAGAAAGAAAAAAAGAAAGAAAGAAAGAAAGAAAGGAAGGAAGGAAGGAAGGAAGGAAGGAAGGAAGGAAGAAAGAAAGAAAGAAAGAAAGAAAGAAAGAAAGAAAGAAAGAAAGAAAGAAAGAAAGAAAGAAAGAAAGAAAGAGAAAATTAACAGCCATGGTGGCAAGTACCTGTAGTCTGTCTACTCAGGAGGCAGAGGAAGGAGGACCTACTCAGCAGTTTAGGATCAGCCCTGGCAATACAATGAGATGAGAGAGAGAACAGAGATAGATGGGGTGGGGAATCATCTTGTAAGACTGTTGGTCAAGCACATAGAAGGAAAAACGTAAATGCATAACTTTAAAGGCATTTCTGAAACTGATCAGCATCTGGCTACTTTCAAACAACCCAGATTCAAATGATTATCAAATGTGGGACAGCAGATGCAAAGGTGAGTAGTGAATGTGGGAGTCCAAGTTCAAACAACTGACACAAATTTCTAAGAACGTAATGCTAGCACTGAGCTGCCCTGGCCACAGTCCACACAGCAGCTTTGCCCTCTGGCAGACAGCCACAGCACCCACAGAGCATTGTCTGCCAATCTCTGCCTTATGGACTTCAGGAGCCAGGGCTTTTCACCTGGAGAAGTGAGTTTACATCAAAAGAGGGCACTGGACACTTATCCTGCTCCCCACACCCTTCCCTGCCTCCTGCCCAGGAACCAGAGTGCCTGGCTACAGGTGTGCGGCCGTGAAAACGCCCTCAGCCTCAGAAAGGTATAAGGAGAGATACCACTTCTTCCAGGCGGGTTCCTGCTCCTCTCCTCAGGGCCACCACCTGCTGTGTGATATTAGTTTACATGTGTTACTTTGTTTATGCTGGGGAACAATGATTTAATGATGCGAAGGCGGCCTGCATTCTTTCATGCTGCATTTGGTTAACTCTGCAAAGCTGTGTTACTGTGCCTGTCTAAAACACCTGATGATCTATCTAATAAAGAGCTGAATGGTCAGTAGCAAGGCAGGAGAGAGAAATAGGCAGGGCCGGCAGGCAGAGGGAATAAATAGGAGGAGAAATCTAGGGAAGAGGGTGAGGAGGTAGAAAAAGAGGAGGATGCCAGGAGCCAGCTAACCAGACACAGAATAAGAAGGAAAGACATATAGGATAAAGAAAGGTAAAAAAGCCCAGAGGCAAAACATAGTTAAAGAGAAACAGGATAATTTAAGTTAGAAAAGCTGACTAGAAACAAGCCAAGCTAAGGCTGGGAATTCATAAGTAAGAATAAGTCTCTGCATATTTTTTTGGGATCTGGGTGGTAGGTTCCCAAAGAGTAAAAAAAACCTCCAACTGCACCCACCATGCTGTCTATCTGTCTGTCTTTCCATAGCATTAATATCTTCTAATGAACTCTATACTCCAGCAATCTGTCTCAATGTCCCTCTTGAACTATCAGAGACCTTTCAAAAACAGCTTTTTTGAAAGTTATTACAAATTAAACCAGACCAGACTTGAATCAGCAATCTCCTTTTTGAGATAAAGCACTTGAGTGTTATTTCCGGTACGCCAAAACTTGTGATATGTTTTGTGGGACATCGTTCTTTATCTCCAAGGGGCGAAGAAGACAGGCAAGCAAAGTAACACACACATTTGGCTAGTTCACAGCCTTCCTAAGTGCCTGCCAGCAAGCGGAGAGTGGCATTACACTCACACAAGAAACCAGCTTGAGTCGGGTGTTTTCATCTACATTCAGTGTTGTCTGCAGAGGAACTCAAAGGGGGAAAAGTTTCTTTCTCGTTATACACACAAATACTAGAGAGAACTCAAAATGTACATTAGCATCGGCTCTAGTCCGCTTCTCTTTGCTGTGATAAAACATTGACTCAAACCAGCTTGGGGTAGCAGAGGACTTGTTTGGCTCATGTCTCCCCGTCACAGTCCATCAGTGAGGGAAGGGACGGCAGGGCGGACATTCAAGCAGGACCATGGAGGCAGGAACTGAGCAGAGACCACGGAGGATGCGGTTTAGCGCTTGCCTCCCATAGCTCGCTCCGCCTACCTTTTCTATAACCCAGGCCCTCCTGCCCAGTGGGCTGGGCCACCCCACATTAATCCAGAAAATGTCCCACAGACATGCCCACAGGCCGATCCGAGGGAGGCCATTCCTCAACTGAGGTTTCCGCTTCCCTGGTGACTCTATGAGGGAGTCACGAAAAGTGACCAGTGCAGCATTTTTAACGAGGTGTCCCCACTTTCAGTCTACCTACCTAAATATTCTGGCGATATTGGTGCAGACATCCTTGTCGTCCATGTACTGCTCCATCACGGTGCAGAGCGGGGGGAAGGCCCCGACCTTCAGGAGCCTGCTTCTCGTCAGCGGTGAGTCGGCCAAGTTTCTCAGCGTAGCAGTTGTCTAGGGAAACGTGTGCTTGTGTCATTTTATTAAAGCTTAGAAACAGGGCCATGCCACTAGGAAAGCCACGCCTCCCCGGGGTGCCCCTGGGGTGGGGGTGGGGATGGTGGGGGGGAGGTGGGGATGGTGGGGGGGAGGTGGGGATGGTGGGGATGGGGATAGGGATGGTGGTGATGGTGGGGTGGGGATGGGGGGGATGGTGGGGGTGGGGAGGGTGGGGGAGGGTGGGGATGGTGGGGGTGGGGAGGGTGGGGGAGGGTGGGGAGGGTGGGGGTGGGGAGGGTGGGGGGGAGGTGGGGATGGTGGGGGGAGGTGGGGATGGTGGGGATGGGGGTAGGGATGGTGGTGATGGTGGGGTGGGGATGGTGGGGATGGTGGGGGTGGGGAGGGTGGGGGAGGGTGGGGATGGTGGGGGTGGGGATGGTGGGGATGGGGATGGTGGGGGTGGGGATGGTGGGGATGGGGATGGTGGGGGAGGGGATGGTGGGGATGGTGGGGGTGGGGAGGGTGGGGAGGGTGGGGGAGGGTGGGGGTGGGGAGGGTGGGGGTGGGGAGGGTGGGGATGGTGGGGAGGGTGGGGGTGGGGAGGGTGGGGGGTGGGGATGGTGGGGGATGGTGGGGATGGTGGGGATGGGGGGTAGTGGTGGGGACAATCCGTGCACAAGCAGCGTGAGATGGGAACAAAGAAGCCCAAGTCAGCTCAGTTGTGGAGAATGGAAGACTGCTGGGTGTGTTGTCATATGACTGTAGTCTCAGCACAAGGGAGGTGAGACACAGGGTTACAAGTTCAAGGCCAGCCTGGGCTACAAGAGGGATCCTGTCTCAAACAAATATGTAGATGGAATATTTATATATATACATATATATATATGTATATATATATATATGGTTTTTCAAAGACAGAGTTTCTCTGCTTAGCCCTTGCTGTCCTGGAACTCACTTGGAATATTAATATTTTTAAGTAAAGAGTTTGCAAAACTCTCAGAGTTAAACAATCATCATCTTGTCTTTGACCCTGTCATAGGCCCAAGTACTGCATATAAGAACCTTCCCACTCCAAATTCTTTTAAAATTTTTATTTAATTTATTTACTTGTTTATTTATTTAGTGTGTGTGTGCGTGCGTGTGTGTGTGTGTGTGTGTGTGTGTGTGTGTGTGTGTGTGTGTGTGCTGTAGTACTCATGTAGTGGTCAGAGAACATCTGAGAGGCAGTTCTCTGTACTGTGTGAGTTTCCAGGGGTCAGGTTTAGGTCCCGAGGCTTGTGGCAAGTGCCTTTACCCACTAAGCCATCTCACCAGCCCCTACATTCTTTGTTGTTTTGAGGCAGGGTCCTGCGTAGCCCAGGCTGGCCTCATACTTGCCATGTAGCTGAAGCTGACCTTGTGATCTTCCTGCCCGAGATTACAGGTGTAATCCGTTTGCCCAGTTCCCCACTCTAAATTCTTCTAAGTAGCACTGAATAAGGATGAAGCCAATAGTTCTGTATGACGTGTAGTCTCACTTTACTCAGAATACTGAGTTCTTACCAATTTAGCACATTTTGTTAAAAGCTTTTCTCCAGAAAGATTTTTGCTGTGGGCTTTTGTCTGAGGGTCAAGAAGAGAGCAACTTGGTAAATGTGTAACAGTGATTTTGTTGTCTAGAGATTTTAATTTTCAGTGTGATCTTTCCCCATGGGATTCACAGCAAGGTACCTGTGAAGAGTCGCTGGGTCTCCCACCTCCAGCCTGGCTTGCTTCCTTCCTTTCCCACAGTACCTTCACCTCGGGGTGGGACTCACTGGCTGTCTTATCATGTGAGATTAGGGGAGATAATGGGATGTGTGGATGGCAGTGCTAGTGTCCACCGCACAGGGTGGGGCTGCCCCTTTACTGACAGCTTCTCCCAGAGGTGCAGAGGAGCGAGCACAGGCCTGAGAGCCACTGTGGTAGGATTAGGACCGTCACTCACTCCTCAACCCTCTATATCATCATCTGCGGGAAGCAAAGTGGGCTTCCCCTGGTCACTTTCTGGGTGGTGGGGTGTACGGATTGTAGAAGATGTAGGAATGATTTGTGTATCCTGTAAAGTTCTGTGCAAAAGGAAGGCATTGTTGTTGGCATGGTACACTTTTCAAAAGCAATCGACATAAACCCAGTGCACCTGGAATCTCATTGTTTGGGGGTGGAGACAGGAGGATCAGGGGCTCAAGGTCAGCCTCGACTACAGAGAGAATCTGAGGCCAGCCTGGGCTAGGAGACTCTGCCTCAAAACAAAAACAAAAACACAACAACAACAAAAAAACAAACCAAATAATCAACAAAAAATTTAGCGAGATGACAGGCGCCCTTGATTAGTTTGTCCTTTGTATCAATGAACTGAAACATAACTGATTAAAATACAACTGTTCGTGTTGAACTAAGGTCCTCCTTGAAAGCTTCAACATCATGAATCAGCAGGGATATAAACTCCTCGCACATTTCAGTCGACCACACACCTCCGTTGGGATGGTGGGGGTGGGAGGTGGGGATGGTGGGGGCGGGGGATGGGGATGGTGGGGGGGTGGGGGAGAGATGGTGGGGATGGGGACAGTCTGTACACAAGAAGAAATAGCCAGGCACCTGGGCACTACTGATGAGTCTAAAAGTGGTTCTCAACCTTCCTAACGCTAAGACCCTTTAATACAGCTCCTCGTGTTGTGGTGACCCCCCAACCATAAATTTATTTTCATTACTACTTCATAATCGCAATTTTGCTACTGTTACAAATCATAATGTAAATATCTGTTTTCTGGGGGCTGGAGAGATGGCTCAGAGGTTAAGAGCACTGGCTGCTCTTCCAGAGGTCCTGAGTTCAATTCCCAGCAACCACATGGTGGCTCACAACCATCAATAGTGAGATCTGGTGCCCTCTTCTGGCACACAGGCATACTGTACACATATCTGTTTTCTGATGGTCTTAGGCCACCCCTGTGAAAGGGTCAGTCTAGGGGTCGCGACCCAAGAGTTGAGAACTTCTGGTTTAAAGGCTGGCTCACCCACTTCCCCCCAGGAAACTGGAGAACCAATGCCTGAGTGACTCCTGTCTTTCCCCAGGGCAGGCGGAGTCCATGGGAGCCAGGAACATGCATGCTAACCATGCTATGAAGACAATTTCTTCTCTCTGTCCGCCATGGCTGAAAAACTGTGGGGTGTAGCGTATGGGGCACAGTCACCATGCTCCCTCACTAACCTCCTCAGCTTTCGGCTCGAAAGGGGTCACAGTGTCCCTGGGAACTCTTGCTCCTAATTTAAACCCTACTTTATCCCTCCACCACACCATTTTTTTCCTCTCATTAGAAAAAGTTCAAGTTTTACAGTTCTTCTGCTCCAAACACATTATTTTTGTAAAAGACCCAGTGGCTGGGCGTCATGCCTCACACCTGCAATCCCAGCACTCCAAAGGCTGAGACAGGAGGATTGTGAGTGACACCAAGCTTGGCTGCATAATAAACTCGAACCAGCCTGGGGTGAGATCCTGTCCTCTACCCCCCAAAAAGGCCCAAAGCAGGAGTGGAGGCACACACATTAATACAGTCATATTGCTGCATTGTGCGGCGTACATGTAGTTAGAGGGGTAATATATATGATCTCTTGAGCACTTCCGCATCTGTCAATAGTGGTGCTGGCAGGAAAAAAAAATGCATTAAACTCATACCCCTGTGTGCAAACTGTCTGGTAACACCTCAGCAGATGATGCCATCAGTCTGGGTGCCCAGGCTTACAAAGTCCCCCCTGCTCTCTGTCACCTGAAGCCCTGGTGCTGTGTCCATTTATCTCAAGATAAGACTCAGTGGCCTGACCATGACCTCATGATCTGGTTGTTCCCAATCACTCAAATGCCACTTCCTGCCACAGACCCTACAAGAACTCTGCACTCTCCTCTGGCTGCCTGTCTACTCTGGGCCGGAAGCTTCAGGGACGGCATGTGACAACATGTTTGTCTTTTTGACACTGAGTCCCCAGGTCCAAGGCTGGCATGAACATATACGAAAGAGAGTTCCTCTCCTCTGTGCCTGCTCTGACGGCCACCATCTCTCCCACAACTTCATCTCTTGCCATCTCCATAGCCCCCTGAGTAGACCCTATCTGCCTTCTCTCTGTCTGGCTCTCCCCAAGGCCACTCATGTGATGAGGGGCTTTCAAAACCTACCCTTCCTTGACCTCCCAAAGCCAAGGGACAACATCCATGTCCTCCAGGCACTCAGTCCCCCAGTCCATGCCTCCAAATTCACCTCCTGTACCTGCCTCTTTCCCTCCCCTCCATCCACCATTATTATCCCCTCCTGCCTTTCAACATACTTCCACCACTCAGCGTGTCTTCTTCAACTACCCCTCAGCCTCTTGCTCACCTGCAGGGCCCAGCGAGGTCCACTTCTTTGCAGATGGTATAGTGACTAGTCAGTGCCTCTTTCTATGTCAACACCACCTTGCCCAAGCCTCTCCCTCTGCAGCCATTATATATATACATATATGTGTATATATAACATATTATTTATTAGATATAATTACATTATTTTTATAGAACATGTATATGACACACACACACACACACACACACACACACACACACACACACACACACAAAATCACTGCTTCATGCACCTCCTCTCTCGTGGAGAGTCCCTCTGGTGTATACTCTTCCTTCCTCCCTCCCTCCCTCCCTCCCTCCCTCCCTTCCTAGGGGTTTATTTTAATATGTTTGTGTGCATGTATGCATGTGCACCATGTAAGTTCCTGGTGTCCCGAGAGGCCAGAAGAGGGTGTTAGATTCCCTGGAATTAGAGTTAGAGACTATTGTGAGCCATCACACGGGTGTTGAGTAGTGAACCTAGATCTTCTCCTACAAGCGCAGCAAGTGCTTTTAACTTCTCAGACAGCTCTCCAATCCCATAATCCATTTCTTCAAGCTTTTCAGTGTTGAATTGCTGGCAACTGGGTGAATGACACCCAGAGGGAAAAGACACAGAAGGAAGAAGTGGGGAGGCGGAGCTTCCCATGTAAGAGACTTCGGGGAAGGAGAGGTTAAAGGGGGAGGCTGGGGGAGGGGCTATGGTGACCAGAAGGGCGAGTTCCGAACCTAGTTCTGAACTTCACTCCAACTCTTGAGCTCCATTCACGAAAGTGAAAATTTTAAATTAATAAAAACTCACAGTGGAGTAGCAAGGCGTTGAGCTGAGCCAAGATGGCTCCGGGCCTGTGCTCTGTGGGCGGTTATCTTCCACTCAGAGCAGTCCATCCACCCTGTCTGCGGGCTGGAGCTGATGGGAGGCCACGCTTCACTCAGAGATAGGTTTGCCCCCCTCTACTCTCTCCACCAGTTCCCGAATCTCCTTAGATATCGTTACTTCTTTATTTTTTTTTTCCGAGACAGGGTTTCTCTGTGTAGTTTTGGTGCCTGTCTTGGATCTCACTCTGTAGCCCAGGCTGGCCTCCAACTCACAGAGATCCGCCTACCTCTGCCTCCAGTGCTGGGATTAAAGGCGTGCGCCACCACCGCCCAGCTTATTTATTGTTATTTCCTGTACATAAGCTCTTAAGCCATCTCAAATCCTTTCTTTAAAGAAAGCAGAGGTCTAAAGAGGCAAGTTTCTAAAGGGCTTGCCCGGGCCATCCGCTCCCAACTCCCAACTGCCATTGCACCAGGAGACAAAGTAGAAACCAGGGGCTGCAATTCTTCTCTCTGCAGCAGGCGAGGCAGGCAGAGGCAGGAAGAGCTGGCTGTGGACAGGGAAAGGAAACAGAGGCTAAGCAGGGCTCAGTGCGCCCGCTTTTGTTAGATGGTAAGTGGAACAGAGGGACCCTAAATGTGTGCCGTTTATCAAGGGAGGAACCTTCCATCTCGGCTACTTATCTACTGCCCACTTCCCCGATGCACGGCCCTCAGCCAGGCAGCACACCCCAGGAACCCACTCCCCCCCACCCCACCCCCACCCCCCACCCCCCCAATCCCCACCCCCCGGCCACGCTGCCTGTCTCACACTGAGCTCGCTGAGTCTTGAAGTCTCATGGTGCAATCAATATCAGGAGATCATTCTTATTTTATTTTACATTTTGGTGCTGGGAACCGAACTGAGGGCCTTGTGCTTGCTAGGTAAGCACTCTACTGTGAACCTAAACCCTGGCGAACCCATTTTAATGGAGAAAACAACAGAGAATAGAGATTAGGAAACTTATAAAGGCTCGAATAGCCTTTTTTTTTTTTTTTTTGGTTTTTCGAGACAGGGTTTCTCTGTGTAGCTTTGCGCCTTTCCTGGAACTCACTTGGTAGTCCAGGCTGGCCTCGAACTCACAGAGATCCGCCTGGCTCTGCCTCCCGAGTGCTGGGATTAAAGGCGTGCGCCACCACCGCCCGGCTCGAATAGCCTTTTAAATGCACTATAACCAGAACCCCTAAAACTCAGTATATATATATATTTTTTCTAAATTGACTATTGGTATGTAATTATCGATTTTAAATTGTATTTTTGACCAGTAATAAACTGAAAAGGCCTTAGAAAGCTAGAGGACTTTGTCTTAGACTCCGAGAGCCCTGGCTCCGGCCATAGTATAGGCCCAGCCGCTGGGCCCCCTTGCTGCCTTTCCCTGATACAGTGGGGAGCAAAAAAGGAAAGGGGTACTCGGTGGGCATCAGTCCCATCCCTCCCCAGTACCCCAACTGTCTCCTACCAAAGTCAGTGACATGCTTTTTTCCTCCTCTCTGGGAGTTTAAAAGCAGCAGCTACCTGTGTTGATATTTTATTGTGCACCCCAATAAAGCTTAACTGAGAGATCAGAGTGCAAGCCAGCCACGTCTTACCTCTGGGAAACCCTCAAACAAATAAAATATCACCACAGCTACCACTCAGGTATATGGGGTGCCACAGATCTGAAAGACTCTAACATGCCGTCTCAGAAGTCTCTCCCTTAGCACCCGAGGCTAAGCATGCTGGTGAGCACGAAGGACTTTTCACCCTTAGTCAGGACACTGCCACAATCTAAAAAGAGTCTTTCAAAGAAACATTTGGGCACGGAGCCTGGAAACTACCATGCTTCTTCAACCACAGCCAGCATCAAGATTCCATTTCACTCTTTGGTATTGCTAAAGGTGTTATACAAATGACCTGACAAGCTGCTCCACGGCTTACAAAGCGGCTTGTGTGCATCATCCCATTTGCTGCTTGAAACAATGGCAGTGCAGGCAGGAAAAATTGGTGCGCGTTTCTCAGACGAGGAAACTGGGGAACAGGAAGTCTACAAGCGTCCCGGTAGCCTGGAGTCCTGGCCCTCAGGCTCCCTGCCCAGCGCTCTTCCCCCACTCTATTTGGCATTTGTCTCTAAACACATTCATTTTATCTCTCAGTTGTCTGGCATATCCACAGCCCATGTCCCTCAAGTTTTACTTCAACTGCCAACTGCCAAGTGGTTCACTCCCCCTGACGCTGTGAAAGGATAAACAGCGTCCCCAGAGACCGCCAATGGGCCTCATGATTGAAAAGCCAAGGCTGGTTTTCTAACCTCAGCTAAACCCACCTCCCCCTGTTAACGAAAGCACACTCAGTCTTTGGACTTTTGCCCACCCGAGACCACATATATGTCTGAATCCAAGCCTCTGTGGTAACCCACGAGGTTTCCCGTTGTCTCACATATGGTGAATGCAGTCTGGCGGAAATACAAGATACCAACACACAGTGTCACTGTACACATGAAACTGTTAGAGCCAAACTTTTCCAAGAATCTCATGGGAGTCCAGGAAGGCATATGCATAGGAAAGTTGCTCATTCACAAGCCTGCTGAGGCCTGCCTACCCATCTCCTACCACGGGTCTTTGACTCCAGTAGGAAGTACCCCAGTCTTCCCTACCCACAATGTCCTATTTCGAGGCTCTAACATGTGCCTATGTCCATTATTGGGTATCTCTTTACTATCTGGAGGTCTTTTTACCTTGGGAAAGAGAATACATGACTGATCCTTTTAATTTTAATAATCAATGTCATTAAGACAGGAGGGAATTTGGAAGTTGTATAAATTACATAGAATATTGATGCACCAAAATGAGAAAATGGGGTCTGGAGAAGAGATATTAATAACTACTGAGAAAGAATGGGCATGGTGCTGGGTGGTGGTGGTGCACACCTTTAATCCCAGTACTTGGGAGGCAGGTGTAGGTAGATCTCTTGAGTTTGAGGCCAGCCTGGTCTATGGAACTAGTTCTATGGGACAGCCAGAGCTATACAGAGAAACCCTGTCTTGAAGACAAACAAAATCATGGGCATGGTGTACAGTTGTAATTCTAGCAACTGGGAGGCAGAGGTGGGAACTTTTGAAGTTCCAGGTCCAGAAATCCTGTCTCAAAAGCTAAATACTACTAAGCGATGAAATGATAACTCTATATTTCACAATTCCGTGCTAAAAGTTAGTAACATTTCTTCATCGCCACAGTGAATATATTCACAGGGAAGAGGCAGGGCTGAGCAGACATGATAATGTAATGGCAAGCAAATGGATCTCTGCGCACAGTGAGTGTGCATCCATATTTCCCCCCCCTGGATCTTCCTGGCTGCCAGGGAAAGAGCTTCAGCATACTCCTCCTGGCCATGCTGTGCTCTACTCCTCCTTCCTGATTGGCGGCTCAGTCCAGGCCAGTCCTGGTTCCTTCCTCTTGTAAAAGTAAGCTGCCATTACAACATAGTATTTTCTGAAACTCTAGGGATGTCATGGGCCACAAGAATGTGAAGTAGAAGTCCTGTAGCTGGAGTTTCCTCCAGTCCTGCTCAGACCCACAGCCACTCAGACCCAAATAAACACACAGAGGCTTATATTATTTAAACTGTTTGGTCTAATGGCTCAGGCTTCTTGCTATCTAGTTCTTATATCTTAAATTAACCCATTTCTATTAACCTATAAGTTGCCACGTGGCTTGTGGCTTACTGGTACCTTTCATCTTGCTTCTCATGGTGGCAGTAGCTGGCAGTGTCTACTGACTCAGCCTTCTTCCTCCCAGAATTTTCCTCTCTGCTTATCCTGCCTATACTATACTTCCTGCCTGGCTACTGGCCAATCAGCACTTTATTTATTAACCAATCAGAGCAACACATTCACAGCATGCAGATATCCACAGCAGAGCCCAGCTGTATACAATAAGTTATACCTTGATCGACCAAGGAGTTCTTCAAGAGGGAAGCCATTTATCAAGAAATATTTGGTGTTATTCAGCTGTCTTCTGCTATGAAATTCTTGTGCGTTCATATACTACTAAGCCATATGGCAAACAGTTTTAAGTTTCTGATATACTAGGTAACACCCTTGCAGGGCCTAGGAGACAGGCAGACTGTAGATGCATAGCTTTGTTTCTTGTACAAATGAAGCTCAGACCTTCCCTTTCCCTCAGGCCTAGTAGCATAGGACAATAGGTCTTTTTGCATAACCAGGTGCAGTAAAGACTGGAGTGGGATTCCTGGCCAGAGAAAAAGGAACAGGGCAGATCTTTTGTAGAGAATAAGGATTTGAATCAGGCCGGGGGAGTAGGAGAGGAAGGAAAGATGGAAGACGGAGGAATGGAGGATGGAGAGGAGATTGAAAGCATAGGAGCTTACTAAAACTATGAGAGGACAGAAAAAGAAGGGGCAGAGAGGAGCTGAGTGTCAGGACAGAACTAAAGCTGTGTAGATAGAATTTTGTGTTAGAAAAATAAAGTATGCAGACAAAAGAGCATGGTGTACATAGATTCTTTTCCCTCACGCTAGACATAGTGTCTTCCCCAGGACCCTGGGAAGGGATCTTCTCAGGGCAGGCCGCTGGGAAAATTCTGATATAGGGACAGACAGAGCCTGTGACTGGGTAGGTAAATGGCATTTGAGGACTCAGCTGTAAAATTCATCCTCCAACCATGGTGATGGGCCCCACCCTTCCATAGTTCAGAAACCAAGGCTTTACAAGATTGGGCCCACATCTTCCGGCCTGCTGTCCTTGGAGAATTAGAAGCAAGCGTGAGTTACCACTGGGAAGTTGCTTCCTAAGAAAGGGCAGAGGAGAGAGGAGGGTGGGTCTGGACTCTGAATGTCTGTTTTCTCATGTCAAGGGAGTAGTAAGGGGCCAAGTGCCCTGGGGGATAAGGTATTCCTTTACAGGAAGAGAAGTCCATAGATGAAAAACAGCTGTTCCAACTCAATGAACAAATAAGTCATTACAATTTGCATATCATCAAAAAATTAGCAAGCATAGTAGCCAATCCTCTGGATTATGATCCTCCCAAAGTGTCATTAACCTTAGGAACATTGTGTTAAGCAAAATATGTAGATGTAAAGCTGTAGTCAGGTGTACTGTGCCCTCATAGCTTCTGGTTTTGATAAGATGTCACCACTGGCTGGATGGTGGGTACTTGGGACCTCATGGTGGGTACTTGGGACCTCATGGTGGGTACTTGGGTCCTTGCTTTACAATTTTTGCAACATTTTGTGAATTTACATTTAGTTAAATATAAAAGTTTTATTTATTTCTTTCAGCTTTCAAATTCACATTTCTCCTATCTCAGCCTCCCACAGGTTGAGATTAGGGACACACCAGCCTCACCACACTCGGCTACAGGTCAGTGTTTCTGACCAAGGCAACCCTGGGGCTTCCCTCAGTTCTAAGACTACGCTTTCCCAAAGACTGTCCTTTAGAGATAAAGATGAAGCCCAGCACCTCATGATACCCTCCTGTTGATCAACACTGGCTAATCCCTCTCTCTGCTGCTCCCTTGGGGCAGGTAATTTACTACAGGCTTTAAGGGACCTGGCCTTCCAGCTAGCCTCCGTTCCTTTCTCTGTGTACTCTGGACTTTAACAATTTACAGCTTTACTGTGATTCTACCAACTTCCATCTTCAGAGCACAGGTGAAGCCCTCATATTGTCAGAATGCCAAAATTATATGACGTGTGTCTGTCTGATACACAGCACAAATGGAACACTGGCCATGTGGAAATATATACATTATGGGTGACTCTTCTCTGGTCGCAGGGATTAATGAAGAGTCATCCCTGCTGGTCCTATGACCAGTCACCTCACCAACCAAGCGTGGCACGGAACAACCACCCGCAGACACTTGCGAATTGAATATTCGTTGGCCTCAGTCAAGGAGCAGACCGTTCACATCAAACTTCAGAACTAGCTAACTCCAGTATGAGGCGTTTTGAAAAAACAACTTTGTTCCATTAAAAAAAAAAAATATCACGAGGCTCTGATAATAACAAGATGGTATTTTAATCCAGAAAACACAAAGCGGGGGGAGGGGGACACAGGCCTAAAGTCCTCTTGTTTCCCTAAGGATACAGGTGAACGGAGGGAAATCACCTGCTGCTGGACCCGAGGTGTGTGGAGGATTTGGGAACCTGGAGTCAAGAGAAAAGGATGCTAAACCATTCAAATTGGAAATAGGTTACTTGGGGGATGCTGTCTAGAGTAGAGGGTAGTGGGGTGGTAAGATTCTGTGAGGGAGTCCTGGGAGGTAAGATTCTTGGGGCACAGTGTGTCTCCTGTGTTGGGACTGTGGAGAGTAAGTGACCTTGGGGTAGAAGGAACAGTGGAGGCCAGAGCCTGGGGAATGAGTGACAGAGAGGTGAATGTACTGCAGGGCACTAATCATCGACACCAAAGCACAGGGCAGGCATGGAGAGCGTGTCCGTGGTACCCACAGCCAGCGGGCAGGGGTGGAGAGTATGTCCATGGTACCCACAGCTAGCGGGCAGGGGTGGAGAGTGTGTCCGTGGTACCCACAGCCAGCGGGCAGGGGTGGAGAGTGTGTCCATGGTACCCACAGCCAGCGGGCAGGAGTGGAGAGCGTGTCTGTGGTACCCACAGCCAGCGGGCAGGGGTGGGGAATATGTCCGTGGTACCCACAGCTAGCGGGCAGGGGTGGAGAGTGTGTCTGTGGTACCCACAGCTAGCGGGCAGGAGTGGAGAGTGTGTCCGTGGTACCCACAGCCAGCGGGCAGGGGTGGGGAATATGTCCGTGGTACCCACAGCTAGCGGGCAGGGGTGGGGAGTGTGTCCGTGGTACCCACAGCTAGCGGGCAGGGGTGGGGAGTGTGTCCGTGGTACCCACAGCTGGCGGGCAGGGGTGGAGAGCGTGTCCGTGGTACCCACAGCCGGCGGGCAGGGGTGGAGAGCGTGTCTGTGGTACACACAGCCGGTGGGCAGGGGTGGAGAGCATGTCTGCGGTACACACAGCCGGTGGGCAGGGGTGGAGAGTGTGTCCGTGGTACCCACAGCTGACGGGCAGGGGTGGAGAGCGTGTCTGCGGTACCCACAGCTGGTGGGCAGGGGTGGAGAGCGTGTCTGTGGTACCCACAGCTGGTGTGGTGACGGCTCAGACACAGTAACCCCAGTTAAGAGGCACAGATACAGGTAATATGCTGAAGCGGTGGTGATGGAGATGAAGGCCTGGGTGTGCGGGAAACCTCCTCCCCGGCAGACGGACTGAGGGTGCTTTGTGAAGTCCGGGGCGCGGGTCTTTGAGCTGCTTCTTACGTGGGAATACAGGTCTGTGCACGTGTGTCTGCATATGCATCACTTGGTGGTGAAGTCATGTTGCTTACACTTTATTATTGCTGTGATATCAAACAACTCCTTGTCTGATTTCTTTTTGTGACTAACAAATTATTTTGGGGGGGGCGGGTTCTTGTTATATAGCTCAGGCTGGCCTTGAATTCCTGAGTGTCCTGCTTTAGTCTCTCAAATGGTGGGTTTGTAGTCTCAGGCTATGGGCCTAACCTCTTTGCTTTAATTAAATATGAAGGGACTGTTCAGTTTGGGGGATTCTGCAAATGACAAGCCATAAAACAAATTCCCTTCCTGCCCAGATCTGAAATCACACAACTGGTGTGCACAGTGGGGGAATGATCTAAAGTGGCCACCACGGGCTTCCCTTTCTCCAGCTGCATAGGGATTCGGGGTGCAGACCGTGGTCCCCAAGGAGTCTCTGTCGGGTACCCAGATCCTAGGCAGGTTCAAAGGAAGGTGCTAGGGACAATGACTAAGCCAGCTGTGATGTGGAGGTGGTGGGCAGGGGCTCTCCTGCGCCCCCTAGAGGGACAATGAATGGAAAGGCTGACCGACGAGTCCATGGCTAACCCAGACAAGGAACAGAGGCCACAAAGCTCTGAGCTAAACGGCACAGCAGAGATCTGATTTCTCCCTGTTTGGAGGGACGTGTAGGGGCTTGTTTATTTTTTCATGACAACCACCTGTTGTGTAGCTCAGGCTGGCTTTGAACTTGAAATCTTCTAGCTTCAAACTCTGAGGGCTGACGTTAAGGTCCTGACAATCACACACTACCTGGAGCCCCCATTTCTTGTCTGACATGTTTGCTCTCGTTAGCACTACATGTTCCTTTATGTCAACAGATTTTAGTCTTATGATATAAAATGATCCCATATATATATAACAGATTGGAAAAAGTTTCCTCAACTAGACAAGAATGCTCAAGCTGCCATGACATTGAACAGTTAAAAAGGGTCAGATGTTGAGGTACATGCCTATAATACCAGCACTCAGGCAGCAGCAGAAAAAAAAAATCACAATCTTGAGGCAGGCCTGAGCTATACAGAAAGACTGTCTCAAAACCTCCTCCCCACCCCAAATTTAAATGTTATAAATATCTCAAGATAAGGCACGGTTGAGAATTTGAGGCTCTTAGTCAGTGCTCTATTGCTGTGAGGAGACACCATGACCAAGGCAGCTCATAGAATAAAGCATTTAATTGGGGGCTGCCTTACAGTTCAGAGGGTGAGTCTATGATCATCATGGCAGAGAGCGGACAGGCATGGTGCTGGAGCAGTAGCTGAGAGCTTTACATCCTGATCCCCAGGCAGCGGGTGGAGAGAGAGACACTAGGCCTGGCATAGACTTTTTTTTAATTTTTCTTATTTTTTGAGACAGGGTTTCTCTGTGTTCCTCGCTGTACTGGAACTCACTTTGTAGACAAGGCTGGCCTCAAACTCACAGAGATTCACCTGCCTCTGCCTCCCAATTGCTGGGATTAAAGGCATGCGCCACCACTGCCTGGCTTTGGCATAGACTTTTGAAATCTCAAAGCCCACCCCCAGTAACATACCTTCTCCAACAAGACCACACCTCCTAATCCTTCCCAGACAGTTCTACTGACTGGGGACCAAGTGTTCAAACATATGACCTGTGAGGGCTGTTCTCATTCAAATCCCCACAGAGGTATATCCTTATCACAGGGAGGAAAAAGTACCAAATAAGTTTAAGAGATGATGTAAGAGATTTTTACTGTCCCATTTTTTTAAACCTATGAGATCATTAAAAAGTACTAAATATAAATATATAAATTAAAAAGTACTAAACGTGAACAACATAAGCTGACTGAATAGACATGAAGAAACCAAAAGAGAAGAGGTGACATGAAACAAATTGACTATTGAAAATGCAGATTAGAGCCAGGCACACCTTTAATACAAGCCTTTAATCCCAGCACACGGGAGGCAGAGGCAGGCAAATCTCTGAGTTTGAGGCCAGCCTGGACTACAGAGTGAGTTCCAGGACAGACAGGTCTATGTACAGAGATCATGTCTCAGAAACAAAATACAGATTTAGTTATATACAATTCTAATCTGTAATATATATATATGTATATACATACATACATACATATATATACATATACATATATATATATACACACACACATACACACACACACACACACACACACTATAATGTTGGAGGTATGTCCATATAGCTCAGGGTAAAAATGTCTCGTTATTTTTTGTTTTGCTTTGAGATAGGTTCATGATCCTCCTGCCTCAGCTTCCCGAGTGTCACAATTACAGCTGTGTGCCACCACATGTAGCTCAGATGACTGTTATACTTTTCCTTATATTTCCTACATTTTAACAGAAATGATCATTACTATATAATCAGAAATAACTATTTTCAAAAAGGAAAAAGCCACAAATGATCCAAAATATTGTCAACATGAAAAGAATGCTTTATGGGCTGGAGATATGGGTCAGAGGTTAAAAGCACTGACTGCTCTTTGAGAGGTCCTGAGTTCAATTCCCAGCAACCACAGGGTGGCTCACAACCATCTATAATGAGATCTGGCGCCCTCTTCTGGCATTCAGGTACACATGCAGACAGAACATTGTATATATAATAAATAAAACAAATCTAAGAAAAGAAAGGAATGTTTCATAAGCCCCCCCCCTTGCCAAAATACAGCATTCCAGTGGGATTTTGCTTTGTTTATAATATTTTTAAAATGGAGGACAAAAATCTAAAATTAATAATCATCATACATTTTTTTAAGGATCTTGAAGTCAGGGTGTAAATCTAATTTTTAACATGTTCTCCCAAAGGTTTAGAGCACTGTAAAGGTTCAATCCATCCTCGTTAATTGACAAGCACATTTCAGATCCCATGAGTTATTACATCAAAGATACTATTATTTGATATATAAATGCTATTAAGGGTAAAAATCTCATCTACAAAAGAAAATGAGAGCTAGAGAGATTTTAGTGGAAATAATTTAACTGTGAAATTTAATCTGTCACAAGAGCAGTAATAAAACTCCATAACACAGAGGAAAATTTTTCTTCCTGCTCTGGCCAGATGAATTATACCTGGTTTTATTACCTGCATATCCCGTGGTCCCCAGAGCTGTGTGGCATCTGCAGAACTTATGACAGAACTTCATCCAATATCTTAAACTCCTTTGTCATTGCAGACCAGAGATGTGTCCTTGACTATCAGTTACAAACAGTCTCCGTGTCTGCCCTGGAAATTCTCAGCATTATATGTAACTGATGTGCAAAGAGCATACACTTTCCATTCCCTGTTGGAGACTGCTGGGGAGTCCAGCTCTGACCTTTCCCAACTATTGAAGGGTTCTTAGGTGGGGGAGGGACAAGAAAACATCAGATAGAAAGAGCGATGTAGCCAATGAGAAGAAAGACAGAGACACAGGATAGTTTTGGGAGGGCCCGGGTCAATACCCAACAGCTTCAAGGTTTATTCCAAAGGGCTTTTTATACTATGCCAAGGGGAGGGGCAAAAGACCCCCCCCCCCCTTGCAAGATCAAAGCACATCATACAGCTACATGTAGACCCTTCCAAATACTTGGCAACCACGCCTGTGGCCAAATCATCTCCTTATGCAGGCCCTGCTGGGTAAAGCAAGCTCAGATTCTCTGACCCTGAGTAATTTGGGCTCCCACAAATCCCATGCTTCCATCTTTGTTACTGTTATTTGATGGAAACCAGGGTGTTGAGAATGCTAGGCACTCTACCACTGGCCTACCTCCTCATCCTCTCCTTTGATTTCCTCGTCAGCTTTCTCTTTACTTTCTGTTTTGAGAAAGAGCCTGGATTATGTTCAATTCTCCTGCCTCAGCTTCCTGATTGGCTGGGATTAACAGACCTGTGGCATCAGGCCCAGCACTGGCCTCCCCTCCCTCCCTCCCTCCCTCCCTCTCTTCTTTTCTCCTTCTCTCCCTATCCCTTGGTCTCAAGAAGCCCATACTGCCCTCAAACTCATTATGTAGCTGAGAACGACCTTGAACCCTTGACCCTCCTGCTCCTCTCAAGTCCTGGGATTCGAGGTGCACACCACCAAGCCTGGCTTTCAGCCCTGAGACCTTTGCAGGACAGTGGGGGTGGTTGTCTGCAATCAATATAGAAAGTTCTGCCAGATTCATGGACTAGTCTCAACAGAGCGCACACTGACGGGCCAGTGGCCACTACCCTTGATCTCTGAGACCCTGGGTCCCCCTCCTGATGCAAAGGCTTCTCATCTGCTACTTTCAATGGGGTTAGGAAGCTGGCGCCGTTCACATCTCTAACCTTTTCAAGTACAACACTTACCTGGACTAGCAAGTTGCCTGCGTTAGGCAGGCACGCGCCATGTTTCTTTGTGTCCTCACTCATTTGCCGTATCAACTTCGTCAATATTTCCACGGCACCTTTGCTGATCATCTCAGGAAGAAATGCCGGACTCCCGGAAATGAACTTCAGAGCCCCCATGCAGTATAAAAAAGCCTCAGTGTTACTTTGCAAGTCTTCACCCCTCAGCACCTCCAGTAACGATTCTGCCAAAAAGAGGAGTTTCTATAAATGTCCAAGTACAACAGCAAATTTGATGTTGGCACACACTTTGTAAGATATATTCATCGAAAGCTACGTGCAAATGCTCTCTGTTCCTCCTCAAGCAGGGAAGTCTCAGCTACCACAAAACTCCCTAATAGAGATGAGCACAAAAGGAGAGATTGTTCACATGCAAATAAGAACGCCTTCTTTCAGCCGCCATTCCTTGGCTCTTAGGAATATTTACCAGACTTTATTTTTAAGTTACAACAATTTCAAGTTAAATTGTTGAATACTTGTAACAAAGGCCATCTAAGAATTACATTTTCAACAAACATCTTGAAGAATGTATTTGCTGCTCTCCTGTGGGGGACATGGATCACATGGGAACTTTGAAATCAATCTGTTACTGAGAAGGATCTTTTGGACATAGTATTCACCCTTCCCAAGACAGTTTAAGAACACCTCCCTCCCTAAGCAGATTTCCTCGTGGCTTTACCCAGCCAGTCTGCATAAAGGGGGTGATTGGACCACGGGCCTGAGTGCAGGTGTCTGGGATGGTCTGCACTTGGCTGTGCTGGGGGGAGGTCTTTTGCTCCACCCCTTGGCATTTCTATAAATATCCTAGGGCAGAGACAGTCAGGACCCAATGGAATAGGTTCCAGGCCCTCTCGAGGCTATCCTGTATTTTTTATCTGTTTATCTCCACACTTGAAATCCTTCTATCTAATATTTCCTGCTACTCCCACTCAAGAGCACTCAGGGGAAATGTGGGGGGGGGGGTAACCCCCCTGCAAGGTGGTAAACATCTATAACCTCAGTATTAAGGACTCTGAGGCAGGAGGATGGCAGCGAACTTGAGCCCAGCCTGTGCTATGCTTGGAGTGAGACCTTGTCTCTACAAACAAACAAACCCAACAACAAAAACCCACTGACTGGCCCAGATTGCCGATGATTTGAGCGGGTTAGATGGAGACCCCACGTTCAAGTACGAGCATGTCAAAGGGACCGTATGAATCCTTTGTTCTGATCTGTAATTCGCAGATGTTAGACATTCTTTCAGCCTTGGTTTAGTCCCTGTGTGCTGAGATCTTTGTCCCCTGTTACCTATGATTTCCACAGCTGCCTCTTCTGCAGGAACAGCACAGCTCCTAAAAGTTTCCAGCCAGGGTATCTGTCTAGTTAGTTATTTAGGGACATGCTGGGAACTGGGCATTGTTAGCTAGGCTGAGAATGTGGGTGAAGTGTCTGTAGCTCCGTACTGAACCGTGTCCGCGTCGGCATCCCGTAATAGTCACAACTGTCTCTCCGATTCTTTTTTTGTCTATATCAAGGGAACTAGAATTTTTGATTATGTCAAAAACTTTTAGGTGTGTCTATTCTAACAGTAACTCCAGGCCTAGGAAACGTTTTTTTACACAGTGATTCCCTCAAGTCACACAACATCCCTACACGCACTAAAGGAGCAAAACCAAGACCTACTCTGTCATACTCGACTTTCAGCGCTGCTTTACAGCGAACGTGGGAAATGGAGAAAGACAACCGCGACATTTTCCTAGAAACTAGATGCCTCGCTACCCTTCATTGTCCTTTTCCTCTATGGATGGACTCGGCATCTGTCCTCGGGCGCAGCGTCCTGGCTTCTGGAACGCTGACGAGACTCACCCAGGATGTTGTCATTCTGCAGCAGGACGTCATTCTCCTCGCTCCTGCTGATTTTAAATACCAGTTTGCAGACATTCAGAAGATTCTTCCTGCTCACTTTTAGCTGCAGAGAAAGAACATGCTTGCATTTCTACGGCAGAGGTAAAGGCAGGCTCGACACCTCTAAAACCTCAGCACTCAGCCCAGGAAGAGGGCTTCAAACATAAGAAATGTTCCAGCCGGGCGGTGGTGGCGCACACCTTTAATCCCAGCACTCGGGAGGCAGAGCCAGGCGGATCTCTGTGAGTTCGAGGCCAGCCTGGGCTACCAAGTGAGTTCCAGGAGAGGCGCAAAGCGACACAGAGAAACCCTGTCTCAAAAAACCAAAAAAAAAAAAAAAAAAAAAAAAAAAAAGAAATGTTCCAAGGACAAAACCTAGAAAAGTTTGTGTTGTTTTTGGTGTTTTACTCTTTTTGGGGGGGCCCACCACCCAGCTCCCAAATAAATCACATACGGAGGCTTATTCTTAATTGTGAATGTCTAGACTTAGCTTGGCTCATTTCTAGCCAGCTTTTCTTAATTTATCCCATCTACCTTCTGCCCCTGGGCTTTTCCTGTTCTCTTACTTCTGTAAATCTTACTCTTACTCCATGGCTGGCTATGTAGCTGGGTGGCTGGCCCCTGGAGCCCTCCTCCTTCTCTGGCTTCTAGCTCTCGCTCTCTCTCTCTCTCTCTCTCTCTCTCTCTCTCTCTCTCTCTCTTTCTCTCTCTCTTCGCCTTCCTTTCACTCCAGATTTCTCCCTCTGTATATTCTCTCTGCCTGCCAGCCCCGCCTATCCTTTCTCCTGCCTAGCTAGTGGCCGTTCAGCTCTTTATTAGACCATCAGGTGTTTTAGACAGGCACAGTTACACAGCTTCACAGAGTTAAACAAATGCAACATAAGCAAAAGTAACACACCTTAAAATAACATCCTACTACAAGTCTGGACCACATTATGCATCAGCTGTAATATCTAGCTCAGTTCTATAAACACAAACGCTTTAATAAGAAGGGTTTGTTCCTCCCTATGAAATGTTTCACACTGATGTGTAAACTAGTAGATGTTTTTTAAGGAGCGTGCCATTAGATGGAGTAATTGATTTAGAACACAACAGTAAAGGATGATAGACATCAAAGTTCAGAGTAAACTCATTAGGAAAGAATCCACACAAAGGAAACCTGCCCCTCTGTCATTTACAACAAAGAATTCAGACCAATACTTCGGATTAGACTGCGCTGTGCTTATTCGTGGGGCTATTTCTGGAATGCTTTGAGATAGTCATTGTTTGGAGCTGAAATTCCTCTCTAAACCACACAACAATATCTAAGTCAATTCAAAACAAGGCAATAAATGAAGTATGCTTTCTTTTATAAAAATAGGAGCCGGGTGGTGGTGGCGCACGCCTTTAATCCCAGCACTCGGGAGGCAGAGCCAGGCGGATCTCTGTGAGTTCGAGGCCAGCCTGGTCTCCAAAGCGAGTTCCAGGAAAGGCGCAAAGCTACACAGAGAAACCCTGTCTCGAAAAACCAAAAAAAAAAAAAATAAAAAAAAATAAAAATAAAAATAGGGTGTACAGCAGAACCAAGGTCAGCTGCACATTTACCTCTAGTAAAGAATGGTCAGTAATGGGGAATAGTCTAATAAACTGTAGAAGAGCAAAACTATTCAAATTAAGTAAGCACCCTCCAAAAGAATACGACTTGTTTCTTGTTTGTTTTGCTTTGCTGAGGCAGGGTCTCACTGTGTAGGATGGCCTTGAATTTACAAAGATTGACTTGCCCCTGCTTCCTGGGTGCTGGGATTAAAGGTGTATGCCACTGGGCCCACACAACGCTCTTTTCTATTATATTGTTTTATATTTGTTTATTTGTGTGTGTGTGTGTGTGTGTGTGTGTGTGTGTGTGTGTGTGTGTGATAGTGTGTGTATGTGCATGTGATAGTGAATATGTGTGTGATAGTGTGTATGTGTGCGTGTGATTATGGGTGTGTAAAAGCCAGAAGACAACGTGTAAGAATTGGTTCTCTCTTTCTATCATGTGGGTCCTGAGGCTCAAACTCAGGCTTTACAAAGAAAAGCATCTCTAATTTCCGGGTCAGGTGGAAGTACTGTGTGCCCTCTGCAACAGTGAGGAAACCTGTCTGTAGGAATGGGGTCCTCTGAACAAATAAAGACTTCTGTATGAAAATTATGGCACAAGGATTATTATTTTACTATTTAAAAAAGTTATCTAATATTTTTATTGAGTTTGCAGTTAATTTTTTAAAAGGTAATAGAGTATGTGCGAGTTATCTGTTAGATCCACAAATGCCACCGAGCACTTAACTGTTCCTGGTATGAGCTGTTCCCTGGGGGAGACAGAAAGCTGAGCAGGTTGTCTGTGGCTGTTGAGGCAGAGGAGGGAGCAAAGCTGAACCTCTCCACCTACTGCTTCTGCTCCGGGCCTGTGCTCAGTGATCCCAGAACCCTGTGCATCAGGTATCATCCCTGCTCTGCGAGAGAAGGGGCTGGGAACCCACCTGCAGAGCGGTCTCCCACCAAGTGTTCTGTCCCCCCACCCCTCACCTCCCACCCCCAGGACTCCTGTCAGAGCCTGCATCGGAACAACTCCCCAGGGCATTCACAGGACAGAGCAGAGATTTAGAGATTCCTTCCACTCTCAGGAAGAAAAAGGAAACGGATTTAAAAATTAAGACAGCGATTACATCAGCATGGCTTTATAGCCCAGCCAATGTGTGACTGAAGCAAACAGAAAAGCCTTTCCACATTTGGGCAAGGGTGGTGTGCTGGCAGACTACCGGGAGGGAGGCTGAGACCTCTGACCAGCTCGTCCGAGTGTGGTGGGTACCCTGTGTCCTACAGCTGACAAAACGCCCCCGTCAATGAACTGAACACAGCTTGCCCATCCCCCACCTTCCATTCGTAGTGAAAAGCAGCAGAGAACAACAAAATCAAACAACAAAAAACCAAGCAAGTGTCTGCGTTTCCTCAGAACACCAGCAGTGAGGAGTACTGTGCCCAGCACTGCGGAGGCCAGAGGTGCTGGCTGGCTGAGTCCTCCTTAGAGTTCAGTGATGGATCCTGGAGTTTGGCTGCCTTGGTTACGGGTTTTCCCAGGGCTGGGATGAATTCCTGGTGACGCAGGGTTTCCAGGTAGAGTGGTTTTCTTCTTACATTAAAAGTGGTGCTTTGTTTTGTTTGTTCGTTTGTTTTCCAAATCAGAGAAGTTTGAAATCATTCCTGTCCTTCCCCTATATCTAATCACAAATGACACATAGGGCATTTCTTTCTGGTTGTGACCCCTCTGCAAGGGTGCTGGATTTTTACACTCTCAGAATATAGTCGCACAACTACTAAGTATGTTTGTGATCTTTGAACACGCTTAATACAGACTGACATATTTTCATAAGAGTTTTTAAAAACAGGGATTAAAATTGAAATGGCTGTCTGGCAGATCTCTATTGAGCCAAAGAATTCAAGAAATTGAACAACTCGCAGGCTTATTGCATGTTTTTAAGTAAATACTGTTAAATGGTTGAGCTGTAATATCAAACTGGTGGATAGAAAAACAACAGCAAGAAGAAGAAATTCGGTGTAGAACTTTGGGCTCTGGATATCTTTAGCCTTTTGCTCATTTTCCTTCCACAGTTCTTACGATACGGTGTCTTGGGAATTTATATAGACCCGTATCCTAAAGCCTCATAGAAACAGGATCTCCTCTGTGATGTTCTAGGAGATCCAAGCAACCAACCGGAAGTGGGATACCACGGCTTTGACAGTCCCTTCTGACCCGGTGGCTCCAGAGTGAGTAAGGAGGCACCAACACGGCATAGAGGGATGGTTCGGTGGTTAGGAACACTGGCTGCATTTGCGGAGGATCCAGGTTCGGTTCCCAACACCCATAAGATGGCTCACAACCACCTGTAACTCCAGTTCTCGGGAATCCGGTGTCATCTTATGGTCTCCTCGGGCACAAAGCACATAATGGTGTACATACACATGTGCAGGGGAAACACTCATAAACATAAAATAAAATAATTACAACAAAAGGAGGCACCAACTCACATAGCCCCGTATCAGAACTTAACCTCACCTAGATTCTGTGGGACGGGCAGCATTGTTTACCTACTTGAGTTTTACCCACTTAACATCCAGTTCAGAAGGCCTAAGTCAGTTAAACTGTCACACACACACACACACACACACACACACACACACACACACACACACCAATTGATTTGCACAACACCACCAAAAACTGTGGTAATGTTTTCACTGTGGAAAAGGTCAAGTCAGTCCCGGAGTGCTGGCAGCCTGGGTCCTCCCTGGGACAACTCCATCATCGGATCCCTAGAATGGAATTACTCTTTCAAAGGCACATTGCCCTGAGTCACACACCCCGATTTCTAAAAAGAGAATGGATAGTTTATAATGACAGCTAAGTAAAGGTGTAGACTCCACCCAAAATTACACAGAAAATGTGGCTAGAATATTCTGCTTATGAAAGACTTTGTTATCAAAATAAGATGAAATGAACGTGTTCACTGCACTGTTAGGACACGGGGCTTCCCCTCCGTCGTTCAGTCCGATCTCCCATCTTCCCTTGTACCAGTGATGGGGTGGGCATTTACTTTTATAGGGAAATGGAGCTTCATCCATTTGTTGTTGATGCTCTCTTAGAACATTCCAGAATGGCTATGGCTTATCGTTTGGTTCTGACGGTTTACGGCTGTACAACAAAGCTGTCCAGCAGGTTATGTTCTGGGCTGAGTTGCCACAGGCCCTCATTCGGTATCTGCCTTTTCTTCTAACACTTTGCGAAAGCGATCTTTCTGTGACCACAGGCTGCTGGTTTCCTCTTTCACGCTGGCTCACAGAGCACCTGGCCATGGTCTTTATTTCTTAAACCATAAGGCAGAGTTGGGCTCCCAGCAGAAACCACAGGCGAAGACGACAGCCCACACAGTCCCAAACCGTGCTCAATCTAACTGTTTGAGCAACTGGATGTGTTTGATGCCATAAATCTTTCTTCCCTCTCCCTCTCTCGACTTTCCAGTTCTCTCTCTTCCTTTTAAAATAGACTCTAGGCCCAGCCCAGACGCAAACTTGTTGGGATATTCCCTATGTGCTCAGCCTTATCCCTCAGGAAACACTGTCTAGTCCAGTCCTGGGATGCAAGCTTATTGCCTTAATTTCCCCCAGATTCTGAACAGACACATCACATTTTTTCGTCTTTCTGCGATGTGTACAAAGCGTTTGACAAAGCACAGATGGAGGGCAGTCCACTGGAACAAAAGAAAGACAAACTTACTGCCAGGATGAGTTTGGCGAGCTTAAGGCTGAGCGAGTCCGAGCCAGCATCCACCAGTTTATACAAGGTCTTCAGCAGGACGCTTCTTCCCTTAAACTTCCTGCTGAGCATGCGCCCTTCCTCCAACGCGTGATGGAGCTGCGTGCAGGCGGCACACATGGCTTCATTGTCTTCTGTCAGAGCAAAGAGAGCAACCACCACTTACTCATTACGGTTGAGTTTTCAGATACGTCAAACACAAGCAGTGTCGGGAGAAGCCCCCTGGGCATTCCCTAGACATCCTCAAATTCCCAGGTACCAGCCTCCGTTCTCCCATCACCGCCATCTATTATCAAGTAGAATACAATCACGCTTTCATCCCTCCGCTCCACCTCCTAGGTTAACATATTTACTAATCAGTCACTGAGCTCTTCTTGCAAAGCCTCTCCCTTGGCCTCCTGTCCGAGTGCCGTCCATCTGGACTCTGTTCAGTCTCACTGAGGCCCGCCATTTGCACCTCTGCCTCCATTTCTTCAAACAAGTTGCATGACTCGAACCAGTATTACCCTGTAGTGCTATTTATGTTTCACATGTGAATAGCTGTGTTGTGCTACGTACAGACAGATGCTATAAGTGAGTTGGGATCCTGATGGGCACACCCGCGTGGTAGAGCAAGAATACCCCGAATCCACAACTTAACCTCAGGCAGGCTCGCCTTCTAATGTATCTGTTGATGAAAACAATGAATGGTATGTTCCTTTCAAAGTGGCTCCTCTGGGAAAAGAGGCGTAATAACATCCACCATTATTATCGGAGAGGAGACTTTTAAAAAGGTGTTAGTTAGGAACAAGGGAGGCAAGAACATTTTGTTTTAGAGCTGCAATCCCGGGGCCAGTGACTTTTCTTGTGGGGGGTGGGGACAGTGCTGGAAGGGAGCACAAGGGGAAACAAAAGAATTCAAGGTATAGCGTATTCTGTTGGGAAGTATTGCCTCTGACGGACCCCATCACAAAACTTAAAAGTGGGAAGCCGATCTTAAATAAATACCATAATGTGAGCTTAGACACCAACATGGAGGAAGTGTGCGCAGGCAAGGGGAAGTGACTCAGGCCGTTTTTAGCTCTTTTCAACAATAACATCTAAGAAAAAGTTTAAACCTCAATAGCCGAGTGCCCTCCAAAGCCTTTCAGTTGAATAACTGAGCTGGTGGGAAAGGACCTAGACCAGCCTGAGATAGAGAGGGAGACTGAGCTCTGTGTGTGAAGCGTTTCTGTTGTGTTGATTTTTTTCTTCTCAGACTGGCCGTCTCTTCGCTCGTCCAGGCTTTGGGCCGTTCTCAGCTCAAGACTGTTGTAGCTTACAGAGGAATTGGAAACCCAGGCTCAAGGATCAGAGTTTCAACTACTGCTCGAGTAAGCCCTCTCTATCAATCAATTGACTATAATCCTTATAGCACTCCAGAGGCTGAGGCAGGAGGATGGCAAGTTCAAGGCCAGCCTGGGCTAAATATGGAGACTGTTTTAGGAAGCCAGAGCAAAACAAAACAGAAAGGCACATGGCCCCAAAGACTTTCTAAGAGCGAAAGCTAGTTAGGAGTTTCAGATGTAATCTAGGGTTGTATAGTTACCAAGCAACTTTGCCCCTCAAGTCACTCCTTAGCCACAAAGGGAAACCCAGCAGCCACACAGAGCCGGAGCCCGGCAGACACCACCTGACCCAAATGATCAAAATTCACATTTCCAGTGAGGATAGGTCAGCACATGGGCCTCCTGCACACATGAAAGATGCGTCGTAAGTGTGTGGTTATTCCTGCCCCAAAGGTCGGATCTGGGTCTCAGCATGAGAAAACCCGAGGAAAACCTGATGCGCGGGATGTTCTGGATGATAAATGGCCTGTTTTTCTCACTTGTATCAGGATCATGAAAGGGCTGTGGCAGATGATTGAAACTTGTGAATCAGGGGCTTTCTTTTTCTAATAAGGAAATCATAGGGGCAATCAGCAAAATGCAGGCAAGATTTGTGTGGTGTTGTATGGTCTCTTCCAGATGTGGAGGAGAACAAGCTTGCTTCTAAAGCTAACAAACAGAAAAATCACAGGCTGAAGTAGCTAAGAATATAGACTTGGGCTTCTTTGTTTTTATTTTGTTTCATTTTGAGACAAAGTCTCATTGTGTAGTGGAGGCTGACTCTGAAAATGTTAGCAATGTGTTCTCAAAAAGTTCTAGAAACAAAACCAAACAGCGCCGCAGGGGGCAGAGAGAGAGGAACACAGGGAGAGGACGGAGAGCCTATGGGTAGAGCATCAGTACCGGGGAATATGGGAGAAGGGCAAACAGGAGTTTAAAAACTGTCCTATTAACTATTTTAACTAATCTAGTAACTAGCTACTTGACAAATCAAAGGAGCTGCAAGGTGTCAAGGAAACCGGACGCCATGATATTTGCTGGTTTTAAGTTTGTCTAGGGACAAACAGGCGATATTTCTTTGTTTTGCTTGCTGGCTCTGTTTTTGACGCAGGCTCTTGCTGTGGAGCCCAGGTTGGTCTTACACTCACAGCTTCCCAAGTGCAAGGGTTACAGGCCTGGTATCTCACACTCAAACTCTCAGTGATGTCCTAACTTTGCTCTATGTGGTATCTGGTGGGCAGAGTGCTGGGCGTCCACTGAAGACTCTGCCAATGGAAGATCGGCCCTCCGGGCAGGCCGCCAACCTGAAGGCTTCTGATGTGGCTTCTAATCCTTGCCCAGACTCACCTTTCTCACTGGATCTGTACCCATTTGCTGAAGGAATGGCCAAAGTTCACTGTCCAAGCTAATAGGAGGGTGGAAATAGTAACTCCAGGGGAGAAATGTTGTTACATTCGTCTTTCCAGAATTTGGAGCAGCAAAGGGCTTTGGAGGTGATGTGGTTTCACCCATCTTTTAGTATAGAATTTACATGCAGCACCAGGCACCTGGTGTTAGGACCCAGGCCAGAAAGCCTGCCCAGAGGACCCACCCCATGGAGAGCACAGCCTAGCCACAGCACAGAACCAAAACAAACCAAAACAAAACAAAAAACCAAACAACAACAACAACAAAACCAGCAAGTGCTGGCTGCTGGGGAAGCAGGTATTGTGCGCCAGCTCCTGCTCCCAGGTGTAAGGATGCATTTCCCCTGCATCAATGTCTGCCATTGCTGCTCATGCACCGAGAGTAGGCCCTCAATCAGTCCTACTGAGGCCCACTGTGCACACGGTACTAAGCATGGGGCTTGCTCTGTGGCTCTGACCAAGGGTCCAGAGGAGTCTAGTTCACCTTCTCCAGTGGAATTCTGAAGAAGTTGGGGAGCGTCCTCTCGGCAGCTCCCCATGACCTCCCAGGAATTCCTCTTTGTGGCCCTTTGGAGTGCTAGACAGGACACATGCCAGGCCACTTCTTGAGCTATGTGAGTGGCCTCCCTGGCATAGGCATTCAACCTCAGGAGCAGAGAGAATCCACAAAACCATCTCACAGTTCTCGCTGACCAGGCTGTGTGACCCGCTCAGTTCAAGAGATCTGCTTTCCCGGACCTTCTAGAATGTGGACAGTCTCCCTGAAGAGGCTGAAGCGGCCTTTCCTCAAGCAGAGGATGTGCACTAATACGCACTACTGGGGAGTTTTAGAGACTGGCTCTCTCAGGACATTCCAAGTACAATTTTACCCACTAACACTTTGGTTTACATATTATTTACTATACACACTTACAGGGTAAGTAAATACATGACATGTTTCCAACATATCCACAGAAATGATGGTCCAAGTCCACTGAAAATATCAGGGCCATGGGGAACACAGATTAATGCCAAGTTTTTATTTAAAACAAGAAGTGTTGTTTTACCCTTTTCTAATTCATGCAAAAGCGGTTCAATCCGTGTTTTCCAAAAGACTTCATCGACTTCTATTTCTGTCTCCTGTTCCTGTAAGCTGGCTCTTGAGGCTGCAAAGGAATCCGGAGAAGGAAAAAGCATTGTGAAAACGGACTCACAGGGCACACTCAAAAGCCTTTCCCCTGCATGGCTGAAATTAATAAGCAACAGAGTCAAATCTCACTTTGCTCTGAGTCCCAACTCTAATGAGAAACATGGGTCTTTTCATCCAACTACCTCAAATAAAACTCGGATGAGTTAATTCAAAGACAGAATTTACAAGTGGGATTAGAGTGCTTTGAAAAGGCTGCTGTAGGAAAGCAAACTGGTTTCAGTTATTTTTTTTACTTAAACTTTTCCCTCTGTAACATAGAATAGAAAGCTATATACATATATGTGTGTGTGTATGTGTGTATACATACATACATACATACATACATATATAAAGACTAGAAGCTGAAAACACTTCATAAAAATCTTAGCCCTTTCAGGAAGACACTCTACAGGAAGTACCACCAAGGCTATGCTTTCCTGTGGGGGAGGGGAATGTCTTGGTTTCCCCACCCCAAGTCTATTATTGATATGTAGGGTGACCTCTGTCTGTAGCTTAGACCCTCCCAAGCCCGCTTCCTCGTCAGCAAAAAGGAGAGTGTTTGCTTTTAGGATTATGGAAGCTGAATGTTACAACAGAGACAAAGCTCTGCCTGGGGACCACACACAGAGCGACACCGAGGATCTGTGAACCTCTTTTCCCTGACTAAACAAACAGGTCCTCGCTGATGTGTGTCACCACCATACCACCAAGTGCTGCACCAACTCTAGAGGGCTGTGGCTGCTGCCAGTGGCTGCATCCAAGACGCAGAAGAGAGACTATTACGGAGAGCGGTTTTCTTTCTTCCTTTCCTCCTCTCTCCCTCCCCCGCCCCCCAAACAAGGTCTCACTCTGTCCTGGAACTCACTCTGTAGCCCGAGCTAGCCTTGAACCCACAGTGATTCTCCTGCCTCGGCCTCCCAGGATTACAGGTGTGAGCTGGCACACCCAACTGATGTTCCTGTTCTGTTGTTTGGCTTCTGAAGATGGAGAACGTGGAATCCAGGTAGAAGCCAGGGTTATTGAATTATTCCCCTAAGGTCACAGGACTGCACTGCCGCACCCTTCAGTCTCATGGCAAGCCGGCAGACTGAAAGGCAACAGTGGATGAACTAGAATTCATAGAGGAAGTGGCGAATCACGATTCCACCTTGCGTAGGCAGTATCTCAGATCACCAACTGGAGCTGGAGTGGGCACTGCCACATGGGGGCCTTCCTCAGCCTCCCCCCTCTAGTGTCTGCCTCCTGCACCCCTAACCTGGCGCCAGAAAAATGTGCATGACATGTTGGAGATCAGAGGAGCAATCAGAAGATTCTATACGCACAACCATCTTTATTTATTTATGTTGTTTATAATTCCTGACTTATTCATTGTGTCTTCTTCTGGACTCTAGCACTTGCATGTATATACCGAGATGCAGTTACATACATATATACATAATTAAAAATAAGGTTTTTTTAAAATCTTCTTAACTCTTCCCAACTGTCTGTATGAAGTGAAGAGAACTATGTGTATAACGCACAATGGTATGTGTTTAAAATTTAATTTGAATTCAGTGATGTCTGAAATGACTCTTCAAGGCACCAAATAGGAAATTTTCCCCCACACAGCACTGATGTCTCCCAGGAGAAGCCGGGAAGCTGTATAATTAACACCTGCCTCCCCTTGCTCAGGCCCCACCTCTGCATTGTGGGAATGTCTACTCCCTGCTGCAAGTGTAGGTTACCTTTATCAAACCTTGCTGGGGCCAAGGAAGGCTGAGCATGGGAAAGCCCCGAGCACCAAAGCAAATGGAATTCTTGACAACTGAACTATGGTTAAATGGTAAAGATACAATGAAGTCGAAACAGGAAGACTTTGGCTAATCTATCCAACCCAAAAGCAAGACTTCGTTGTCTTTAGGGGCCAGGTGTGGGGCAGGATTCAGAAATGCCCGGACTTCTGAAAGGAAGCAGTGTTTACAACAGGTCTTTCTTGAGCAGCACCCTACAGCACAATCCATGAACACTCACGCTAACAGGACCAACACCATGACTCTGGTCACATCTGATGTCACTGTGTTTGAGAGATATTTGAACTTTGAGAACATTGAAGTTGGCAGAAAGGCAGATAAAAGGCTGTAGACTATCACCTTAGCCTTTTGGATTTTTGAGTATGCCTGGATAAAACATGTATATGATTCTGAAAGTAAATATGAATATTCAAGCAGTATAAAAATACAGCTGCTCATATTTCTAGGTAACTAACCTATTTAAAGGCCAAAGTATGCAAACAAAATCGACATGTATGAAGGCAAATGACAAGCCAGAAGTTGATAAGTCAATAATAATAAATTTCCTTGACATATTTATGAAACACTTAAATTTACTAGAAAGTGGGCTGGGGAGATGGCTTGGTGGGTAAAGAACCTGCTGTTGCCAGTTTGAGGATCTGAGTTCGGATCCCCAGGACTCATATCAGAAGCCAGGCATGGTGTTATACACCTGTCACCCCAGAAGAGGGGAGCAGACAGGCAGTTCCTGGGAGCTCACTGGTCAGTTCAGTGTAGCTGAACCGGTGAGCTCCAGGTACAGGGTGAGAAACTCTGCCTCAAAAAATAAGGTGCAGGGTGACAGAAAAAGACACCAACACTGACTGTGACATTATGGGAGCATGGACCTACTCCCACACACCAAAAAACAAAGGGACTAGAAATTCAGACTTTCAGTCTGTATGGTCTTCACAAACAAAGACCCGACAAGCAAACCCATGAAGTGTGCTCTGCAGTGTGAGGCTGCCTGCAAGAAAGCACAGCTAGAACTTGTGCCTCGGAAGAGTGAATCCGTCAACATTCACCCAGGAAGAGACGCTTATCAAGGTGAGTCAGAATCACGGAAGTTTAGCTGCCTCCTCGGGACCCTTCTGAGACCTTTCAGACACGTTTTGAGAAGTTAGCTACACACCATGGTATCAGGATTTCTTCTCGGTCTTCTCTCAGGAATCCCCATTTATGTGGTTGTGTCTGGCTATGTGTGGCTTGTCATTTCTTTGTCCCCATGCTGTCTTTGGTGCCCCACCACCTCCCTTCCATACACTGTTCCCAGTTAATTCTAGAAACAGAAGTGTGTGCACGCACACATACACGTGCATGCACACACACACACACACACACACACACACACACACACACACACATGTGCACACACACTCCTTGTCTCAGTCTTGGGGAACAACATGAAAACTGAAAAAGCACTTTCATCTAGGTTCACAGTTTGCTAAATATAAAAATTACGATTCAACAGGAAATTGGGTAAGTTAGGCAGAAGTACGGCCTGTTTTTGAAGATTCTGCTGCCTCAGTGGTTACGGTTGTTAACCACAGCTTTGGGTTTTGGACACAACAGCTTGACACAATGTTAGGATTGGCTGATGTTTTTAGCATGCAAATGTAAAAGGCCTTGGCAACAGGGCTGTCTTGGGAATCGGAAGGACTTGATTCTTCTGAGCTCTAGACCCATTCCCTGTGAGCACGGAGAGCCTCCTTCCTGACAAGAAGCTAGTTAGAAGAGACACTTTTCACCAGTGCTAGCTTGAGGCCATTTATCATCATTTTTATTTTTGTTGAGACACGGTCTTACTGTGTAGCTCAATCCAGCCTGCAATTCATAATCCTGCCTCTGCTTCAAAAATGTCCAGATTGTAGATGTCTACTCATCCAGCCTGACATAAACTTTCATGTGAACAAAAAAATAAAGTAGCAAACACGTGTGCAGCCCTGCCCAGCTCAGTCCAGCACTGACACTGTGCTACATTTGTATCTTTCTCTTTATATAAAGACAACAACCTTGCCACACTTTAGCCTTCTTTATGCCTACCCTGTCCAAGTCCTTCCCCTTGGGGGTCACCAACTTCAAAATGGGGGTGACAAACATTGTCTTTCCAGATGCGGTACTGAGATCCCTAACTTAACGTTTCATCTGCTGCTTGTATTGACTCCAGTCCATGTTACAAATGCCCGCTGGTTCACTTGTCTCACTGCCACATTTTGTACCATTTCTAGCCCTTGGTCTGTAATATTGTCTATTTTCTTGGGCAGAATAAAGCTCCCAAAGGGCTTTCATAATAAAATGTTATAGTTTCATTTAAGTGGGCAATGCTTTTGAACTTGAGCTGAGAACTACACGGAGGTCAAGTTTGGCCAGCCTCCAGATGTCTTTACTCTGTGTTGTCTGTGAGCATCTGTCCACACTGAAGGCATCAGGCTTGGGTACTGGTAAGACTGAAGTGAAATAATGAAAACTTAGGACATAAATGTTGGTTTCTGAGCAAGCTGGTTCTAGTTTCTGAAGTTGATGAACAGAGAAGTGTTAATCAGGATGCCGTGTGGCACTCTAGACACTCCCTGACTCAGCCTCTGACTTCCACCTGACATTTGTCTTTGAAAAACAAGTCCCATCGACTTAACCACATGGAGATGCTAAGGGTGAAGGATGCTAAGGGTGAAGGATGCAGAGGGTGAAGGATGCAGAGGGTGAAGGATGCTGAGGGTGAAGGATCCTGAGGGTGAAGCATGCTGAGGACCAAAAACACAATTACCTCACCTGCTCTGGTTTCCAGCCTGCTCAGGTCTGAGCTGCTAGGACATGAGGAGGCCCGGGCAGGCCGCTTCCCCTGGTCCCTAGGAGGAAGAGGAATGAATGAAACAGAAATGTATTTTCATTTTTATAAACTGCAGTTTGTTCTTGTAGGGCTTCAGAAGAAACCACAGAGAATAGTTTAAGAGACAGTGTTCAGTTGTCTGCTTCAATCTACCTCGCCTTCTAACTAACATTATCTGCAAGAACACAGGTCTATTGGCTTAACAGTATGAAATATAACACTAGAAAGAACCAAAAAAATAAATCCCAAGTTGACTGGGGGGAAAAAAAATGGTTAAGGATATGGACCACAAGAGGTCGCTGTTATAACAAGAAACAAGAGTTGGAAAACAGCGAAGCCAGCCCAATGTGGCCAAGGTCACACAGCAGGGTCGGCTCTGGAATGCAGAGCTCCTGATTTTCAAGGCACTGTTCTTCCCGCTGCCTCACGGTATGTCCCATTCCCACTTTAAAACTCAATTCAATCAATATTCTCTAAAAATATTCATAGAAATATTTTAAATGTTAAAAAAAAAAAAAAGTCAGGAAGTGTATTTTGGCAAGCCCCAGATGAGCAGCACTTTGTGTTCCAAATAAGGGTGGGCGTGGCTAGTCACGGAGGTGCTCGACTTTGTGCGCTGTTGCCCGGCTGCAGCTTTGCTCAACTACAGCTGACCTGAGGGTGTTATCATCGTTTCAGTGTCTGTGGGAGGGGGCGAGAGAGGATGATGGGGGTGACATGACAAAAATACGCCAGAGGCAGGTGTGACAATGCCACGGGACCCTTTATTATCTATAATTAATATCTGCAAATAAAGACGGGGCTGGTGAGACGGCTCAAAGGGGAAAGGGTCGGTTCCCAGAACCCATATAAAGGCGGGAGGAAAGAACCAACTCCACAGTTTATCCTCCGGCCTCCGCATGCGTGCTGTGGTCCATGCTCACACCCATCATAATACACAAAAATCTTAAAATTAAAAACAAAACAAAAAAAAAACACATACACAAAAAAAACTTCAATGGGATGGAAAGCCAAGGAACTGACTGGATTTTTCATTTCTAGCTATAACCTGAAATTTTAAGATGAAGAGTTTCACATATATGGTGTGTGTGTGTGTGTGTGTGTGTGTGTGTGTGTGTGTGTGTGTGTGTGTGTTCTGAACAAACACTGAAATTATCAGGACAGTTTTCAGCTCACAGCACTGCCCCCAGTACCTGCCCGCGCTCTCCGAGTCCTGGCCAGGGGTGAGGTCGGCTCCACGATGCCTCATGTGAGCAGCGGCACTTCTAGAAAAGAAACGCATGGGAAGGGTGCTCAGTATGCACACAGGCTTGGAAGTGCTGCCCCCCAGTTCCCAAGAAGAGACAGGCTTGCGACTCACTGCCACCACACAGGGTCCTCACAGCGGGTGGACGCTGAGTGTAGGGACGCCTCCACCAGCCTGGGTTCGTATCCTAGGCCAACATTCACAGCCTTGTGACCCTGGAAACCTACATGGCTTTGGGTTCCCCATCCTTAAACAAAGGCAATACTTCTGCTCAGGATGTCAGCTGGCACACTGAAGGAACTTAGCCAGTTGTCAGTACTATTTTTGTTCCCCTTTGAGTCCATAAGCACCTGGAGGAAGAATCAGTGCTGGATATGGGTACGGAAGATATTTCCTCTGAAGAAGCTAAAACCTACCTTACTGGAATAGTCCAAAAGAACTAGGAATGCTGAGGAGAAATGACTGTGTGTGTGTGTGGGAGGGTAAACTGAGGAGTGCCTTGAACTAGAAACTGACAACTCCGTCACTCAGCAAGTAGCCTGACTGAAGAGAAGAGGGTCACAAGAGCCTGAGGGTCACTTGAGGCGGGGGCTAGCTGCCAGCACGGGACTAGCGAGGTAGGTATAGAGAGTTTCTGCTGGGAAGACTGGGAAGATCTGCCCGGAGCTTTGGGACTTGCTGTGGACACTAAGTGACAGCCAATAAGAAACTTAGAGCTTCTCATACGAGGATGTGATACTGTAATTTGGGGGGGATGAAGACAGAGCACTGAGGAGGAGGAATGAGGGATCATGTTTCCGGGATCATAGGGGGACTAGAAAGATGATGTGCGATTCCATAAATGAAAAGTTAACAGGACACGGGCCGATTCCAGGCATCTGAAAGACAAAATTATAGACCCGGAGGACCCGGACAGCAGGTGCCTCCCAAGGCAGCAGCAGAGGATAAGGAGGACAGTTTATGGGGTCAAGTAAGCATGGGTTTTTGTCTTGTTGAATTTCTGACGCTGGGTGGGACAAAGGTATGGAAATCAGAACAGGCCCAAAGTGGTACACAGGACAAGAGTCACAGGAGGGTAGCTCTGAGCCCGACACCCCGGGCCTCCAGGATGTTTGTGTGCAAGGACAAAGACATCAAAGAGGAGGGAAGAAATGCACCTTCCTGTAGTGGGCACATGCCTGGAAAGGGGACCCGATGGAGGATGGGGTCACAATGGCTGGGGACCAAGGAAAGAGGTCCTGTCTGGCCAAGGCCAAGCCAGCTGTGTGTCCACAGAGCGGTGCAGCTAGAGTCCTGCCAGGCATAAGCATGAAAGACGGGACCAAGAGAAAACCAGAGCTGCATGGGCTGGGTGGCTCTGGAGGTGGTGACAGGCGCACTTGTGAGTTCAAGGTGAGCTATGTTTACTATCTCACAGAGAGAAAAAGAGGGTGGGAAGGAAAACCCCTCCTTCACTGGAGAGGAAGAGGAGTAGACGAGCTTGTGTGCTCCATGGAACTTGCACAGCTGACTGAAAGCACATAAAACAAACTTGTGTCTTCCCCTCCCCCAGAAACCCTCTAAATACTTTAAATATTTGGAGATGCTGCCCTCATCTCTCCACACTGTCTCCCGTGGCTCACACCCCCTTGACAGCTGTGTGTGTATTAAACAAGTAAATTTTTACTACAAGGAGGTTTCCTCATCTCTACAGAAGGGTGGGGAGGCTGCTGGAAGGACAGAACGATCTGGAACATGGAGTTCATCAATATGTGACTGCTAATATGCTCACTCTTCAGTCCTAAGCCCTTCAAATGCTTGCTCCCCACAGGGTATGTCTTCACACCTTTGCTGGCCCTTCTGCTTACAGTCTGTCTGTTTATGTCCCTTTAAAAAGGACCCTAGCTCTGAGTTCACACTGCGGCCAGGGAAGGAGTAGATATTTATGTTACATACTCTCAGTCACAGATAGCCCAGCTGCTGTCGAGTGACCCTAGCCACAGATAGTATGCAAACGCAAGAGTCCATCCAGCTTCCAACAAACCTCACCCTCAAAATGATGCAGCCTGATACCACAGTAGCAGTTTTGATGGTCACGTCCCAGGATTAGATTAGTCAATTTCTTTTCTTACATGTGCAGCTAAGGCAGATGTCCCCATGCAGTTCAGACCTTTGTGCATTATTAAATTCCAGTATTGTATTGGCAGTGATTTCCTGCCTATCAGATGTATTTAGGTCCCGATTCAGTCATCCAGAATAACTGTTCTTCCCAGCTTCCTGCTCCATGTTATTAAACAGCATTATTAAATTTTTCACAATGATTTTTTTTTGATGTGCCCAAATAAAACAATTCTGGAAATTAGTCATTGGACTCTTCTATAACATTCTTTTTAGAGGAAGAAAACCACCATTTCATTAGTTAGGACATCAGTCTACAAATGGAAATCTACTTCTCAAAGACTTAAAATAAACATCAGTGGCATTTACTGGCTCCTACAACCTGGAAGGGACTTGGTAGTGTGGGGCTTTAGGAAGGCTTGATCAGGCTTTGGCTTTACATCTCCGCCATGTTCTAAGCTCTGTGCTGGCTGTAGGTTGAAGTGAGAAGTGAGAAGAAAATTTCAGTATGGTTTTTCCGGGGCCTCTCCTCCGCAACCCTCGTGTTTCAGGAGGCAGAGTCTTCTGGCCCCCGTCATTGACAAGGGTCTTACATTTCACTTGAAATATTAGAAGCAACATTTCTGTAGCAGACAGTGCCATACAAAGCTGCCGGCATCCCTGCAGCCCATCCGTGAACGGCACAATCAATCATCCCGACCGCATCCACCGCTGGACCATAAATACCCCAGGAAATAAAATAATAGCTCTTTAAAATATTTCAAATATATAGATTTTGCTATAATTCAAGACAGTTCTTCTAGTTATTATGATGACAGTTCTTCAATTAAGGATCAGCAAATGTTTTCTTAAAGAGCCAGTAGTATTTTATATATTTTACAATGTGGGGGCAGTGGCAAAGTCAATTATATATATATATATATATGTAACTATTTAAAATGTAATGCCTTTTAAATATTTAAACTATTTTTAGCTCAAGGACTGTAAAATATAACTTAAAGCCTATAGACAAACAGATTTGGCTCCTTGGCTATAACACTAATAAAATAATATGGGTAATAATAACTAGTTAGATTTGGTTGTTACTGTTTTTGTTTTGTTTTGTTTATCAAGATAGGGCTTCTCATTGTAGCCATGGCTGTCCTGGAACTCACTCTATAGACCAGGCTGGTCTCGAACTCAGAGATCCTTCTGCCTCTGCCTCTCAAGTGCTGGGATTAAAGGCGTGTGCCACCACTGCCAAGCTACTAAGTAGATTTGGAATTAAGAAAAAAAAATCCATTTTGGGAAAAGTTACATCTATAGAAAGTTGCTGGAGCCCACCGAGGTTTCTTAGTGGCTTTACCCAGCAGGACTGCATAAGAGGATGATTGGACCATGCGCCTGAGTGCAGGTGTTTGGAAGGGTCTACACTTGACACTTGACTTTAACTAGCGAGGGGGAGGTCCTTTGCCGCCCCCCCCCATTGTTATAAAAAGTCCTTTTGCATAAAGTTCTTTATGGATCCTGGATCCTAAAGTTCCAAGTGAGCCCATGCTAGGAAGGGACCTACAGGAGATGGGGATTCTCTTCAAAAACACGTTTCCTCTTTCTCCCTCACTCTAGTCTCCCCACCCATTCTCTCAGCTTCAGCCTTTCCTATTTCTTTCTGTATGATTTCCTCTGGCCTGGCCACCACGTCTCACGTTTCTAGCGTCTTTTCTTCTAATGTTTAAGTCTCTGTCACGGCTTTCCTCTCCCTGTGCATACATTTCTCTTCCATTTATTTTTCTTTCTTTTCTTTTTTTTTTTCCTGGTTTTTTGAGACAGGGTTTCTCTGTGTAGTTTTGGTGCCTGTCCTGGATCTCGCTCTGTAGACCAGGCTGGCCTCGAATTCACAGAGATCCACCTGGCTCTGCCTCCTGGGGGTGCTGAGATTAAAGGCGTGCGCCACCACCGCCCAGCCCTTTCCTCCATTTCTTTTTGAGTATTACAGTTGTTTTTGTTTTTGTTTTGAGGGCTTAGAATCTCCAATTTGAATTTCTGCAACCCACAGAGCTCCACCCCCTTCCTAAAGAGAGAATGATCAAGCCATCCAGGCTTCCTGTGAGATAAGGAAGAACACTTGAAACTCCAGGGTGCCTTTCTTCTGCCATGCATTTGCTTCCTCTGTCTTTGCTCTGTTCCGGACGAAGCTTGAGTCCTGGGAGACTTCTTATCCTTATATTATTTGTCTTTACTTGCCGAGGCCGACTGTGATCCAGAGAGGGTGAGAACTGAAACACTGAACAGTGAGCTGGTCCGTCCATGACTTTGTAGACTTAGGAAGGTGTGTTCCCCTGGCGTGTGGAGAGCAACCACTGACACACACAAAAGCCCTCTGACATGACAGACAGCACCCTTAAATTCTAATTTGTTGAACCTCTTTCTCCTCCATGACCCCCCACTCCCTCTCCCCGCCCCACTCTGCTCACAGGCAATAAAAAGAACGTCACTCACTCTGTGATCCACGCCACCCTCCTGTCACTTCATGATCTGCATCTTTAATGGACTCTCCGGTGGGGGCCTTTTCACTTCTCTTGAGGCCTGCCCACATCCTTAAATCTCATCTCTCCCATCACAAGCAGCCCAGTGAAGAAACTCACATCTAACGGACCTTTCTCAAAGTCTGAGGAGGTGTGCCGCAACCAACCCTCAAGCTTTTTGTTTTCACCTAGATTTCATAGAGGCTGGAAAGTTACCTAGACTTTTGGAGTGTAACGTTCCAGGGAAAAACCTAATCTGAGGTACACAAACTGCCCCCGACCCAGACTCAGGAAAAGAAAGAAGGTAAAGGAGAGAATAGAACAGCTTGGCTGGGAAAACGGAGCTATCTGTCGGGCAGAGCTGGGTCTAGGAGTTTAACAATCGTCACTGGATTTGACTGTGGTCTCCATCCTCGGCTTTGTCTGTTTACAAAGGACTTCCCTTTCCCCAGGCAGCGAAAGGGTCATCCTAAGCTGTAGGAGCTTCCCAACCTGAGAGCCTGGAGAGCCTCAGTGTTGACCAGGGAGTCGGGACAGCCCGGATTCCTTAGACTGTGTGCTCATCTCTGAATGGGCTGTGATAGCTGGGCCCTGGGGACTCTGCTAGCCGGCCCTGAGAAGGCAGGTCAGAGAGGACCTGGCAGCCTGCACCCACACAAAGCCTGAGCATTGACTATACACAAAGTGAGGGGACTTGCTCTCCGTAGGGAACTAAAGTCCATGTTTAATAGTTCAGGGTTGGGGCTATTATTTCTTTCCGTTTCTTTGACATTTTAAATACTTGCTGGTTTTATTATTTTTTTTCTGCATGCTTTTGCTACTTAACCAGGAGCCTTTCCTTCCCTCCCTCCCTCCCTCCTTCCTTCCTTCCCTCCCTCCCTCCTTCCTTCCTTCCCTCCCTCCTTCTTTCCTTTTATTGCTTTCTTTCTCTTTTCCTTCCTTCTTTCTTTCTTTCTCCCTTGCACTGTTTTTTGAGACAGGGTTTTATATAGCCCAGGATGACCTCCCACTTGACATACAAGGGAGAGTAGCCCTGATCCTGGGCCTCCTGCCTCCACTTCCCTAAGAACAGGCTACGCTACCACACAGGCTCTTCGGCTTTACTGCAACCACACTTGGCATCTTACAAGCAAGGTTTTCAAGCCTTAGTGGCCATTCCACAGCCTCCATGGGGGCTTGCAGAAAAGGGAGAAGAGGGGCGGTCATTTCTATCTTAAAACTACAAAACAGAGAGAGCCCTTGGGAGTGTTCAGTGACTTGACAGGAATATACAGCTAAATCAAGTCACACAGAGACCCTGGACCCTGACCCCAGAGAGCCTGGCTCCCTCCCAGTGAGCAGTCTACACTGTTGATGATCATCCACTACCCGGGGTGCAGCTGCCCTCCAGAGCCCTCATTCCCAAACCATGACACTGACCAACACTGCAGAGCCTTAAAGCACTTAACATTTGCACACAGGGGTCGGTGACTGACCCCACAGGTGGGTGGGTGCATGGATGGATGGGCAGAGACAGACTATTACAGAATGCCAGCTCTGTTGTTTTCAACCCTGAGGTGACAGAGATAATGGGGTGTGGGTGAGGAACGGCCTTCTAAAGCTCCAGTGACTTTCTAATGGCACGTGGAGACTGCAGTGACCGGGCCACAGACGCACAGGGGAGGCTTCCACCGTGCTCGGGAGCGGCTTCTCTTTCAGAGTTCCGTCATCTCACTTCGGATGCTACCTTGCTTAGCAAATATTTTTTTTTCCACTGTAAGTATAAAGTTAAACTCCAGGGCATCCCAAAGGTCTGAATTATCCATATTTTAAATTAAAGGTGCACAAATCAATGCAAGTGTGCTGAAATAAACTGATTTTTCCCTCTCTTGAGCCAGAGGAGCCTGGGGGACCCCGAGTGGGGAGCCAGCGAGTCCTCCTTGCTGTTTCTTCCATCAGCTCACACTCCTCCTCGGCCCACACTCATCTCCATCCTCCCCACTTCCCCCTCCTCACCCACTCCTCAACCCACTCTCACCCCCACCCCCACCCCTCAGCCCACTCTCATGCCCACCCCCACCCCTCAGCCCACTCTCATCCTTACCCCCTTGTCTACCATCTCCTGCCAGCTCATCTCACTGACAAGAATCTTCATTTTTCCACTTTACAGTCTCAGGATTAGAATAAAAAACAAAACAAAACTTTGCTAATTGAGGGGAGGATGCACCCAGCAAAAGTGGGAATACTCCACGTCTTAGCGAAGGCCATTTCTTGGAATTACAGTCACTTAAATGTTTACAAGAAACAATTATTGAGTGTCCCCAACTGATCCACGCATGTAATTAATGAGAGAATTACTAAGAGTTTCCATTTTCTCCTTTGTTTTAGCCCCACCACATAAACTTTTCTGTTGGCGTTGCTTCAGAAAATTCCACCCAGTGCTGGAAGGAGGTAGAGACTGATTGGGAGGACAGAAACACTGTGAGGGCAAACTCCAAACTCCAACAACCATCCCATGAGACAAACAGAAAATACTTAGAGATGCTGCCTGCCAGCGCCTGGGCATTTTGAACAGGCAGGAGGAGGCGCCTGCCCAACCCTAATGGGTTTGTCCTTAGCTGTTTGTGGGGGAAAGCATGTCACTAAAAATGCCCCCTGCTGTCCCAGAAAGACCGAGGCATAATGAACCCTGGTGTGTCCGATTGTTTCACAGCATCTGAAGTTTCATGGAAATAAATAAACAAATGACTCCACTCTTGTCTGCCTGTATCTAGTCAATTTGCATTACTGTAGGGTTGGATGCTGCAGGGTAAATGCTCTTTTCCTGTGGGGCACAAGCCATGCTGCTTTTCCTGCTGGGGTGATGAGTTCCACAGCCTGCGTGGCACTCACCATCTGGAAAAGAGCTGCCTGGGAGGGCCTGCTTGATGCCTTGTGTTCGGCTCCCAGAGTCCTAATGTGAAGAAGCCCTCTTCCACTTAAGGAGATATGTCATCTCTTCCTTAATTTGAAAAATGTTCTGAATGCAAAGCGACATCACAAGGACTTCTAGGTTGCCTAATGTAAACTCTCTGTGTGACACTCTTTAGGCTGTGTCAGCAGACAAGGTCAGCTCAGCTAAACTAACAAGCTGCCAGTGGCCACTTCGGGGGTGGAGGTGGGGCGGGTGGAGAGCCAACATCAGATCCAAAATCTAAAATGAGAGCATCAAGGACTCGGGGCCGAAAATGGCCTGTGGAATTTAATCTTGTTAAACAAATTTGAACCGGGCATTTGTCCATGATGACCCAATGGAAAGTTCTAGAAAAAAAGGGAGAGATCTTTAACTGAATGACCTTGCTTATCTTTAGCACCAGTACTGGCCAAGAGTGGGGCCTGGGCCTGTCCTCTGTTCTGTCTGCTGCTCCGACCTCGAGATGTAAGGTTTTAGTAAATCACCATGGTAGGAATGAACATGACGCTTACACAATGCTTCTTTCTCCACTGACTCTCAGTGTGGTAGGAAAGGGCTTCTGGGAAGCCCTATCTAAGAATGATACATAAAATAAACGAATTCCCCACCATTCAGGTATGAGGGTCAAACCAATCCCATGGGGTGTTCCTGTGTTAGCCACTAGTTAGCACAATGAATATGTAAAGCAAGTTCCTACTGGAGAATAACACCAGGGTCCCCTCTTGTGGCTTTTACAACACTGGACTAAAGCAAGAATCCCAGATAATACAGAAACAGAAGCCGTACTCATCTGTCTCGCAGGGCCTAGCCGACACCGTCCAGCTTCCCCTTTATCCGACAGCCCCACGGTGCATCATTTTGGCCGTTGTGCGTAGCAGGATTTCAAAGGATGAAGTAGGGAATACTGGAAACCCAACCCTATTCAACCTCAAGGAGGAAAAAAAACCTTTCCTATCATGCATTAACTAAAAAACATGCTTATACAAGAGGGAGAGAACAAATTGATCTTCTACATAAGACAGAGAACCGCTGAATGACAACAGTTACCCTCACCCAAAAATCCACGATGAAGAATACTGACCCTCCACTCTGGAGATGAGATGATGGTTCCTTGGACACTTCTTTGGTTTCTCTGAAGCCTTGGTCGTAAGTACGTTGGAGTGGGTGACTCTTTAAATGACCAATGGCATTTGATGCTGTTAAATAAGTCCCATTTATTTTTGCCGTAGAATTCCCCACGGGAACAGTCTCTTTGGATTCCTCCGTGGTCTTTGCTGCAACGGCAAGGAAATGTTCTCTCAGCACATTTCTTACTTCAGGGGTTGCTGCCTTTCAATGCTTTGTTTGTAGTCTACGGATTTATGGAAAAGTTACCCATGGCTTGTAATCAAGTTTGGAGTTTTTATGGTCAAAACCTCTCTGAACACAATAAAACTCTCCTACAATTTTAGGCTTGGCACCATCATTTCTGGGGATAAATAAAATGAATGGGACATTAACTCTATTGGCTCGACGTCTACCTGAAGGGAAACACAGGCACTTAAGGTTATGAACTACCTATCCCACTAAGTACTCCTACGCCCCCGAAGAATAATTCTTCCTAAACACAATGTTAGCATTTTTCCACTTAAAAATAACTTATGGCTGAATGTGATGGCAGACATCTGTAATCCCAGCCAATTGGGAGGTAGAGGGGAGAAGTTAAGGAGCCCAGAGTTAGCCTTTACTATAGAACAAGTTCTAGGTTTCCAAGAGATTTAGTGTCAAAAAACCAAAATACAGCCAGAGCTGTTACAGAGAAACCCTACCTCGAACAGCCAAAAGAAACAAAAACAAAAAACAATAAAAAAAAACCATTAATATAATTAATAGAGTATCAAGTACAAGTGCTACATCAGTGACAAAGAGATTTCCTTATTCATAGGACTTACATGGGTCTTTTAATAAATAGTATACAGTAACAAAGCACACAATGTGTTTTTGATAAGGGCAAACAGAAGAAAAAGCAGAAGAAAAATGGAGAAGAATGAAGGGGACTGGGAGGGAGACAGAAAGCAATTTTAACGAGGGGTGGAGGGTGTTAGGGTAAGGAAGGTGAGCCCTTGGAACCTCGAGAGGCTGATGATGTTTGGAGCAAGGTGGCCAGCTTGTGCAGGGGCTCTGAGGCAGGAGTGTGCCCAGGGTGGTGGAAGAGGAACTACGGAGAGGCCCTGGAGGAAGAGGGCCGGTTCCAGGTCCCAGGGCAGTAACAATGTGATCCCCTAAGAAGACTTCCTAAAGAGGGGCAGGCAGGCTCCAAGAACACAGCCCACCTCCAAGACGGATGCACCTGAGTTTCGGGACACAGGTTCTTACCCTGAAAATAGAGCTTTCCTGTCAGCAAAGGGACATGAGGAATAGCTTGTCATCCACCTGCCGCTGGCCTAGTCTCTGTCGAAAGGGAGGAGGGGATAGATCTCCCTGGCGTAGGTGGAGGTGGGGATGGAGTGAGCTTCCCGTAGGAAAATACTTGAAAGTTTTTCCATCCTTATTCAGAAACCAGCCAACAGATGGAAGCCAGTAACAACAAAGCCCCTCCGCCTGCCCTGCTTTCAAACACCACACTGGGAGGTTGTGGGGAGCCTTAAAGACTGGCTGAACTGAGAAAAATTAAGAACTGAAAAGTGATGTCAAGTGACCCAAGGGCATCAGAGAGTGAAGCCTCTGGGTCCCCGCCCACAGGGCCTGGCTCAGGGCTTTTGTGTTTGGGGGGCGAGGCCTTTGGCCTTCATTCCATCCTGCTCTCGGTTCAAAGGCAGCTACCTGAGCACCAGCTCCGAGAGAGGTGTTCGTAGCTCTCGGGTTTCCCACCTTCTCCAGTCGCTTCCGTGTCCGGCACACGGTAAGATTTGATTGCTAGTACAGTGACGTGCATGGCGTTGGCTCCCTCAGAACCCGAGTTTAGTGCTATTAACCCTTTCTCTGGCCTGGGCCTCTCCACCACACTGCCTTAAACAACTGTACTTGCAGTTTACAAAGCACACACTGGTTGAGATTAGAAGCCACTGAGCCTCTCACTCTGGCTTTTAGCATTTTCTTTATTCACTCACTTTTCACGTACTTATTAGGAAACACTGCATGTCAGGTGCTGCACAAGTGAGCTATGGAGAAAAAATTCCAGCCTTCACTGACCTGCCAGAGGGGAACACAGCAGAGCTGTAGACGGGGAGCCGGGCTTACCTGTCCGCACAACGCTGCACCTAACGTGTTATTATCCCACAGAGGGGAGCTGGCCTGACACTCCCCCTGACTCCAAATGGAGAAGCTGAGAACAGCCAGTCACAGAAGGCGGAGGAAGAGGATTGCTGGAAGTTCAAGGCTAGCCTGGCCTCTATGTGGGGTTTGAGGACAGCGGGACTATAATGCAAAAAACAAACAAGCAGAACTGGAGAGGCGGCTCAGTGGTTAAGAGCACTGACTGATCTTCTAGAGGACTTGGGTTTGATTTCCAGCACCCACATGGGGGCTCACAGTTATCTGTAACTCCAGTTCCAGGGGACCGGACACTCTCTCCTGGGCTCCAGGGATACTAGGCTCATATGCAGGCAAAACATCCATAAAAATAAAATATATATTTAAAAAAAACAAGCAAACAAAGCCCGAATCAGGAAAACAAACAATACTCCTAGGCACACATAATGATTCTCGGTGCCCTTGATACACATGTGTGACACCTGTAGAATTCCACTGCGGACCATGGGCCAACTTCAAGAGGAGACAGAAACCTCCGTCCAGTGTTAGGACATGGGGACAGCTCTGTCTCAGACGTGTTGCACACAGGAAAGCACACTGGAGCTGCTTGATCCGGGAGGGGACACAGAGGCAGAGGTGTGGATATAAAATATAAATAAATGTTCTAGACAGGCAGCAAGCTGACAGTGAGAAGTGAGGGGCTGGGAATTGATCTGGGAAAGAGCGGAGAGGAGATGTGGTCCCAGAAGCATCTGGAAGGGTCAACAGGAAACAGACAACTTCTTTTTTTTTTTTTTTTTTTTTTTTGGTTTTTTTGAGACAGGGTTTCTCTGTGTAGCTTTGCGCCTTTCCTGGAACTCGCTTTGGAGACCAGGCTGGCCTCGAACTCACAGAGATCCGCCTGGCTCTGCCTCCCGAGTGCTGGGATTAAAGGCGTGCGCCACCACCGCCCGGCTGACAACTTCTTAAGAAAGGAGCTTAAGTCCAGAGTTGAGGCTGGCTTCCAGCACGCACGTGACCTCTAAGGCGGGTGGGCGCCTTGCTCCATTTGATGCCCTACTGTTCTCTCCTTGAAAGGGTTGACTTCTAATAAAGTTCTCCAAATTTGTCTTTTGCACTGAGCCCAGCAAATAATACCATGGGTCCTGCTGGAGGCTTGACCCAGCTGCATGTGTGGGGGGATTGAGGGTGGGGAGCACTCCTGGGGGTGCACGGTTAGGGTTTGAAGGTGTGTCTGAACACTTGGTTCTCAGCCGGTGAAACTGTTTTGGGAGGGTGTGGAACTTTGAGTGGGCGGGGCCTAGCTGAGAGAAGTAGGTTGCTGGTGGACAGGCTCTGAGGTTCATAGCTCCCAGGATGCATGAGGACAGGCAAGGGCCTGGGATAGATCAGGCTAGAGCCAGGCCACGACAGCTGTGCTTGCAAAGGAATTGGGACTCCATCCCCTTGGGCAGAGGCCAGGAAATCTGCTCTGCCTCGTGTTTTATACTAATAAAAACGGTCTTTTATAATTTTGGAAGAGTGGGGTGGGCTGGGTGTGGGGGGAGCCAAGGGAACAACAATATATTATGACCAATGAAAATCATTAGCCATAAATCAGCAGTGGCTACTTCCACACTATGATGGCTGAGCTGAATATATTGGACAGAGATGGAATGGACCACCAGTTGAGGAAAAAGGTTTTCTGCCTTCTAGAACAGACTAGTATGTGCCCAACTGGGTTCCTGAGAGACTCCACAGCCAGGTCAAGTTGGGGGACGTGGGCCGAGTGAACACTCAGTAGCTTTCTGTCCGGTCTGGAACGGCTTTCTTGCCCTCTAGAAAGCACAATGGCCAGGAATGAGCAGTGCCTTCCTGACTTGCCTGAGCTCTGGACCTATTTCCAAGGAACAGCTGTAAACGCTTTGCCGGCAGCATCCTCCGGAGTTGTCTGGCATCCTCCGGAGTTGTCTGGAACCCAGCGCGATCATCATTCTTGGAGGCACAGAGGTCCTCTGAAGGATTCTGAACAAGGGGTGATGCTATCGGGTGTATTCCCTTCTGCGCCTTTTAATGCTCTAGGGACGCAGAATACGAACATTTCTCATGGTCCTCGGGATTGGAGGGGTAGGGTGTCTGCTCACAGCACCAGTGACTAGGAGCTTGGCATCTCCAGACTCTGCTGATGGTTCCCAAGGTCTTGTCTTGAAACCCTGCAACCCCCTGAAGGGCTGAGGAAAAATCTAAAGGGAGCAAGGCAGGGGTGAGGCAAGAGGTGGCAAAGGCTTTGGGAGTGGCAGAAAAGGAGGACACAGACTCCATCCCTCCCAGGGAGCTCCAGAGGGCTTGGTGATGGAAAATGTGACAGGGACCGGGATACAGTGGCGTCTGCCCTGAGGCCTCTGGTTTGGATAACTGGGGTGTGGGGGGGGCGGAGGTGGTCACCACTTCTAGATTCAAACCTGCCTTCCACACTAAGTGTACCTTTGAGGATAACCACACAACACTCGGCCTCTTTCCTAATCTCAACCCAGGAATTCCAAGTCATCACACCCAAGCCCCACCCACGGGGTGTCGGCTACAAATGACTTCACACCCAGGGAGAGGCACACCCTGGGTCTCCAGGCTCAGATGGCTTTGGGGCCTCAGTGACCCAACAAAGCACCTTTTCTAGACAATAGAGAGTATGGCATCTGCAGAAATGACAGGGATCCCGGGGTGGGGCAGTCCCAGTCATTTTTAAAAACTGATGTGTGCTTTTTAAATGACAATGACTTCTGACTGTCATTAGTTTCTGAGTGTAGACACAGAAGCCAGAGATATGGGCCACGGCCAAAGAGACCGGGTAAAGAGCTGGAATGAAGACCCACCTCAGTGCGGGGGGGGGGGGGGGGGGGGGGGGGGGGGGGGGGGGGGGGGGGGGGCTGGCTTCCGGCCAGGGACTGGAGGTGCTGTGGCCTTCAAGCCAGGGCCAGGACCCACAGCAGGGAGGGGGGAAAGCATTGAGGACAAGGACAGTGGGAAGGCTTCGCTCCCTGGTCCCCTTCACACCAACAGGGACAAGTGAGCAAGCAGTGAACTCAGGTACAGACAAGTTCATCTGTAAGAGACCTTGCGTCCGGAGTCCCTTCTCATCTCGGCAAGCCATTTCCTCCGGCAGTTGCCATCCCTTCTGCTCCCATTGTCCTGACACTGGATCCAAGAAGCAGAGTGACAGACCGAGTCCTCGGGAAGACTATACTTTCGGGATCATTTCTATACGTTAGTCTCAAGTTCCCCAGGGGATGCTCTCGTGAGATCTGCTGTTCAGCTAAAACCAGAAACCACGCTGTCACTGCCTTGATGGTTGTCCTGGCCACTCATGGAAGGCAGAATCAAGCCGGGGCCGCTGTCCATGTTCCCAGGACCTGCACGGCCCTCCAGCTCCAGCTTCCCCACCTTCCCATGCTGGCCATCTTCTGCTCCTGCGCTCACTCCTGGATCGGGCCTTTCGGCCCGCCTGTCCTTTCAACGTGGACACTCTGACCACAGGTTGTCCATTCAAGGCCCCTTAACAAGGCCCCTGAGCTAGAGGACAGGAGAGTCACCCGCCACCCTGTTACGTTCTTTATCCTCTTCACAGCCTGTGAGAATCCCTCACTCGTTTGTTCTAACATCGTTTCTCTACCCGCCCTAACTGGAGGTTCTCTGAGGACAGGACTCGCTGGTCTCGAATGGTACCCTGCACTCGGAAAGGGGCTCAACAAGAAACAGACTGTATCGGAACAGACACACGAAGTGGGAGAGCAAGCTGCCAACTACCTGATCTACTTGGTTACGGCATCATGGTGTGACGCACGCTCCCCCACTTCCTCATACGTTTTTCCTCTTCCTCCATAACCATCACCCAATGGGGGAGTACGTGAAGTGAGTTGGGGTACATGTGACCTGCTGATCCTACCCCAGGCTATGTGGACACCACTGAGCTCCCATCGTTCTGCTACGGAAGACGTAGCACCACCACATCTGGGTTTTCACGAGAAGCCATAAATCTGGCTCCTACTGTGAGATCCTGCTACCATTTAAAGGTCGGCAGTGATCTAAAAGAAGAGCTCGCAAGTCAAACAAGATGCTCAGATGGAGGTGTGCAGCCCAGTGGATGCTTTGGACCACCCGAGTCACAGTGTTCCAACTCCTCTTCATCCATCCCTCATGAGGAAGGCCCAGGTCAATCAGCTTCTGCTAAAACAGCTTTCTACACCAGTGAGCACGAACAGGAAGAAACATTGCAGTAGGGCTCCAACACACTCAACAACTGGAGTCTTGACCCAGTGCTCAGCCTGCATGCTCCAGATCCCGAGAGCTCAGCCTGCATGCTCCAGATCCCGAGAGCTCAGCCTGCATGCTCCAGATCCCGAGAGCTCAGCCTGCATGCTCCAGATCCTGAGCGTTCTCATTACCTGTGTTCTACATCACTGTTTTCCAACGTTACTGTTACCCACCAAATTTCTTGCCATCATTCCTTCTGCCCCTGAGCCCTCAGTGTGCCTGGGTAGAGTTTGATCCACCTGTTACACTTCTCACGAGGTGGCATCTCTATCCCCCACTTGTGGGTCTAGGTACACGGCCAGTACTTGTACAGCAAGGATAAAAGTCCCATTCGACTTCCGCTCCCATATTCACAAGGATCGAAAGCTTTAAAGCTGGGGTTGGTGTGCATTATGAGACTCACAATTCTCTTTCATTTCTTTAAAATATTTTTTTTTTATATTTTGGTTTATTTATTGTATGTGTGCATACTCACGCAAGGGGTCAGGGCACAGGTCTGGAGGTCAGAGAACAACTCTCAGGAGTCGGTTCTCTCCTTCCACCCCTCAGGTTTCCGGGGCCAGACTCAGGCTGGGTAGGAGATGCCCTTACCCACTGAGCCACTTCAGTGGCCCAATTATCAGTCATTTCTCATGAAATTAACAACTTTTTAAAAACTCTACTAGGCCAGGTGGTAGTGGCAGCGCACACCTTTAATCCCAATACTTGGGAGGCAGAGTCAGGCAGATCTCTGTGAGTTCGAGGCCAGCCTGGTCTACAGAGTGAGATCCAGGACAGGGCTCCATAGCTACACAGAGAAACCTTGTCTTAAAACCCCATCCCAAAACAACAACAACAACAAAAACTCCCACAAAAACAAAACAAAAAACCCTCTACCCTAAAAATTATTTCTTTCTGATATGTGAGCCACGAATTTTCTTTTCTTACAGAGTAATGCTCCCCCCCCCCAGTGGTGACATTTAGATATTCTTTATAAACAATTGGAAAGAAGTACATAAACAATTTTCTTAGCTACTGTTTGGCTGATATTAACAAGGTCTAAGTTTATGTAAGAACCATCTAAGGGCAGGAAAAACTACATAAAAAAAATAGCTTGTGTGTGCAAATTCAGGAAGTATGCCTGTCTGGGTCTGCAGGATGTTACAGGGCCTTACAGGGGGCAGCAGCAGGAGATCTGTCAGGCAGAAGGGTTCCCTGGGACGCAGCCCTGTAGAAGCGCGAACGCCCACCACTTATCCTTCTTATCTTCACAGGGTCCAGGGGAGGTTTAGGGAGGGACGCACAGGCATCCTCCTCCGCGGTGGGAGATGCTGGAGCTCTGGGTTTCTGCAAAGAGATTTTTGAATGATTGGCATGAGTCTCTGTTTCTCAAATAAGGCTTACCACCACCACCCTGGAGCTGGCTCTACCCCTGCAGGGGCCTGAGCTCGACTTCACCATAGCCTCTGGGTCTACCATCTCGTTGGCCCATCCTAATTAACATCATATGTACACACACACACACACACACACACACACACAAACACACACACACACACACACGCACTTAATACATGCACACACACGCACTTAATACATGCACACATACACACACATATACATGCATATATACATACATTCACGCACATATACACACACACAGACATGCACACACACATATGTACACACATAAACAGACACACATTCAGACACACACTTTATGGTTTTATCAGTGTATCCTATGAGCTGTTTTGCTACACAGCTTAGCGTATACGATTTATAAAATCCAAGTTATCTGTGCAAGAGACTGTAATGGTAAATATGATGTATTCAGCAGGCTTTGTAGTGTACTGTGTAAAGAGTCTTTTTCTGCCCTGCCAGTCAGCTCCCAAATAATGACGGGGACTTCTTACCAATTATGAAGGCACTACCGATAGCTTTTTAGGCTTGTTCCTAACTAGCTCTTATAACTTGTTTATATTAATCTACGTTCTATCACGTGGCATTATCCCTTGCACCTCCTGTCTCCTCTCCGTGTCTCCTGGCTCCTCCTGTGTGCCTAGATTCCTCTCTCTCCCTGGAAGTCCCACCTATACCTCCAGCCTAGCTATTGACCATTCAGCTTTTTACTACACCAATCACAGCAAACACATCTTCACATGGTGTACAAATATCCCAGAACAGGGTTGTGCTCAGTTTAGTTCAGAAAACATTTGTTGGACTACATGTGGAGACTCAGGTCTGTTACCTAGCACTTGGGAGGCTGCAGCGGAGGATTCAAGTCTGGGGCCAGTCTGAGCTACAGAGAAAGATCCCTTTCATAAAACAAAACAAAACAAAAAAGAAACACACTTATTGGGTACTGATGTGTTCTTTAAGCCCTGGAACACATCCTGGACTCCACAAAAGCATTTTGTAAGGACACCTAAAATTTAGATTCACTCAGATTAAAGAATGGCAAAGCATAAAAGTAAGAGTTTATATTGTACTTATTATATAAAAATGCTTACTTTTAGGTCTCAAGAATTCTGATGCAGACACCCTCCAGAAAATAACAGTAATGGCAAAATTCCCATTCCTTTAAGGAGTTTGTGTGTGTGTGTGTGTGTGTGTGTGTGTGTGTGTGTGTGTGTGTGTGTGTGAGAGAGAGAGAGAGAGAGAGAGAGAGAGAGAGAGAGTCCAGAGGTTTTTCTCAAGATGTCGTCCTCAATCAGTCCTCCACATGACTTTTGAGACGGGTCTCTCACTGACCCTAGCACTCAGTCTGCCTAGACTGGCTGTTCAGTAAGCCCTGGAGATCTGCCCATCTCTGCCCCGCAGTGCCGGGCTACAAGCAGGGGATGCCAAGCCTGGCTTTTACATGGCTGTTGGGGGTCTGGACGCAGGCCTTCACACTTGTCCAGCAGCGTCTTACCCACTGAGCCATCTTCCCGGCCCTTTTTTATTTTATTAATTTTTTGAAACAGCGTTTCACAAACTCTCCTTCTCCCTCCATGGGCCATGTGCTGGGGTTACAGGCACGAGTACCCCCTCCCCCACACATACACACACACACTTCTTTTTAAATATCTTTAAGATATGCCTTTTCCAAGCTCTCCATAGGTCTGTAGCGTCCACCCAAAGCCAGACAGTCCCAGGGTCAGTGTATCCCTGATTCCAACATTATCTGCCCAGGAAGAGCAGCCCCGCAGCAGCAAGTACCTCTAAAACTCCAGTCAGACACCGAAGGGAGACGGGTCAGTCGCTTCTGTGAGACACGAAAGAAGGACTTCGATCCAAGGGTTGATCATCAAATCTTTTAAAAATCCAGTGGGAAATCCTTATCAGATCATTTCTGGGGGTGATGGTTGAGGTCACCTATTACACACATCCTCTCAAATGCTCATGCGTACAGAGCACAGGCATCTGTATTTGAGTCCTGCTCATTACGTACTTCAAATGAAGCCGGGCAGTGGTGCCTCTCACCTTTGGTCCCAGCACTCAGGAGGCAGAGGCAGGTGGCTCTCTGTGAGTTTGAAGCCAGTCTGGTTTACAGAGTGAGTTCCAGGACAGTCAGGGCTACACAGAGAAACCCTGTCTCAAAAAGCAAGCAAACAAACAAAACAAATAAATTTTTAAAAATCAAAATGATATTCTTCAAAATATTTTCTATTTCCTCTTGTTCCTTTACATCCAGAATCAGTTTATAAACCAGAACAAAATAAAAATGAGTCTAATGATTTAAGAAAAAGGCAGTCTTTGAAAGGCATGGAGGAAGGGTACATAAGGTATTCAGCATGGTTGATAGGGGGTGAGCCAGGGAATAGCGAGTCTTTACTGGCTTTGAGAACTGGAAGGCCATGATTTCCGAGTTTGTTCAGCTGTGATTTGGAGAGAGCGGACCCTTCTCAGCTTCTGAACAGGAGCTCATTAATGCTCCCCCTTCCTTGTGTACACTGCTCATGCCTGTTACCACACTGGCTCCCATTTGCTTTTAATTATTCCCCAGAGTCAAGGCCTCTGGTCTCGCCTCAGTAAAGACTCGAGTTCTGAGGGGTCTATTCTGAGGCATCCACACTCATTATCTGCACCAAAAGTGGCATATTTGTTCAGGGCATTGCCCCTTTATGCTTTAATCTCACCAAGTTTATTTTATTTTTTCCTTTATCGAGACAGGGTTTCTCCGTGTAGCTTTTGGAGCCTATCCTGGAACTCACTTTGTAGACCAGGCTGGCCTCGAACTCACAGAAATTCACCTGCCTCTACCTCCTGAGTGTGGGGATTAAAGGTGTATGCCACCACCGCCTGGACTAATCTCACCAATTTATTGCAAAATAATACTAAGAGTGTGACTTTTGCAGGAAGCTGGTAGTATCAGAAGAGTAAGGAAATGAACATAGGAAAATGAACATATATAATAATGAAAGTCAAAAGGTGTAAGTATCACTCAATGCTGAAGGGCAGCACAGTCTTCTTGTGTCAAAACACCTGTACTCTGGAGGTGTGGCCAACCTGCCTGCTGAGTTCAGTGGACTGAAAAGCACCTGGATGAACAGGCACTCCCCTAGGTGTGCCTGTGAGGCTGGAGGACCTGTCCTGAATGTGGGTGGCACCACCCCACAAGCCAGGGGCCTCGGAAAGAATTAAAAGGGGGAGGGGCGAGGCTAGCACAGGCGGTCTCCTCAGTCTCCTGTGGGCCATGAAGAGAGTGCTTCCCTCTGCCATGTACTTCCTGTCGGGATGTTCTGCTTCAGCCTGGCCCAGAAGCAGCAGAGCCCAGTGACTATGGACCGAGAGCTCGGAAACTGTGAGCTAAAAGACATTCTTCTCTTCAGCTGTGTTGCTCGGGGATAACCGACTAACCCTTGAAGCTCAAACCGGCTGCTAGGGATTTTTTAAAGAGTCTGAGAAAGTCTCTAAATCCAAAAGGTAATTGTTTCCGTCTTTACAAACACTTTCAGCAAATATGCTCCTTGGCTGCGGGGTACGCCCTTTCTCCTCCCCGCTCTCTCCAAAAGTTTCCTCTTCCCACCACTCTGAATCTCAGTGTGCTCCTTTTCTTGTCAACTGAGTCCTTGCTACAGGCAACGCTTCCTTTAAACAGGTGTGGCGACACAGAGGAAAGAAGGTGGCGGGCGGGGAGCGCAAGGCCATCTCAAGATGCCTTGACTGGCAACTTCAAATTTTCATGACTGTTTAAGCTGAAAGATGACCTTTATATAACCTATACATTTCACACTTTAACTTAATGTGGAAATTCCTTAGACTATTTTTCCTTTGAACATAATACTCAATCATTCTGCAGTAGAGAAATGGAATTTCACAGACCCAGAGCAGAGTCAGAAACCCAATCTCATCTAATCGAACCTCATCCTGTAGTCCTATAACAGAGCAGTGTAACCAGGGCCATGCTCAAGAGACTTTTAGCTGCAAGTATACCCAAAGTGAGTGACTTCTCCACGTCAACAGTACTATGCTCGGCTACCTTCCAAGACCGCAGGTATCAGAGCCGTGTGTCAACAGCAGCTAGCAGATTATTCTGAGGCCTTGTTCTGTCTTCTGCAATATAAAAAAACTATGGTCTTCCTCAGGGCTATTCTGATTAGTATTTTAAAAATTCAAGGCACAGTTTGAGACAAGTGGGGTCACTTGGAGATGGGCTGGTGATAGAACTGAGGAATGTTGGGTTTTCTGAGCTGTGGCAACAGTTCACGGCTATAGAGGGGACTGTCTATGGTTCCCATGACATGCACACTCAGGTGCATTTTTATGGGTGAAGTATGATGCCTGCGCCTTACTTTCCGATAGTTCATCAAAACAAATATACCCACAAGTAGACACAAGCACGCACATACACGCATGCGTGCACACATTCATGGGGTAATAACAATTGAGAAGCAATGTGACTAAGGCCCCATCTCCATGGAAGCCTATGAAGCCGGCAGAGGTGTGTGGGGAAGGTGACTGGAAGACGGGATTGGTTGAGGTTCTCTGTAAAAACCTGCCCCTCCCTTCCCCTCCCCGGCCCCTCCAATGCTGTCAGGCATCCAGGAGGCATGCTTACTGTTTAGAGAGGGTGAAATATGGCCTCTCCAACTGGGTCAGTAAGCAAGGGTCCCCTCTAATAGGCCCTAATTGATAAGTATCAGGTACTATAAACTGAGTTTTCCTTTCTTGTGCATGTATTTTTGAAGCACTGTCTATGTTGAATAGGCTAGTCTCCAATGTGCCATGTAGCCCAGGCTGGCATGAACTTAGAAGAAGCCTCCTGCTTTTACCTCCCAAACCCTGGGATTCCAGGACTGGACCGCCATGTCCCACCGCCACGGCTATTAACTGAGTATTGATGTACTAAATGCTAAGCGTCCCTACCTTACTTCTTCCCTGGCCTCTGAGAGTCAACAACCAGACTTTGCCATCTGGCACAGAGCCTGGAGAAGGGCCGGGCCCTAAAGATAATGCCTTCAGGACTGTCAGCAACAACACGGCCCAGCCAGATGGCCTAAGGGGTGGGTTGGCTAATATACCTATAGACCAAATTCCAGCCATATGCCAAAAGCAGCATCAGGCACCAGAAGGGTCTCTAATGTGAAAGCCAGAAACCAAAACAAACCCAACCCTGCAACAGGGGCTATCCAGGGAGAGCTGAGCTGAAAATCACCAAACTGTAAAGTTCTGCACCCACGAAACAAGAACATCTATTACCTAAAACTACAAATTAAAGGCTGCGGGATGAGAGCTTTGGGGAATTAAAGATAGGAAAACAGAAATGAAAAGAACCCAATAAGTGGGTTAGAAACCACCAGCCACGCGGCACCATGAGGCCCGGAGGCACGGAGGACAGCTACAGCTCCACCCCAGGACACGTGCCCTGGGCGGGCATCAATCAACCACAAGCCTGCCCACAACAGGTGGTCAGGTACCATTACGGTGATGAGTATATGGTGGGAGAATGGGAGAGAGAGAGAGAGAGAGGCAGAAAGGTTTATGTTCTGGGAAGAGAGGCGGATCTGAAGAGTTGAGGGCAGAGAGGAACCGGCTGACATGGGTAGCCTGCTTGCCAACCAGAGCCATGGTGATGTCCCAGCCTGGGCTGATGCTGAGGGCCATGTCTGGGTCTGTGGCTCTGATGCAGCCGTGGTGGTCTGTGTTGCTGCCTGTGACTCCTGTTACCAAGGGCCCTGCAGATCCCCAGAGGCTGGGCCACCATCTGTGACCATGCTGGTGTCCAAAGGATGTGCCCCCACAGGGCCTGCGCTGCCCAGACTGCTGCCAAGGGCTACATCTGGGTCCGTGGTCCTGTGGCAGCTGTGGTCTGTGTTGAAGTCCGTGGCTCCTGGTACGACCGAAGACAATAAGGATAGGGCTGCACAGAGTTGGCTCTGCCCCTCACTGGCTGAGAACTGGCCCGTCGCCCACCAACTACAGCACTCGGGAGAACGGGCCCTGCACCTCACCCAGGCAAAGCACTAGAGCTGACCCTGTTGGCAGGGGTACAGGTGAGATGGTCCTGAGGGCACGAGAGCAGGGAAGCTGACACTGGCCCCCTTGTCTGCCATGTGGTGGCATGGGTGAGGGAAAGATGCCTCTCCCCACCCTCCTACCCCTACCCCTTGCCACCTGCGGCAGGCAGGAGAGCTGGCCTCGGGGCCACGAGAACGGGTGAGCTGGTTCTGCACCTCACTAACTGCAGCACTCAGGAGAGAGGGCCCTGCACCTTACCTGGGCAAGACAGCAGAGCTGGCCCTAGTGGTGAGGGTGCAGGTGACCTGGACCTGCCCCTTACAGCCTGCTACAGTGGGTGACTAGCAGGGGCAATGTTGGAGAGCTCACCCCGGTGGTGTCGGTGAGGGAAAGCTGGCAGGCTGACCAACCCAGCTACCACCCAGGCCCAGAACTAGTCTATGAGCTGGCCCACCCCAACATCCACCTCATCTATGAACTGCTGGAGCGTGTGAAGGGGCTGGACCTGCAGACCCAAAGCTGCAGGATCACCATGACACAGGACCGCCACCAACTATCCAAGAGGAGTCCCAGTGAAGGTCCAGTACTGAGGGTGTAGCAGAAGCCAGAGGCCAAGGAACCAGACCAATGACTGACTCATTGCAATGAACACGTACAAGTGAAGATGTATGGACTAAAGAGTACACTGTGTGACTCACTGTGTCACACTACAGATTCCACTCTGAGACTTTTTGTATGTTGGTCAGTTTGTTTTTGTTTTTGGTCTTTTGTTTTTATTTTAAATTTTATTTTATTTGTGGGAGACGCAGATTGCAAGGGTAGAGGGTAGATATGAAGAGACAGGGAGATGAATGGGATCAGGATGCATGATGTGAAATCCACAAAGAATCGACAAAAAAAGCCTAAAGGGCCGGGCGGTGGTGGCGCACGCCTTTAATCCCAGCACTCGGGAGGCAGAGCCAGGCGGATCTCTGTGAGTTCGAGGCCAGCCTGGTCTCCAAAGC